>NW_026713079.1:0-600000 GCF_030625045.1 Achroia grisella
GTAAACACAGCGTAGATAATTACCAATGTCTCTATCTACGACTGTCACATTTAAAATAACAATCAGGTATATCAATAATAAAATATTTAGTCATTATATTCTTTAGAAAATATCTCAAAAGAAAAAGCGTGCATGTATTCACAAAAAGTGTAGTTAATTGTACCAAAATCCTCGACGATGAAGATTGGTTTACATGCTTTTCAGGTATATCAGTATTAAAATATTTATTAACATATATTCTTTACAAAATACCTTAGAAGAAAAAGCGTGCATGTGTTCTCAAAAAGGGTACTTAATTGTACCAAAATCCTCGACAATAAACGATAAATATAAATAAAAGATAGGCTCGGTCAAGGTTGCAAATAATAACTGAACGTTAACCTCACACAGAGTATGCAAAAAGGAAAACTATCCAGGGATGTGGTATTTAGAACAATAACAGTTTTAATATTCTTTTACTTTTATTAGACTATTTTATAAAGTTTTACGAGTAGTGTTACTAGGGTCTTTGCCTTTCGGTTAACCTCGTCCCATTTTTTTTTATCGTGTGAAAATAATTCTTTTTGCTTTCGGGTTGGTACTATAAAGATGAGCAGCATTAGGGACATCACGGTATCATATGACGCCCGTGATACTGCTCTGAATGAAAAGAAATTTAATGACATATTGTATTAAAATAATTATAACATTTTCAATAGTTGCATATCTCTACGGGGTGCTGCATTTCATGTACTTACTATTACATAGAAAGTTACTATTATTTATACATTAGTACATGTAGCAAGTAAATAAATAAATTATTATGATTATTATTTATACGTTGCAGTTCCAGAGAACTAAAATGTCATGTCTCCGTATCTCCATCTTTTTAGTAATAAGTATAGTATAAGTAAGGAGCCAACAGAATATCAGCGCTGCAGAGTTATCTGTAGCATTATGCTGAGTCCTTTTCACTTTTGCGGCACATAAAGCCACCTACATTTCTTTTATTAATTCGTGTTTTTTTCTGTATCTCATATATGTTGTGTCTGTAATTGTGAATAAAGAATTTATCTATGTATATATCTATCATGCATTGTTTTTTATCGGAGAACTAAGATATCGTGCCTCTATATCCTAAATTTTTACTTCTTTATATCACACTCTAATGGAACTAAAGTGTAATGGATCAGTGGACTGTATGTGTGTCTAAATAATGAGAACACTTAATTTATGATGTTATAATATAATGGAATACAGTTGCGAACTATCTAAAAGTCAATGAGTGAATAATAAAGTGAAGTATATAAAATAACATGATGTATAAAAAATAACTGTTCTAAATTATATAAATTTAAAAATAATAATAATATCAAAGGAGTTCGTCGATCGGTCGCCAAGACATAGCTTAGAAAAGAAGCTGCTTGCCGGCTGAATAGATGAGACTGAGGTACACGTATCCACGGAGATGACATTCTAATTAAAAATTATCATTCTTTTAGTAACATTCTTTTAAAAAATAGTCTTATATCATTCTTTTACAAATAGTAATATATAAATAATAAATAATGTTTATTCAAATAAACTTAATGTTTATATTTTTACTTATGAATAGCCATATATTATTTTTTTATTCTACCACCGCATTCGGAAAGCAGACTTCACACGAAGAAAGACAAACTTGCGTGTTTCTCCTTAATATACATGTTGTTTATTATAACATATTTAAGATTTTGTATATATACAAACTGTTAGATAGCAAGATTGATAAAATGAAATAAATATAAACTACTTTTTGAGAAACAAAATAAATCACACATAGACATTTTGGGTCGACTGGAAGAGATCTCTTGTAGGGATAAATTCACCTTTGCTCACATTGTCTTTAAATTATGATATTGATGCAATATCTATGCAATAAAGAATATTCATCATCATTTCAGCCCGGAATACTGATGAACAAAGGCCTCCCATAAAGATCTCCACGACGATCCTGCGCTGCTCGCTCCAACGCCTTCCAGCGATCTAGACTAGATCGTCAGTCCAGCTTGCTGGAGGCCTTCCAGGAGAAATATGTATATACTGCTACTATATTACTAGTATTACATACTCTCGTATACCTACTTCGTTATCATTTCAAACATTTGCGAAGAATTATGTTCAAAACAAGAAACATATTGCTGGAGGTACCAACGTTACTATCAGTTCACAAAGGTAGGAATTGTCGCCATTGGCCGCACGCCAGCCCACCTAACAATTAGACAAGAACAGTCGTTGTTCCCTATTTTACAGTAACATATTGTTTTATCTATACCAAGATATCTTTTGTATTGATATATTTGATGGCCTTGATAGTCTAGCTGTGTAGCACGCCGTACTTCCAATGGTCATGGGTTTGATTCCTCGCAAGTTACATACATGATTCATGATTGCTTCTATCGGTTGAGTGTTTTTATGTATATTACATATGTATGTATTTTACAAAAATCTAAATATATATAACTCAAAGGTGACTGACATAGTGATCTATCAACGCACAGCCCAAACCACTGGACGAATCGGGCTGAAATTTGGCATGCAGGTAGATGTTATGACATAGGCATCCGCTAATAAAGGATTTCGATTAATTCTACCCCCAAAAGGATAAAATAGGGGATGAAAGTTTGTATGAAACTTTGTCAATTTTAAACCGATCGGGCTAAGACTTTGCATGCATAAAGCTACTATCATGTAGGCATCCCCTAAAAAAGAATTTTGATAAATTTCACCCCTAAGGGGATAAATTAACGCGAGCGAAGCCGCGGGCACAAGCTAGTCTGTCCATATATTTAATTCAGTTAGTATCCACAACACAAGCTCTGCTTAGCGTAGGACTGGATGGTTCTGAGTGAATTATCGTGGTATATTATTATTATTATGATTTAGACTTTATACAAAGTCTTCTTAGGGTATACCACCCTAAGAAGACTTTGTATAAAGTCTAAATCATAATAATAATAATATGTCTCTATCACACCAATATGTTGCAAACTCTTTGCACATTTTTATATCTGTTTATTTTTCTAGCGATTTTAAAGGTATTTTCTTTTAGAATTTTCATATATTTTTATTGTCATGTCAATGTAATATAAATATGTATATACCAAGCAAAATATGGGCACGTAAAGTGTTACATTTACCACGACATCTCTGCCTACGCTTTCGAGCAAAAAAATATATTTTATTTAATTCACTAAGTATTCAACATTACGATTAAGAAAAAATCTTTATTCTTTAAGCATGCTCCATAAAGTTTGTGTGTATTTTTTTAATTACACCGAGCAAAACCCCCTCCGATCGATCCCCCGTCCAATTCAAACGGGGATCGAAATTACGACGGCCTGAGCCGAGGTTCGAACCCCTAGTGGTGCCCTCAGACTAAAGTCGTATCCGTCAGGCAGGAGTTGGCTTTCAGGCCTCCATAGTCCAAGTCCTTCCGCGGGTTTGGAGTGCCATCTGCACTCGCCCCCTAACGTCCGGTGAAGCTGTAAAGGCCAGCTGCGGCCAACAGCATTAGTAGTAGTCCGAAAAAAAAATCCTAGCTAAACATGGGCATGTAAAGTGTTACATTTACCACGACATCTCTGCCTACCGTTTCTATGTTACCAGTCGTGATGATATATTCTCATTGTTTATTTAAAAGATGGACTAGATTCATCATCTGCTTCTTCCTTATCCCATTTATTTGTGGTCGGCGTAATATGTTTTTCTCTTCCATTCATCTCTGTTCGCAGTCATCCCGTTATTTACTCCCTTTCTCACCATATCATCTTTTACACAGTCCATCCATCTCTTTTTCGGTCTTCCTCTACCCTTATAAAATAAATATATTAAAAGATGTACTAGACTGATAGTTATATTCCGCCGGTTGTATATCTTAGCGACAGAGATCTAACGTGTTTGTTACAGTACAATCTGAAAGACTTAATTCTGTACGCCTTCTACGTACACTTTAGCGGCCTTTTTGCCCATAAAGCAGTGACAGTCTTGCGTGCTCGGCTGTACTATGGTACAAGTTATAGCCTGCAGCGGATAAGGTAAATTGTAAACATGTTATTTACTAGCAGTGTCCCCGTAAAATTTTTAAACCATGTGTTATTCTGATGTGTAAGCTATGTTGTTGTAAAGTTTAATTTAAGCAAATAAATTATTATTATTATTATTATTATTATTAAAATTCATTCTGCAGTTTTGCGTGAAGAAGAAACAAAAATCCATCCAACCATTCACATTCACAAACTTTCACGTTTATTCGTAAGACTTACAGTACCAATATGTGATACAGTAACACACAAGTTTCTTGCTCGTTCTTCTTGTGATGAGACAGCTTTCCGAACGAGCGGTAGATAAAAAAAATTGTTATGACTTGAATAGTCATAACAATTTTTTTTAAATATGCTTAAATTAAGTTTATTTGAATAAATGATTTTCTATTCTATTCTAGAATATGTTCAAAATATAAGGTGATATAGGAAAAAATCTAGGATAAGAATTTAAGATATGAATTTTAGGATAAGCAATGCGTATTACCTACAATAATAGAGTGACACAGAAAATGTAATATTTATTTTTATTTTTAATTTACTTTACAAACTTACACAATAAGTGAATTTTTCAAATAAATAATCATATTTAAATGAAATACTATAAATTATGTTTTCTGTGTACATTTTTATTTACTATATAACTGTATAAAGTTTTTTTTTGATAATAACAAACAAATTTATTTGTGTAGTTTAATAAGTCCAAATCCGCTCGTATCGTATAAATTGCACCATACTGTTAGACCATCATGAATACAATAAGTCACCGTTAGCACATATGTGGTAATAATAATTTTAACTTAAACTCAAGGACGCCCGACGCTAATTACTTCGGCCACAACTGGCAGTATTCCAGGCAACAACACTAGCGTGCAGCGAAATACCATTGGAACAGGTACGTTGTGCCTGAATTAGAGGCCTTGTATTGGCTTTTAGGTACTTATATTTAGTGGATTAATAACTATTAACCGACTTCAAAATTGTGAGATCTTTTAGTACAATTGGATTGTTATCAATTTGGGCAGTATTTCAAGCAACAACACTAGCGTGCAGCGAAATATCATTGGAACAGGTACGGTGTGCCTGAATTAGAGGTCGTGTATTGGCTTTTAAGTACTTATATGTATTCAGTAGATTAATAATTATTAACCACCTTCAAAATGGTGAAGATTTTTAATAATTTTTTTTTGTACAATTGGATTGCTATCAATCTGGTCAGTATTCCAGGCAACAACAGTAGCGTGCAGCGAAATACCATTGGAACAGGTACGTTGTGCCTGAATTACACACACCGATGACTATAAGGTACTTATATTTAGTGGATTAATAACTATTAACCGACTACAAAATTGTGAGATTTTTGATTCCTTTTTTTGTACAATTGGATTGCTATCAAATTGGATAGTATTTCAAGCAACAACACTAGCGTGCAGCGAAATATCATTGGAACAGGTACTGTGCGCCTGAATTAGAGGCCTTGTATTGGCTTTTAGGTACTTATATTTAGTGGATTAATAACTATTAACCGACTACAAAATGGTGAGGTTTTTGATTTATTTTTTGTACAATTGGATTGCTATCAAACTGGATAGTATTTCAACCAACAACACTAGCGTGCAGCGAAATATCATTGGAACAGGTACGGTGTGCCTGAATTAGAGGTCGTGTATTGGCTTTTAAGTACTTATATGTATTCAGTAGATTAATAATTATTAACCACCTTCAAAATGGTGAAGTTTTTTAATAATTTTTTTTGTACAATTGGATTGCTATCAATCTGGTCAGTATTCCAGGCAACAACAGTAGCGTGCAGCGAAATACCATTGGAACAGGTACGTTGTGCCTGAATTAGAGGCCTTTTATTGGCTTTTAGGTACTTATATTTAGTGGATTAATAACTATTAAACGACTACAAAATGGTGAGGTTTTTGATTTCTTTTTTTTACAATTGGATTGCTATCAAATTGCATAGTATTTCAAGCAACAACACTAGCGTGCAACGAAATATCATTGGAACAGGTACGGTGTGCCTGATTTAGAGGCCTTGTATTGGCTTTTAAGTACTTATATTAAGTGGATTAATAATCATTAACCGACTTCGGAATGATGAAGTTTTTGATTCCTTTTTTTGTATAATTGGAGTACCATCAAGTCAATCATTCATTTCTCATCAATTAGAGGCCTTGTATTAGCTTTTAGGTGCTTATATTTAGTGAATTAATAACCATTAACGGACTTCAAAATAGTTTTGGATTCCTTTTTTTGTATAATTGGATTACTATCAAATTGGAATACTGCCCGTATTCCAATTATAGCGCGCACGTGACACCCCTGGTGTCTGAGGCGTCCATAGGCTATGGTAATTATTCACCATCAGATGGTGATGCTCGTTTGCCAGCGTCGTAGTGCAAAAAAAAATTCAGGCAGCATACTAGCGTGCGGCGAAATATTATTGAAACAAGTGCGATGTGCCTTGTATACGGCTAAACATGTAGGACAAACAGAGGTGCCCATTCAGACGACTCTATACAAAAAATGTAATTCAGAGTGTTCCGTATTCCGAACCTCCTTAGTCTAAGCAGGTTGTATCACCGGCTTGCTTACTGAAGCAAAGGGCGCTCGGTAATACTGGCCACATATAAAAACATGTGGCCACTTAAATTTCAAAAAAAGAATATTAAAACAATTGAAAATAAGAACTGGAATTAAAAGGACGCTCCGTATTTTTATCTATATAAAACAAGATAATTAAGTAATTATTTAACACATTATAATTGTTTTTGATGAAAATATACACTCTAGAGTGCGTGGCCACTAAACAGTATTACACATCGGGACGTTCCTGAGCAAAGGTGAGTAAGTTTGGTGTTACATTGCTTACTTTGGGGTGTTCGGAGTGTGGAAGACGTTCTTCCAGGTCGAAATCGTATTTTTACTTCCTTTTCCATTAATTATTTTCTTTTCAATAAATACAGTCCACTCTCTCTTTTATATATTAATTTATAAGGATTCGTAATCCAACATTTTTTGGCCCAATCGAACCGGATGAAATACATCCTATTAGTTATAATATTCATTTATCCAGTAATTCAGATAATTATATATATTATATTGTTTACATTTGTTGTGTTTTTCCTAAAATTATAGCATCTCATTTCATTCAATAATAGCTGATATTAGTTGCAAGGACGCATATTATATTGGGCGATATCATTTTTTCATATACGTAGTTAATATCAATAAAACAAATGACGACCAATTCTGAAATGGATTCTAAACAAAAGATTTTAAATTTTCGAAAGGAATATTTATATTCCAAATTACAAAAGGTTTATGATATGTCACAGTCCGTGACTAAAAGTAATTTTCAATTGTATTTAGCTGAATTTTCGGATTTAGATAATGTTAGAACACGTTTTGAAGAGACAATTATGGAAATATTACAACTTGAAATTCAGTTAAATCCTGATACTAAATACTCTACTAGAGAATTGGATTCATTTGATACATTATACTCTGACTGTAGATCAGTAGTAGTGAAATATCGAACGTTAGAGAGTACCTCAACGAATAAACATTGTGATCAGGTTCAGCCGTCTTTGCCCAAACTAAAATTATTTGAGTTTGACAGCCAATTAGAAAACTGGACAACCTTTCATGATACTTTCTTATCATTGGTTCATGAACGTAATTTTGAAAATATTGATAAATTTCATTACTTGTTATCTTGTGTAAAAGGTCCAGCTCTTAACATAATTAAGAAATTTCCTATCACTGCCAATAATTATCCACTTGCCTGGCAATGTTTAGTAGACAAGTATCAAGACCACAGAATATTGGTAAGTAGGTATTTAGATAAAATGGTTAACTTCACTCCGATAGGAAAGAACTCTGCGGCAAACCTAAATTCATTCATAGATACTTTCGATAATTCATGGAAGGCAATCGAAGCGTTAAAAGTGGATAATTTAAGTGATTATTTAATTTGTCATTTAGCGTTACGTGGATTAGATACAACCACTAGAAAATTATTTGAAGATAGTCGTGATCAAAAATTACTTCCGTCATTCGCAGAATTAATGAGTTTCGTAAACAATCAAATTAAGGTACTCGAACACACATTTCCTAATTCGTACTCCAGTCCCGTGATACTGGAACGTAAGCCCATAACAAAAAATCAAACAATATACAATAATTATAAACCGCGTTCTTTATCGGAGAAGCAAGCTCTTACTACTTCATCAGCGTTGTCGAATAATAATTTTAAATCTAATAATATTAATTCTAAATTTATTTGTCTTCATTGTAATCAAAATCATATGATTTATAGGTGTGAACAGTTTCGTAAACTGTCACCGGATGCCAGAATTGACCGTGTCAAGGCATTAAAGTTATGTACTAATTGTCTAAAGGCAAATCATGATAATTTGTCTTGTAAAAGTGTAATGTATTGTGGTGTGTGTGACTCACCACATCACTATTTATTACATAAGGATGCGGCGCATGTGTCGGCTGTGTCGACGGTGTCCACGCCTTGTAATATCAACTTCACTTCGAATAGATCACAGTTACAGCAAGTGCTAGTTACCGGTCGTTCTGTGAGCGAGTCGGAAGCTGGTGCACAAAAATTACAAAGTACTGATAATAAACATAATTACAGTGTCGTGTTAGGTACAGCGCGGTTGCATGTTAGGGATATGTATGGTGGAAGTCAGGACTGCCGTGCAGTGCTTGATTCTGGAGCTCAGTGCTCTTTTATAACAACGGATTGTGCTCAACGTTTGGGTCTTCCGCGTAAACAGTGTCCTTATTCGATATATGGACTTGGGGGTGAGGCCGTGAAGAATCACGGAATGGTCACATGTACATTTTCATCGCGACGTGTACATGAGCCTTATTTTACAGTAGATATGGTTGTAGTTAGTAAAGTATCGACCGATATGCCTAACATTTCGTTTCCGTCCACTGTGATTGACGAATATAAGAACTTTACTTTAGCGGATCCGTTTTATTATAAACGCTCCCGTGTAGATATTTTACTGGGTAATGACATAGTGTCGGAACTAATTAAGGATAAACCTATAATAATAAAATCTAATATTCCTCAAGTAATTGAAACAGTATTTGGATTTGTTGTAAGTGGCAAATTGTGGGTTAGTGATACTGATAATATGTTAAATTCTTATTTATCTTCATCAATTAATGAGGAACCATCGTTAGACATAACTTTACGTAAGTTTTGGGAAATAGAAGAGTTACCTTGTCAGTCTGTCATGAATCCACTTGATGAGTTGGCTGAAAAAATATTTATTAAATATCATACTCGGGATAGCAAGGGTAGATATATGGTACCTTTACTGTTTAGACCAAATCATCCTTCATTGGGTGATTCGTTGATAATAGCTGAGCGCCGATTACGCTATACGGAACGTAAACTAACACGGACCCCTATGTTACAAAAAGCTTATACGGAATTTATGAAAGAATATGAATCACTAGATCATATGGAACCGTATAATAATTGCGTTCCTAGTAAATACGTTATTCCACACCATAGTATTGTACGTCCAAGTAGCTCGTCGACGCCTTTAAGAGTTGTTTTCGATGCGTCTGCTAAGTCGGACAATAATGTGTCCTTAAACGATATTTTATTGACTCGTCCGAAACTTTATCGTGATATTGTCGCTATTATATTAAATTTTCGTCTTTTTCAATATTGTCTAGTGAGTGATATTTGTAAAATGTATCGTGCTATTTCGTTAAGAAAAGAGGATCGTTGTTGTTATCAACACATATTGTACCGCGATGCTCCGTCAAAACCTATACAACTATATGAATTAAAAACTGTTACGTATGGTTTAAGCTGTTCCCCATTTCTTGCAATACGTACTTTATTACAACTGGCGGATGATGAAGGTGAACAATTTCCTATGGCCGCTCAGGTGTTACGTGAAAATATATATATGGATGACATTTTATGCTCATGCGAGAACTTACAGTTAGCATGTAAATTACAGGACGAGCTAATTGAATTATTAAGTCGCGGTGGTTTTGTACTCAAGAAATGGGCGAGTAATAAAGTCGAGTTATTAGAGCGAGTTCCCGTGGAACATAGAGAATGTCCTATTGATTTTATTAAGGATGAGAATGAATGCACTGTCAAAGTTTTAGGCCTACGTTGGGTTCCGTTATCAGACAGGTTCAATTTTACAGTAAATGTTAAAGATTATGTGAACACAAAGCGATCTGTATTAAAAATATTAGCATCGATATATGATCCCGTGGGTTTTATATCGCCTTGTTTATTTATGGCTAAAGAAATAATGCAAGATCTATGGAAGTTAGGAATAGGATGGGATGAGCAGATGCCTGCACATATATGTAAACGTTGGACAGATTTTATTACTGAATTACCGTGTTTGTCTGAAATTCTTATTGAACGACACATGTTACTGCCTAATCAATTGGAATGTGAATTAGTGGGATTTTGCGATGCATCTTCTCGGGTTATGCCGCGTGTGTTTATGCTATTAGTCGAGATGATGAAGGGCGTGTTAAAGTAAGTCTAATGATGGCGAAATCTAAAGTGGCACCGATCAAGCCGTTGACTATTCCTCGTCTTGAGCTGATGGGCGCCCTACTGCTATGTAAATTAATTAAATATATAAATAATAACTTAAGTCGTTTGAAAATTGCCCGTGTGTACTGCTCTTACTGATTCGACAATCGTATTGTCATGGCTTCAAATTGAAGCTTATAAATTAAAATTATTTGTTTGTAACCGTGTTACACAAATAATAGAAACGTTACCGCCACATTTTTGGAGACATGTCAACAGTGAGAACAACATGGCTGACATTTGTTCTCGCGGCGCTAGTCCATCTCAACTGGTAAACTACAGTAGAAAATGGTTATCGGGTCCAGATTGGCTTCACGAAAATATTAGTAAATGGCCTGTTACATTGTTCGTAAACAATGAAAAGTCAAATTTATTGGAATTAAAACCAGATATTAAAATTACCTCTCTTATCGGTACTAATTCTAATGAAGTAGTGGAATCTAAATTAGAATTTTGTGAAAGAATATTTAATCAATTTTCATCATATACCAAATTACAACGTTGTTTCGCTAGAATATTAAAATTGTTCAATAATAGTTTTAACAATTCAGGATCTGCAACTCTGACTACATCAGAATTGAATAAATCACAAAATTTTTTAATTAAAATGATACAATCAGCATATTTTGATACCGAAATTAACAATTTATCACAAGGTCATGAGTACATACCCAGTTTAAGGAAACTTTCACCTTTTTTAGATGAAGAGGGATTCCTCAGAGTCGGGGGTCGTTTATCACATGCCGATTTACCATATAATGCTAGGCATCCTCGACTATTACCAAAGAACAGTAGATTCACTACCCTACTTATTAAACATTTTCATTTAAAGTATTTACATGCCGGACCTCGTACTCTACAGAATATTCTTATTCAAAATTTTTGGATATTATCTGCTCGTCAGATTATTCGTTCAGAATTATCCAAATGCATAATTTGTTTTCGGAATAGACCGTGTCTATTACAACCGAAGATGGCATCTTTACCTTTAACGCGTGTATTACCTAACAAAGTTTTCGATCACGTTGGTGTAGATTTAGGCGGTCCGTTCTTTGTAAAAGAAAATTTGCGTCGTAACGCAAAATCATCCCGTGCATACGTTGCATTATTTGTGTGCTTTTCGACAAAAGCGGTACACCTTGAAACGTTATCTTCTTTATCAGCGGAATGTTTATTGGCCGTGTTAGATCGTTTCGTCTCTCGTAGAGGCTTGTGTTCTATTATTTATTCTGACTGTGGCACTAATTTTCTTGCTAGTAGTAAGCATTTAAATGAAATTCAAAAATTTTTCGCAGACCGTCAAACTCAAAATGAACTTATAGACGGCTGCTCCAATCGATCTTTAATTTGGAAATTTAATCCGCCTAGTGCACCACATATGAATGGGTTAGCCGAAGCTGGTATTAAATCAGTAAAATACCATCTTGTTAGAACTATAGGACAGAAGTCTTTAACGTTTGAGGAACTTTCCACAATATTTTGTAAAATAGAGGCTATATTAAATTCTAGGCCGCTATGTCCACTACCACCAAGTGATAATCCAGACGATTATAACGTTTTAACCGCTGGTCATTTTCTTATAGGTAAAAGTTTGGTTGCTGTTCCAGAGTATAATGTTGAGGATATTCCAATTAACAGATTGTCACGTTGGCAATATTTACAGAAATGTACTCAGCTATTTTGGAAAAGATGGAAAGATGAATATTTAAACACTTTACAACAACGGGGAAAATGGTTCAAATCTAATGCTAATATTAAAATAGGAGATATTGTATTAGTTAAAACCGATAACGTGCCTCCTTGCAATTGGCCTTTGGCTCGTATTGAATTACTTCATCCTGGAGATGATGGAATAGTTCGATGTGTTACAATTCGTACACAAAAAAATCTCCTTAAGAGACCAGTTAATAAATTGAACCCCCTTCCCTATATTAATTAATTTTCCATTTCTTTTTCCTTATTATTATTGTACAGTTCCCTTTGCATTACTTCTTTAGTTAATGAATTTTATTTTACCTTTATACTAACTTGAAACCGTCAATACGGTTTCGGCCGGGGGTATGTTCCGTATTCCGAACCTCCTTAGTCTAAGCAGGTTGTATCACCGGCTTGCTTACTGAAGCAAAGGGCGCTCGGTAATACTGGCCACATATAAAAACATGTGGCCACTTAAATTTCAAAAAAAGAATATTAAAACAATTGAAAATAAGAACTGGAATTAAAAGGACGCTCCGTATTTTTACCTATATAAAACAAGATAATTAATGAGTTATTTAACACAATATAATTGTTTTTGACGAAAATATATCTTCTAGAGTGCGTGGCCACTAAATGGCCGGCGCGTGGCTACTACACATCGGGACGTTCCTGAGCAAAAGTGAGTAAGTTTGGTGTTACATTGCTTACTTTGGGGTGTTCGGAGTGTGGAAGACGTTCTTCCAGGTCGAAATCGTATTTTTACTTCCTTTTCCATTAATTATTTTCTTTTCAATAAATACAGTCCACTCTCTCTTTTATATATTAATTTATAAGGATTCGTAATCCAACACAGAGTTTAAATTGGCCTACTACCAAGCTGGCCAAACGGCTTGGCATAGTGTCTTATATCAAGTTGTTGTTTTCAATTACCATTAATTTCAATTTCAATTACCGTTTTGTTTCAGTAATCACGTCTTACGAGATACTGGACACGGTTATTGCACATTGGTGTTACATATTGTGTATTCTGTGATGATCACAGTACCTACTCATATATTGTGATCACCATAGAGCAATCAATGCGATATTTTTTACATGTATTCACGCCCTTATAAGAACGGAACAGTAATTTAATCAAATAATTACTTACAAATAAACCGTACTAAAAGGAATTAGTTACATAGATACATACAAAAATTAATTTGTTCTAAATGACGCAAACCATGTAAGGATCTTTAAGAGCCAGAAACGTACTTACATGTGTACTTATTCGAAATTTGAAAATTAAAATACGAACTCTATCAATTCTTGACTGAAAACATACATTCTCGAGTCGTACTTACATGTGTACTCAATTCAAAATTCGAAATTTTAAAATACGAACACTAACGACACTTGCTGAAAGCATGTATTTCCGAGTCGTACGAACATGTGTACTCAATTCGAAATTTCAAAATACAAACTCTATCGATACTTAAATAAAGACATGTATTCCCTAGTCGTACTTGCATGTGTACCCGATTCGAAATTCGAAATTTCAAAATACGAACCCGATCGACTATTGACTAGAAACATTAATAACAGTCATATCTAGTATTCTCATAGCTCGTAACTCGCATTATTGTAATTTGATTCAAACATTCGAACGCCAAAATTAATATACATTCGAAATAAACGAAGTCTGTTTATCTGACCTCCTTCGCCACGAGTTGATGAATAAATAAATATGGACCAATTAAGCTCGAAAGCGGTGCCGTTAATTGGAGTCAGCACTTGTTTTATAATTGTCCAATTTATTCTTCATATTCTATTTTTGAAAATATATGAATTAATTATTAAGAATATTGTTTCTTATCAATCAATTAATTGGAACTACTTACAAAAGATTAACAACTTTCTTTTGTATTAAAATATATATAAGATCAAATATAGGTTATATTGATCTTATATATATTTTAATACTACTAAAACAAAACTAGTTAGCAATAGCACAGTTAATATAATATGGCAATAGTATTTAACAAAAAAAATAAATGGCTGAATTGAAAACTATTAATTATAAACAGTCTTAATTATTCAAGTTCAGTTTTAGTACACAAAACATTGTTGATATGAGAATGTTAACTTTTATATAGAGTGTAACAATATATAGCTTGAAAAACGAGTAAGTGGTTGGAAATAATCAATTATTATATTAAATTTTACCCCAGGACAAATCACACAGCGCCATCTAGTTCCAACTAATCAGTTTGTATTATTACTACTATTACAAACTACACAATTTATAACAATATTAAGTATTGTTATAAATTGTGTAGTTTGTATTTTTTTATACTTACCAAACATACATAGAAAACAGACTTATACTCATTATTTTATTAATATTGTTAATATTACAGTGCCTTATGTGCCTTAAAAGAATAATATATAAAAATTTTATCTATCTATCTAAACAAAATATATATACAAGAAAATAATTCAATAATATACAACATAGTACAGCTTGGAATGAATACAAATTCCTTGAAAGTTGTAGCGTGTGAGTCGCAGCATTAACAACAATTACGATAACACCCCGTTGTTATATTGGTAGGACGCAATTTACGACTTCATTATTCGCTGTTAGAGCTCGAAAACTTGTCGGTATTGCATAAAGTTATTGATGATAAGTATTCTAGTTTATATACTTCCTAAATGTAGTCGTGTAGGTCATATTTTTACATATAATAACATATATATAGATATGGTTATCTAAAGAACATAAATAAACACATTTATATACACTTAAAAATTAAACATGAGTAATTAATAACCTACGGGTGATCATAAGGTCCTAAATGAATGAATAAAAATAAATACATGAGTAAGTAATGAATATATGTAATTATATGTATTAAATTATTACTATTATATGTAAAGTGATGTTATTAGAACATTCAAGTGTAGCATTACACATAATATAATAATAATAATATCTAAGGACAATTCACATAGCGCCATCTAGTCCCATGCTAAGCAGAGCTTGTGTTGTGGGTACTAGTCAACTGATATAAAAACATGGATATATATTTTTTTGTAAATAAATACATATTAAAGATAGAAAACACCCAGACCGTTACAATCATACTCATGAATACAAATTTATGCCGTGCGAGGAATCGAACCCACGACAATCAGATAGTAAAGCGGTGTGCTAAACCACTAGACCACCGAGGCTGTCGTACCACAACATAATTTTCGTGTTTCGTGTGTAGTGAACACATAAAATTAATTATCATTATATGTACATTGTTACATATAACAACAACAAATTATATGTAATTTTATATCCTTCCTAATTCGTTTTTATTTAGATCTCTATGCAAGCAGTACTTATACAAATTATTCAGAAATATTCTATAATGTACCTATAATCATTATTTTATATTATTTTAGGCACGTAAAGTTTACTATTAAATTTTCACCATCAAAACAAAAAATACAATTTCAACAATATAATATAGTTACAAAAGCAGTATACAAATATGAATCCTACAGAAATATACAATAATGGTCAATTTTCTTTGAAAATTCAAACTCTTATGCATTATTTACTTTCCATATTTCGTTTTCAGTGAACACCTAAAATTAATTATCTTTATATGTACCTATTTACATATAACAATAACAAATTATATGTAATTTTAGTACCTTCTCTACACAAGCAGTTCTTAAACAAATAAATTAAATATTTCGACAATATAATATTACTGTTTTACTTAAGGCTGCCACAACAGCAGTTTACAAATAATAATCATTGCGAAATATCCAATACTGTTCAATTATCTTTGAGAATTAAAATGGAAATGATAGCGAACACTTTCCTTGAAAAGAAAACCGAAACTCAATTGGTGTAACGTTTCAAAGCAATTTTGCTTGCTTCAATTTCCCTTTCAAGCTGAGCTGTCCGTGTATATACTGACAGGATGGAGGCTTCATTGGCTAAATATCATTTGCTAGCGATATCAAGTGCTTTCATTAGGGGTTGTTTTACCCAAGCAATTATTTTTTAAGCATCTGCTGTAAGGGTCGAACCCTTGGGTCTTTACTATGATATGTACTATGAATACAATGATGTAGACGTATTATATGTCAATTTACTTATTTATATCAATTGTCTAGTACCTATAACACAAGCTCTTGACTTGGTACTTGGGGCTGTTAAATCGTCCTGAGAAAAAATTATTATCATCCCCTTGATATAAGGGAATGATTGGTGATTTTACTTCAAATGGTCGCGGATTCGATTCCTCATAAAGTACAAACATTTATATTCATAGCTATGATTATCATCCTGGGTGTTATCTATGTATATTAGGTATTGCGTATTTACAAAAAAATGTTTATCTATTACTAATCTAGTATCTATATTACAAGGTACGCATAGTTTGAGACCAGAAGGGTCTATATAGGTACTCACATAGTATTAAAAAATATTTATTATTGCTTACCTCTGTCCCCTGGACCTTCAGCTTCATGTGGTCCTCTCTGGTAGTCTTGCCATCTTTCCTCTTCTTCCAGCAGTATCCATCTCGTCGGTACCTGACTTTCTTGCGGCTGTATAGCAGCATTGACCCGCTTTTTGGCCTGGAACAATAAAATATGTTCACTGTTAGTTTACATATATGTATCATATAGCTTATAATATGTAGCATACAATTTTGTACTAATACATATATGAGAAGATTTTTTATACCATGACGGTGATAAGCAAACATACAGCCAAAACCATCTGATGGTAAACGGTTACCGTAGCCTATGTACTCCTGAAACATCAGGAATAATCAGATGCGCGTTGCCGACCCTGAAAAACCCCATACTGTAGTTTCGTGAGAAAACTTCGGCAGGTAGTTCAATCCACAATCTAAATGTACGCGGGAGGAAGCTCCTCTGAAACCGCACTGCCAGAGACACCTTAGGTTCTAGTATGTGGGGATGAATTCTCTATCGATAGGACGGTCCAATGTTAAAAGGCAACTGCAAATTCCGAAGAATTGTTCGACAATATCATGTCGGATTCTTCAGAATTTACTTGAACGCTCTAATCTCAGGAACTCCTGAATCTGAAAGTAAAGAATATATCAATTCGAACTCGTAACTACTGGTTCGTACTGATATATTCTTTTAATGTTAGAAATTTGCATATCATTGCAATGGGCTCCATAGTTTAAAGAATATAAATATATATAACTCAAAGGTGAATGACGTAGTGATCTATCAACGCACAGCCCAAACCACTGGACGGATCGGGCTGAAATTTGGCATGCAAGTAGATGTTATGACGTAGGCATCCGCTCAGAAAGGATTTTGATTAATTCTACCCCAAGGGGATAAAATTTATTTTAGAAAAATAAATTTAAATTCTACGCGGACGAATGCGCGGGAACAGCTAGTTTAAAATATTAGTGTAATTTTTACATGCCAGAAACGGCGGGGCATATTTGGAATAATTATAATTTTAACACCATCATTGTCCATGTTTTAGTAACTAAATTTAATTGAATTGACTTCATATACATTACACAAGTTTAATAAGTGTTAACGTTACAATTAAGATAATGTTGCCACTTAACTTAAAACATTCACAATCTCGAATTGTAAATTCGAAAATCTAATAAGATAATTTTACGAGCCCCCGAGAAATGCTGAGTCGGCTAAAATCATTTGAATTATGATAGATACGGCCAGGAAGTCTGGATTTATTGCAAAGTTGTAAAACCAGCGTCGTCTGACCGGGTTTATGACCGAATTATCTTGGCCGCTTGTAAATAAAGCCGTGCTCACAATAACGTATTAATAATACATATCGGAATATCGGTAAATTTGTGTATTGGTATATAATTACATATCGATATATCGGTATTCGATAAACATGAGTATTGGCATTTCAATAAAAGAATATATCACCGTTACCGGTGACTTTGTCTACTTTTTAAAACACTGTGTAGCCTATGTACTATATTCCATTACTGTCTACCTTTCCTTTAAATTTAATTAAGTTCAGTTCTGCTATTTACTTATATAAAAGCAACAAAACATATAGACATATATATATAGAGTCTCCTATTTATAATACAAAAATGAAGTAATTTATTAGGAGTAAATACTATAATATGTAACTTGAACAGCTGAATAAAGTTTGATAAATTGTTATATAGTGATAAACTAGATCTTGGGAGCAAATTAAAAAATGAAAGTTTGTGTGAGGAACCCATATTTTCTCACGTATGACGTACATACGTATATGAATCGATTTTATGTTTTTTTTTTATCGTAAACATTACTTACTATATATAATATTATATATAGTAAGTAACATATTATATGTTATATTATATTATATATTTTATATTACGTGCCTGCATAATGAACTTCCATAAATAAGTTACGACACAAACAGTCAATTACTCGAATGCACTGTCACTAAACATAACAAAGTTATACATATAAAAAACTACGCTCCACAGATTACAAATGGAGCACAGAATCTTGAAAGTGTCGCAATAATTTCTGTCATGCACAATAACACTAAAATGAACAATGCCCCTCGGGAATGTTACAATGTTACATATTACATTGTAACGCCCAGTGTGGACGTGGCCCAATACCGATTTACAACATGGGTTTCACAGTAAAGTATCACTGAATATGTAAAAAGCGTATTAGAAAGTCATGACCAGGCTTTGGCCGGGATCAAATCAAATCTGAAACAGCAGAAATAATAAAATATGGTTGCTTATATTTCATATACGTCTGATTATTTTGAAAGTCACATTTCTGATGTAAAACGGCAGCGCAAAATAATATTCATCAATAGAATAAAAATCCATCAACCGTATCCGTCTTTTCCATCAACCAGTATCCTATCGCGTATGCTTAGATTGTGGAATGAACTACTTATTTACCTGTAACCATTTACCATCAGATAGGGCGAAAGGTTGTTTGCCACCAACGTAGAATAAAAAAATTTTGGAAGTTTTTCAACACTATATTATAAGAAGAAATATTGTTCTTTAGTAAATATACTAAATAACAATATTTTCCTTATAATATAGTATTGAAAATTGTCTTTGAATTCAAAACAGATTTTATTGCCTTTTTAAGTAAAGTCGAAACTCGTTAGCCCCCACTTATTGAAGTCTAAAGTCTTGATATTCAGATTTCCGTTGAACTTAGTATATTATGTATGGATTTATAATAGATTTCCGTTTGACTAAACTATATTATGTACGGATTGATAATAAAAAAATCAAGTATTCATACAATTGTTTAGTATACACTATCGAATATCGTGTAATGAATTATTAAAATAAACTCATTAAAAGCACTTTTGAATAGTCATATTTTTGATTCTACCATTCATTCGAAACACAGATTCATAACAAGAAGAATGAGCAAGAAACTTGTGTGTTGTTTTATTACATGACTTCTTATGTCCTGTTAACTACATAAATAATAATAATAATATTAATTTCCTCAATAATATCTTCACACAGTACAACCTCTCCCACACTTGGCTAAGGTCCGTATTACCTTCTTTTAAATTTGTAAAAGAAGAGACAGAAAAGATAAAAATAATAATTTAGTTTAAAGAATAATAATAATCTTTATTCATAAATGGACGGTACAATTAAACATAGTTAGCCCTGGCTTTCGATATAGGTGAACCTCTGCCACGAAAGCCAGTTCCCTCCAACATTCTGTAAACATTACTTATTAGGTAACTCTACATAGTTCTGAAGGCATATTTTTCGTTGCATTTTTATTTGTATATACAATAAGCCCACGATCTGGTAAATCCCATATATTGCGAACGTCATGACCACACGTTATATTGGACGGAAAAAGGACAAAAACCAGATTCATGGTGTTTGTTGGACTAATAAATCGGGTATTCGATACATAAATCCACGAGATCTGTGTTAGTGCAGATTTTTTTTGTTTAAAATCGCGATCTATCCATCAACAGGGCTTACGATTGGTACGTCCAAAACTTTTAAATTTACATACCGAGATTGTAAAAAGTCGTATTATATATTTCAGCCGATAAGCAGCTTGCTTTGGAAACTGTTTTACTTTTTATACTACGACCAGCAGATCCGGCCAGGCTTTGATGTGGCTAAGGTTCTTGAATAAAATAATATTACGACTATAAATTGAGATGTATTCTATCTTTCAAGTTGGATCAAATTGCTCACAATGTGCAAATTTAATTTGCAATTGGTTCAGTACTTTAGGAGTCCACCGTGGACAAACAACGTGACACGTATATTTTATATGTAATTTGCTACCCACCCTTTGCACGGGTGTACATGTATTATACATATAAACCTTCCTATTGAATCACTCTATTAAAAAAACCGCTTCAAAATCCGTTGCGTAGTTTTAAAGATTTAAGTATACATAGGGACGGACAGACAGCGACAGCGACTTTGTTTTATACTATGTAATGAAGATGGTGGCAAACAAGCATATGAGCCATCTGATGGTAAACGATTACCACAGCCGTACCGTTAACTGTTTCGGTTGATGAGTGAGATAAGATCATCTAGAAATAGAAATAGAAATAGAAATAATCTTTATTCAAATAAACTCATTACAAGCACTTTTGAATAGTCATATTTTGATTCTACCACTCATTCGGAATGCAGATTCATCACAAGAAAAATGAGCAAGAAACTTGTGTGTTGCTCTTTTTAATAGATGTTTTTTTTATATAAATAATGACAGTATAACAAGTACCAGTAATCGAAAGATAACAATAAATAAATCTTAATACAACGCCATCTATTAATTTTCTTATAAATTAATTAATAATTAGCCTATTTCAGCCACCACCCTTACTTTGTAAGCTGTGCTTTAGTCTGCACTAGGATGTGAAATTACAAGTTAAACTTGACATCTTAGTCTTCAGAAATGGTAACGCATGAATTACGACTATCACAAGATAGCGTGATGTCCGTAGTGCTGTTGAAGTATATTATACTTCAAGTATATTATACTTGAACAGCACTACTTAATATAATATTAATGAGTAAAAACTTGTAGAGTTTCTTGCAAGTTTTTCTCAACTTCAGTATCTATATATCTTGTCTATAAATTTTAATCAACATAGTTCCGAATACTAACTTATAGACAAGATATAAACATATAATGTTAGCATAGATTATTATAATAATAATTAAAAAAAATTGAACTTATATCATAAAATGATAGATATACAATATACAAAAATGTGAGCAAAGGTAGGGCTGCCACAAAAACAGATTTCTTCCAACCTAATGCTGTGATAGAGGCGGTAGTTAGCGGGCAACGATAGAGCACGAGTTTTAGTAATAACAAGATTGTAAATAGAAACATACATACACTTACTTATATTAGATTCTGTTATATTATTACATAGTCATTATCACTACATAGTATAACACAAAGTTGCTCTCGCTGTCTGTCCCTATGTATGCTTAAATCTTTAAAACTACGCAATGGATTTTGAAGCGTTTTTTTTTAACAGATAGAGTTTTTCAAGAGGAAGGTTTATATATATAATACAAATACACCCGTGCGAAGCCGGGGTGAGTAACTAGTTACAATTTAAATCAAAACACAGATTAGAAATAAAGCAGTTTAAAGACCAAAATAGGTGAATCAGAGGTACCCAAACAGAAGATATTGTAAATTCATCCTCAGTAAACATTTGACTTCACTAGAAATATTCTCTAAATAATTACTCGGCGTAAAAGCCCCTATTTCGTTAAATCACTCCTCGTTTACATGATATAACGTTGTCGGGGCCGAAGTCCTTTATAGCCGACTATTTGTCCGCGGTGAGATTAAAGCCTGCGTAATTCCTGGTTCGGGACGCCGCGGCGCTTCGCGTAAATTATTTTTATTGTTCCTTTCAAGCTTCATTAAAATATGCAACGGATTTTTCGGCTTTGGAGCCGGGCATGTTTACTGCTAGTGCCCGCTGTTGAAAGGGGATAGCGTTTCCGCGATTTATAGCTGTATATATGTTTGCCTTTGATTGTAATTAACCCAATTCTTCTCTGTGGTCGCAGAGGAACCGTATAGATAAAGTAATGGCCCGGTCTGAATGTCTTTATGAATTTTGTATTATATATAATAATATCCTTGGGTATTTCACACAAAGGTAACTAGTCCCAAGTATATAAGCAGAGCCTGTGTTATGGGTATTATACAACTGATATATATATATATATAATTACTTAGATATTATTTTTGTAAATACATACATAACACACTTAGAAAATATCCAGACCGATACAAATTATACTCATGATTACTGCTTGTTACGTGCGAGAAATCAAACTTGCGACCATCAGAAGTAAAGTGGTATGCTTAAACGCCAGACCACCGAGGTCGTGAATAATCTTATGTTATGAATTAAACTATTTTGCTTTATGTTATTTTGCCACTTTTTATCAAGTGGACCGTCACTTCAGCAATAACAATATAGTATAGTAGAGTAGAAATACAGCGAATAGAATTAGAATATTATAATATATATTTAATTTTTTTTATAAAATATACAGTATTCTTTTAACAAACAGTCGTTTGCATAATTTCTTGAAATGATTCCCAATCGGTTACTAATAACTAATACAATTTAATATAGACTCTGTTACATCTACTTACAGATGAGAATTGAATTACAAAACAACTTATCTAAACCTGTAACGAACGAATAAATAAACAAACAAAAAAGCCAATAAATTAGTTGGATACAATAGAAGCATTAAAACTTAGCGGCGAGCAATCTGCATGTTCCCACAATCGCACGATAAGCGGCGGCCCAATAAATCATCGGTTCCGAATAATTTCACCCACATTTCTGGTATTTATCGTTGAAAAACGTCGAAATTACTGCCCTATAACGTCGATAAACAAACGTTCAGGACTTGTAAAATAGCGAATAAATATCTCAATCGAAGAAAGAATAATGCGGCCCATACACGAACCTAAATATTATGAATGCAAATTGTTAACGGTTTTGTTTTTAAAGTATTGTGGCCTCATCTATATAAATGAATAAAATGTAAGTGTTTGTTTGTAAATTTAAATTAACAGATGCATATGGAAATATATGTAAAATATATATTATAAAAAAATGTATTTCTGTCTGTCTGTCTGTTTATTCCACTAATCTCTGAAATCGCTGAATCTATTTTAAAGAAACAAACACTTCTAGATAGCTAATATAAGGGGTAACTTAGAATACTTTTATTTTAGAAATTTTCTATATATTTTTTAGATAAGAATATATAATAGTAGATTTTATATATTCCAATTCCATGTGCATTCGCGAGTAACAAATAGAGCATATATATACATGTATATGACTTTTTTCTTATGGATGATAATGGAATAGTACACCAGCCTGCGCTAACGGTTTACGTTGGCAGGGAAACAGTGGAGGATGATAAAATTAGGATGAGTTCAGGTCAGTTAGACAGTTAATTTCCAGGGGTACCATGTGTGGGTCAACCTGACCTACAGGGGGAAAGGGATTGTTAGTAATGTGGACTAATAATCCCATTGCTAGCAATGTACCGTGTCAGGTCGACATCCACGCGGTTCCCCCTGGAAACCATCGTGATAAATCCTTGGTGAATTTGTCACGATGGGCTTACTGACCTGACTTCATGTTCATCTTATCATCCTCCACTGGTGCCCCGCCAGCGTAAACCGTTAGCGCAGGCGGGAGAGCCATTCCATTATCATCCATAAAAAAAACCTGACCTACATTGCTAGCAATGTAATTATTAGCCCACATTACTAATAGTCCCTATCCTCCCCATATTATGACTAAATTAAAAAAAATATCATTTAAATGAATACATAGTTTTTACACGTCTCTTTTTTCTTCTTAATTAATATTATAAACGCGAAAGTTTGTGAGTATAGATGGATGTTTGTTACTCTTTCACGCAAAAACTACTGAACAGATTTGGATGAAACTCTACAGTAATATAGCTTATACATCAGAATAACATATGGGCTAAAATTTTACGCGAGTGAAACCGCGAGCACGTCTAGTAAATAAATAAAATGAAAATCAAAAATTATAATAACGAACTTTTAATACTAATTTGATCACGTGACCGCGTAGTTTGTGTGAAGGTTTAAATAATTCAGTTCAAAATAGTTATAAGATTTCTTCCATTTTGATTCTGTGGGAAAGTTGTAAATTTCCATAGATACACATTATCTTACTAATATAATAAACGCGAAAATTTGTGAGTATCGATGGATGTTTGTTACTCTATCACGTAAAAACTACTGAACGGATTTTGATGAAACTTTACAGTAATATAGCATAACACTTAGGCTACAAATTTAATAGTAATTAGCGGTGAAACTGCTACAGGTAGTAATACATATAATAAATTAGTAATACTAAATCGCTAACTGAAATCCTAAAAAATACTCTAAAACGTGTTACAGTAACAGAATTAGTAATAATTACATCACGTTATCCATAAATACGACAATAAAGGCGACAACGATCGAGTATTTCTAATTAGTAAGTAGAAGGTACACTTGCTAGCTTCAAGTTTATGGTAATGAACCATTATTTAACTATTAAACCGTCCCTTCGTTATAACTGTAATAGTTCAGTTAAAACTTTCATAATTGCAATTTATGTCAGTGCAAATTAATTATCATGTAATTCTGTGGAATAGTGTAACTTATATAATATTTTCTAATATATATATAATATATATATATATATATATACAAATTGTATTTGTATATATATATATATACAAATTAAAGTACTAATACCGCTATTAAATTCTTTATCCGAGTCATTATCTAGTGATCTACTACCCCAACATAAGTGAAAGTTCCATTCCGGGTTTGAATCCAGCTAACATACAAAAATCAACTATATTTCTAAAGTAATTCTGTAGAAATCGAATTGGAAACTCTCGTAACCATTGCTACGGCGTAGAGGATTTTTTTTTTTTAATTTCAATACAATTTTCTACAGACATATTCGTCCGTGCCTTTTTTTAATTTACTTTAATATTATTATATTTCTTTAATTTCCACTTCTGTACAACTCCAGAGGATCCTCCAGCCGAGATGTTACAATTTGCCTAACAGTGGCACCGAGGCAGACCTTATCCGTCTGGCCCAGAACCACCGCTGGCCGGCCGGGTGAGTTGACAACATGCAGTGCACCTATCTTTATTACGATTTTTTTTTATTTTCCTAGGAGCCAATTACATTTACCAGTATTTATATTTACGTAGTAGATGTTACGTCGTAGCAACAATCAAACATAATCGGTAATAGATTACATTAGAGAGCCTTTGTAGATATATATATATATATATATATATATTCATAGATAATATTGCAATGAATTATAGGATGATTTTACCCGACCTCAACGGACATTTCCGCGGGATACAGTTAGCAAATAGTGAGCCATACTCACTCGTAGCTGTAGTTTAAAAAATGGTCATTACTCAAACACACGAGTCATTAGTAAAAACCGTCAGAACTGTCAAGTTGATACTAATTACGAAGTCCCACTGCGATATTTAATTAAGAAAAATGGTAATTATGTTCTAACAACTCAGCAGTATGTCTGTCTGTGTCGGAATTTAAAGAAAGGCAGAAAACGAGGAAACATCTACTCAAAGGTATAGATGTATAGTTGTAGGTATAGAGTATTAACAAATATGAGCTATATCTTGCCAACATTTGCTCAGCAGTTTGACGAATCATTCTTTGAAATAAAATGAACATATCGTCTTAGTCATTTGCTACATCTTCATCTTTACATAATATAAAATGAAATTGCATTCGTTGTCTGTTCGCTTAGATCTTTTAAACAACGCAACGGATTTTAATGCAGTATTTAGCAATAGATAGAGTGATTCAAGAGGAAGGCTTATATGAATTATATATACACGTGTGATACCCAGTGGCAGATAGCTTGTTAGTAAATAAACAAAACAGTTTTAGGCCTCTGAACATTTCCGCAACTATGTGTCTTACTCTACAATCGGAACACAGCTTACAAAACAAGTTTCGCGAGTTCGGTATTATGTTACTATTCTTTTTAATTACCATCTAATTTAACTAATAACTGCAGGTAAGAAGAACAAGGAGACACATTAGAGGTATTACGGAGTCATAATAAATGTATATAATAATAATAATTTCAGGACAATTCACACAGCGCCATCTAGACCCAAGTTAAGTTATCTAAAGCTTGTATTACGGATACTAGATAACTATATATAAGATAACGTACATAGATAATTTTTTTTTCGTAAATACATACATATTATACATAGAAAATACCCAGACCGATACAAAAAATCATACTCATGAATACAAATATTTGTGCCGTGCGAGGAATAGAACCGGCAACCATCGTAAAGCGGCGTGCTAGACCGCTAGACCACCGAGGTCGTCAAAATATATTATGTATATGTTACTATAATAATATTATAAAAGCGAAAGTTTGTGAGTATGGTTGGGTAGTTGGACGGATGGATGTTGGTTACTCTTTCACGTAAAAACTACTGGTTTTTATGAAAATTTACAGTAATATCGCTTATACATATGAATAACATAGGCTATAATTACACGCGGGTGAAACAGCTACTTTTCGTATATATTAAGGAAAGTCCATACTGTTACTTAGTTAGAGTGCATAGATGTCGACAATAATTGTAAATTTCTTTAGATACACCGTCTCCTTTACCAAAAATAATTAGTTAAATAAATAACTAGTGGCAAAAAATAATTCGTTTATCAGAAAAATTTAAAAAATTCTGTGTTTTTCCATTACATATATACTCTTTCTGATTCACATGAAATTGTATCTTACTAATATAAACGTGGTTGGACGAATAGACCTTGTATGTAATAGAACGACTGTGTTAACTAAATGATGTATGCTGTAAGGGAAACGTATGAACCAGTGAGTTGAACGCTAGAACGAGGAGCGACGACTATTTCTTGCTGAATATCAGTGCTTTACGCGCAGAAAATCTATTATTTCGACTCCCCGGACCTACATACATCAGGTTATATATTTGACATAGACTATAATCATTTCCTGCTCTGTAAAAAATCTTGGTGTCATACATAAATAAATTTCCAAATAATTTTTCGGCATCCGATTGTTTAATATTTAAAAGAATCGAATCGTCTATTCGAAACGTTTCGTCGTACTTGAATCGATTATCCCGAGTTTCAGTATCAATTAACCGAGCGCATCTCGGGTATCGCGCCGAATGCATACAGATGAAGCGGAAATTGAGTAAAACTATGTGAATTGATTCGTAATCAAAGAGACTATAAATGATCAGAATATATCAGTTTCTTTCGTATCTCCATACGAAAACATAAGTATAATTTCGTTTTTCAAAAATACATATTTTTATTTTGTTGTTGCTGCCAGCTTGTCCACCATTTTGTTTGTATTATATTGATACCTCTTTTTATATCTCACTTTTGATTTCCTTGTGACATATTATTATGTGTGAGCTGACCCGCGAACTCCGTTTCACCTCAGAATTAAAACATGTCAAAGGTTTTTTTAAGTTTAATTAAGCAATTTATTTCTGAACGCACCATTGACAAGTATAAACAGTTTGTATAGGTAAACAAAATTGTTGTATGTACTGTTTTCCATGCAATTTCTTCATATTTTCTCAGTACTTAAACTTTCCTTGGATATCTACAAATGTTTCAAACATTAGCCAAATCGGTTCAACTATTCTCGAGTTTCAGCGAGACTAACAAACGTTTATTTTATTTTTGTACACAAATAAGCAATATGTAAGTTTCTTGCTTCGTTCTTCTTGTGATGAACATCTTTCTGAAAGGGTGGTATATTAAAAAAATATTTTATTTATTGCACCAATTACAGAACAAAAACAAAAACTATTAAAATAGAAAATATACATTGATACAAAAGGCGGTCTTATTGCTAAGCACTCTCTTCCAGACTACCTTTAGGTGGATGAAATATCTATTTCAAAATCGATTAAATTAAGTTTATTGAAATAAAGGATGTTCTATTCTATTCTATTCTACACGTACTTATTGTTGCTGTACGTAATTATATTGTTGTTTGTTTTAATAAAAACCTATCAAAGAGCTAGGCAGGCCCGTTTAGAAATTTATAGCGTAACTAAATTTCAAAAACCTTTGAGATTATTTAATACTGAGGTGAAACGGAATTCGCGGTCTCAGCTAGTATATACATAAAATAAATAATGCACCTCACATTCGTCTGTGCAATTTATCTGAGAATATCAGACTACTGTCAAGTTTCATAGAGGTGCTTTAAAACAATTGCTTTCACGTCGAGTCGTTTATAATGCGGCGCAACGACACCTGCAAGTTTTGATGAAGCAGCCACCGCGTCACTTGAATATGGAGGTGAAAAATTGCGTTGGGAACCACTTGAGCGTATTTCATATAAATCTTGCCTTTCCAAATCCTTCGTTTGGATTTCGTTAGCATTCGTCTCGAGTTCGCATGATAACGTTTAAACATATCTTTTAGTTTTCAAATATATTTTAAAAATATAGTATTCTTAATTCAAACTTATAAACTTTTCGTTTTGATATACGTTAATTAGTAACAATTGAGTTTTTTATACTTTTAAATAGAGAACAGTAGCATAACATAACTCTAATAGCACAGGTGCAATTTTTATAGAAAATAAAAAAAATAGTCATCTCTGTCTATTTTTTTAATGAAATTACTCGCTGGTAATGTATGAATAATTTTAAAGTTTATCCATTATAAACAAATACTGAAATTTTTGATCTTTATAATCTTTTGCTTATTGTGATATTTACAGATCCGTAATTAATTAGCTGAATGTAAATTTGATAAATCAAATCAAATTTATATTGCCACATATAATATATAGCAAATACTAGTAATAATAATATTACATTGGAATACAATGGAAAATTACCTAAATATTATATTTATTTCCTTGAATTAACGTTCCACTTGATTACAAGAGTATTATATCAATACGGTATGACGACACATGAGCCGTGGTACGAACTAAAATCTGCAGAATGAAGTCGTAATCATTAGACAAGAAATGGCCTTAAGTAAATCTTACCGTGTATTGGGGCCTCTATACTCGCCTTAATTTTCTGCCGATGAAGCTGTTAAGGCCAGTTATGAACAACCGCAATGGAATACTTAAAGAAGTATATCAAGCTTCTTTGTGTTAATTCTACCTAACGCTAAAACGAGATTATGGTAGTAGTGTAGTGTAATACATAAATAATTATGACAAGCCTTGTAACTAATAAGGCTCCCAAACCGCATCTAATTGTTAGGCCGACGAGTCACCGCCTCAGGCACAAAGGGTACTTGATATATATCCCGGGACGAATGGGGTCGTTCGGATCGAGTGGCCCATTCATCCCCGCTATCTGATACTCGCGTCACGACGCTTAAATTAGGTATCATTCATTATTGGAAATGGTTAAAATTTGTGACGTGTTTGATTAAAGACATTGTCGATACTGTGGACTATATTCATTCATTCATAAATTTAAGAGCAACGCTCTTGTCGGTGGGGCTCTTAGCTCTTCTATGATCTTCCATCATACTCTTTAAACCTTGATATGACTCTATATACTAATCATATAATGAGAGACGAAGAGAGAGAAAGAGAAAGTGTTTGGAATGAGTAAACTTCGCCAGAGAAATTGTTTAAATATTAAAAAAAGATAAATTATACCAGAGTTATATAGTCAAACTATGTGACCCCGCAAACGTTCTGTTTCCATATAAATTAAACTTCCTAATGTTACTGGAGCGGGAACACAACTACTATTTTAATAAAAACCAAATACTAGTAAAAATGTGTATTCTTCCCAAAAGGGCTCACAGCAAGAAATAACAAAACAATATAGTTAGTAAAGAGTGACGTATAAAAAATAGATATAAAAAATATAAAGTTTATAGAAAGAATGGTAGACAAGCTGCCAGCAACATCCAAATAAGGGTTGATGGTAAAAGTGTGAAAATTTAGGATTGTATGTATTTTTAATGCCACATATTAATCTCGATGAACGTTAGGCACCAGTTAGCAAAATACAAGAATTACAGTAGTGGGAAATAAATTAGCAATCTAAATCCACCTTTATACCTGTACTACAAAGGTCGCCTTTCATAAATCAAGTGGGTTTCAATGGACCTAATGTTGGGTACATTTTGACGACATTGGCAAATATAGAGTTACAGCTCCCAACACAAATCGGTCCACAAATTACAGGCCCATGTAAGGGATTCCATTGCCTGGGACAAGGTTCCCGGAAACCCCGGGATATCCTGAACCATATTAAATAGAACAATGATACGGATCTCTATTGTAACTTTGTGCAAATTATTCTGAAACGATTGTAACCTATACGTATTTTTATAATATGATTGATTCGCGATTTAGAGCGACAATTATTCTAATGTTTTTTCTTAATTAAAAGTGTTTACATTAAAATACTTTAAAATTTAACTTGAGAATATTTTGACTTAATGCCTTATTTCCAATATTAATGTAAAATCTTAATCTTTCTTATTTACTAAATAATAATAAAAATCCTGAATGGATTTTTGGTCATTTCAAGTTAGTATTTTTAGTTTTCTTAGAGTTAATGTTAGTACAGACACAAATTACACAGACAAAAAATAAAAACAAATATAAATATTAAATTAAAATAAAATAATATCATAGGCTTTCAGGTATACTTAGAGTAAAATATAATTTATAAATTTTGTAATGTATTGAAATGTTCTTCAGTACATATTCCTACATGTAATTACAAAACAATTTTTAACGTCATAAAAATTCTAATTACATTATCTATAAAAACTGACGTAGTTTTAATTACCCTAAAATATATACTGATATATAAATATATATAAATATTACCTTAATAATGATCGGATTCATTTAAAATCATATTAATAATGTAAATTTAAATGTTTGAATATTTCTTATATTTTAATAAATTAATTCACAATTTGAATTAACATAGTAAATACTTGTAATCTTTCTATTTTATACAATGGAAATGGCATGCAATCTTCAGTCAAATCTTTTAAGTTAATTGTTAATAAATAGTCAGACACTAATTTTTTATTATAATTATATTTTATGATGCACATATTGCCGATGTAATTATACAAATTTTGATAAAAATTATTGTAATCTCAGAAATCACTCTATCTCAGAATCATTTAGAATAATAGAATAGAATAGAAGCTCAATTATTCAAATAAACTTAGATTGAATCACTTTTGAATAGTCATTACATTTTTTTAATCTACCGCTCATTCGGAAAGTTAATAATTTAAGTATAAACAAAAATATTCTATTTATTGCATAGACCAAAGTAAGCTGCATTACTGATTGAACACAATTATCGATAAAAAATATAGTTATGAGATTTAAATAATTATGAAAAACTACTATGACTATGAGCGGCCTCATCCCTCAGGATTAGTGTTTCAAAGTCGAGTCCGGTGATACCTTTCCATTGGGAACTGTGCCCAGTCCACTCACCATTCGTCAGCATTAATTCCGATCCAATCTTCTGTCTCCATCTCACTAATCGCCGCGATAAATACACTAGACAGGGACAGATTCATGTACGGCACGTTTTAATCGAGAATTAGCTGATCATGTCCGCTGGAGTGGACCATTTATTTGGTATACAGTAATGATGCTTAATTGATCTAATTGAAGGTATTTATGTTCAGCTTTGTTAAAAGTATATCTATACAATATGCTAAGTGCTGCCATCTGTTGTGTAATGTCGGTAGACATATTTGTTTGTTCTGTAATAAATTTTTTCTCTCTGTGTGCCACTTGTCAACGTGAGTACGTCGTTTTATTTTAGGTTATGGGCTATACGCTCATAGAATCGCGATATTGTTTTTTTTTAACAAGGATTTTGAAATAAAGCAAGTGTTAAAAAAGGTATTCAATGCGATTTAGCTGTGAACTGACTGATAGTATTAATCATCGCAGTGTATAAGTGTAGAAACTGTTCGTCAAAATGGCTACAAACTACCTTATCAATGTGCCGAAACTAAAGGGACGCGATAATTATTCGGAATGGTGTTTCGCAGCAGAAAACTTCTTAATTCTCGAAGGCATGAAACATTGTATCAAGCCAGAATCGGGAAAAGAAATAGCAAGCGCGGAGGACGAAAAAACTAAAGCTAAGTTGATTATGACCATTGACCCGTCGTTGTATGTCGTAAAAACTGTTAAATCGTCGAAAGAATTGTGGAATAAACTACAGCAATTATTTGATGATAGTGGCTTTTCACGGAGAATAAGTTTGTTGAGAAATTTGATTTCAATCCGGCGAGATAATTGCAGTTCTATGACGTCATATGTGACGCAGATTATAGATACAGCGCAGAAATTAAGTGGAACAGGATTTGAAATAAATGATCAGTGGACAGGGTCATTGTTGTTGGCTGGATTGCCTGATCGTTTTGCTCCAATGATCATGGCAATCGAACATTCGGGCATTTCCATTACGGCAGACAATATCAAGACAAAATTATTAGACATGGAGTCAGTAGATTACAATGAGAATGAAATGAACGGTGCTTTTGTCAGTCATTCAAATCATGCAAAGCAAAATAAGAATAATTTGTCTATGGCCAAGAAAAATTGTGATGTTGGTAGTACTACTGTTACGTCAAAGTCAAACAAGGCGGTGAAATGCTACCGGTGTAAACAAGTCGGCCATTACAAAAATCAGTGCATGAATAACGAAAATTATCCAGCAAATAAGAAAAATAAAGAAAGAATGCAATCAAACGCATTTAGTGCAGTATTTTTAAGCACGAATTTTAACAAAAATGATTGGTATATCGACTCCGGGGCAAGTGTACACCTAACAGCAAACGAAAGTTGGGTTATGAATGCCATATATGAACAAAATAAAGGAATTGTCGTAGCTAACAGTGAGAAGATGACAGTATTGTGTTCTGGCAATGTTAAAATAACGACTTCAACTGATGATTGTGAGTACGACATCGTGATAGAAGACGTATGCTGTATACCATCTTTGACTACTAACCTACTATCAGTCAGTCAACTAATTAAAAAAGGAAACAGTGTGTCTTTCACAGACAAAGGCTGTTGTGTTTACAATAAAAAGCAACAGCTAGTCGCTACAGCAGTATTGGTCAATGGGGTATACAAAGTATACTTAGTATCCCGGGAGTATTTGGCTGCATCAGCTGTGTCAGGAGTAACATGGCATCGCAGATTAGGACATGTCAACAGGCTGGTAGCAGAGCGTGGTTGGGTGTCAACAGGGAATACTTAAATAAAATGAAAAATGCTGTCTTGGGAATGTCATTAGATGAAAAAGTAGAAATAAGCAAGGCTTCGTGTACAACATGTTGTGAAGGTAAACAGTGTCGCTTACCATTTAAAAGCAGTGGCCAAAGAAGCAGTAACTTGCTAGATTTAGTGCACACAGACATTTGTGGCCCTATGGAGACTACATCGATAGGAGGTGCAAGATATTTCTTGTTATTTGTCGATGACTACAGTCGCATAACGTTTGTTTATTTTCTGAAGCACAAAAATGAGGCTCTGAAGTATTTCAAGATATTCAAAGCACAGGTGGAAAATCAAACAAAAAGAACAATAAAAGTGATAAGAAGTGGTAATGGATTAGAGTATTGCAATAAGGAATTTGAAGATTACCTAAACAGTGCTGGTATTATTCACCAGAAAAGCAACCCATACACCCCAGAACAAAATGGTTTATGTGAAAGATCTAATCGCACAGTCGTAGAAAAAGCGAGATGTCTACTGTTTGATGCAAACCTGGGAAAAGAGTTTTGGGGTGAGGCCACCAATACGGCAGTATACCTACAGAATCGAACTGTGGCTGCTGCGTTGGATTACAGCACACCATATGAACTATGGACTGGCACAAAACCAGATATCAGTCATATTAGAATATTTGGTAGCACTGTCATGGTACATGTTGCTAAACAAAAGCGTAAGAAATGGGATAAGAAATCTGTGAAATGTATTCTTACAGGATACCCAGATAACATAAAGGGATACAGAGTCTATAACCCAGAAACAAGAACAGTGTTTACAAGTAGAGATGTGGTCATTATTGAGCCAGAAATCAATTCTGAATGTATGATTCAAGTGCAAGACCAGAATATTGCTTCAGTGGGGGATGAGGTTAAACAAATACAAAAAGGCCAGAAGGTAACAAGTTTTGAATCAACATCTAGTCTTGAAGATAGCTCCAACAGTGAAAATGATTATTTCTATGATGATGACAATGATAAAACATATATTCCAAGCGATTATGAAGACTCAGAGAGTACACTTCAGTGTGAAAATGAAGATTTAATGTACAGATCCAGACGCACACGGAAACCACCAGAGAGATAGGGTATGTCTAATCTTTGTACAAGCGCTAAAACCTATGATGATGATGCAGGTTTGACACTGTATGATGCTTTAAATGGATCAGAAAAGAAACAGTGGATGTTGGCCATGCAAGAAGAACTACAGTGTTTCAAAGAAAATGATGCATGGGAATTATGTGATAGTCCACAAGATGGTAGGGTTGTACAGTGTAAGTGGGTGCTTCGTAAAAAATATGATAGTGATAACAAAGTTCGGTTCCGTGCACGTTTAGTTGCTAAGGGTTTTTCACAAATTGAAGGTATAGACTATACAGAAACATTTTCGCCTGTTGTGAGGCATACTACATTGAGGTTACTATTTGCATTGTCAGTAAAGTTAGGATTTGACATTACTCACCTTGATGTAACTACAGCCTTCCTGAACGGTGCTCTTGATGAAACCATTTTTATGCAGTTGCCAGAAGGATTTTCCGAGCAGACCCATGAGGGTCAAGTACTTAAATTAAAAAAGGCAATCTATGGACTTAAACAATCTTCGAGAGCATGGTACAGGAAAGTAGATAAATGTTTGTTAAATATTGGTTATAGGAGATCTAAGATAGAACCATGTATGTACACAAAAATTAGAAATAATTTGAGGACTATTGTTACACTCTTTGTGGATGATTTTTTTATTTTTTCGAATGATTGTAAAGAAACAGAATATTTAAAAAAAGTATTAGCTAGCCATTTCAAACTTAAAGATTTAGGCGAAATTAAAAAGTGTCTTGGTGTCAATGTAAGTGTTAATAAATCTGAGAAAACTATCACATTGAACCAGTCTGATTATATTGATCAGGTGTTACAAAAATTTAACATGAGTCAATGCAAACCCATTCAGACTCCTATGGAAACTAAGTTGCATGTATCTAAGGGGGAAAACTATGTTGGAAAATTTCCATATCAGCAAATTATTGGTTGTCTAATGTACTTAGCAGTTCTAACCAGACCTGATATTACTTATACAGTTGGATTTTTAAGTCAATTTAACAATTGCTATTCTAGAGAACATTGTGCATATGTAAAGCGCCTATTGAGATATTTAAAATTTACTAAAAATTACGGTTTGAAGTACACTGCTGATGGAAATTCAATATTAGAAGGATATGTAGATGCAGATTGGGGTACAAATGTTATAGATAGGAGGTCATATACGGGATATTGTTTCACTTTGTCTGGTTGTGTAATTTCTTGGGAATCTAAAAAACAAACTACTGTAGCCTTGTCTAGTAGTGAAGCCGAATATATGGCTATTACAGAAGCATGTAAAGAAGCTGTTTATTTGAGAAATTTAATACATGAAATTACACAAAATTTGTATACCATTGATTTGTTCAATGATAATCAGAGTGCACAAAAGCTAACTATGAATCCAATGTTTCACAAGCGTACAAAACACATAGACATTAAATTTCACTTTTGTAGAGAATGTGTAGTAAATAAAATTGTAAATGTGAAATATTTGCCTACAGCTGAGATGCCAGCTGATGTATTCACAAAGGCTTTATGTGTTGTGAAACATTATAAGTTTTTGGATGTATTAGGTATTCAGAGATTATAATATTTTTTTTGTTGTCCATATTGTTAGATATAGTGGGTGTGTTAAAAGTATATCTATACAATATGCTAAGTGCTGCCATCTGTTGTGTAATGTCGGTAGACATATTTGTTTGTTCTGTAATAAATATATTTTCTCTCTGTGCCACTTGTCAACGTGAGTACGTCGTTTTATTTTAAGCTTATGGTTAAAGACTAGACGTGGTGTTACCGTATGTTCCGATTGACAGAAGGATTATTCAAATAGTCCGATAATGTTGCTCATTAAACTTAAAGGTAGTCAGATGTATATCCGGCTGTGTAGACATTAACTCACGTTCCGTAACTGATTTTCACGCAATTGAATCGAAATTAATGTACATTTTCAAAAGTGCTTAAATTTAAGTATATTTAAGTAGATAATTTTCTATTCTATTTTATGGTATTATTAAAAATATATATCATATTAGTTGTGCTCGTGGTTTTACCCGATTTAAATTTATAGCCTATGTGTTATTCTGATGTATAAGCATATTTATTGTAAAGTCTCATTAAAATTCATTCAATTTTTGCGTGATAGAGTCACAATTTTCATCCATCAGCCATCCACCTTTCCATACATTCTCTAAAACTTTCACGATTATATTAGTAAGATTTATATAGACGTTAACTTGCTTGATTGCTCGCTTGTAGTCAATTATCATTACATCTGATTTACTCTTATTTAATTACTTAAAAAAGTAAGTTCATCATCATCATCATCATCTGCTTCTTCCTTATCTCATTTATTTGTGGTCGGCGTAATATGTTTTTCGCTTCCATTCATCCCTGTTCGCAGTCATCGCGTTATTTACTTCCTTTCTTACCATATCATCTTTCACACAGTCCATCCATCTCTTTTTCGGCCTTCCTCTGCCCTTAAAAAAGTTAGTTGTGTAGTAAATATTCCGACTCCAATGAATTAGTGCTATTTGGTAGTTAGTATTCACACATTTCAACTTAAAAATGTTAGTTGTCACAAAAGTATTTAAAAGAACAACACGCAAGGTTAATACTCGTTCTTCTTGTAACAAGACTGCTATCCGAATATGCAGTAGATTAAAAACAAGGAAGTTTCTATTCTATTCCAAAACTTTAAGATATACTATATCCTTCCCTGTACCAAAAGATATGTTACCTACTAGTATATTAAATTTCATCTCTTTATCTCTTATGATTAGGTCGCTGAGGGATGAATAAACAAATAAACTTTCGTATTTATAATAAAGCAGTCAGAATGATATAATTAATATCTAATATAAATCTATAAATAGACAAGATTTATCAACAATTTAAGTGTAACTTTTGAATTTCTTAACGGATACTTTCCTTAACGCTCCGCTCCTTGGGGAATCTTTAACACGATTTATTACTCGCATTTCGGCTTTTCAAAGCCATTTAGGACCAAAAGTTTGCAACTTTTCCTTATTCTATAGCTTAAAATATTGCTGTTAACAGTTTGATGTATTAATACCATATTAATTACTAGTCACCACGGCAAATTTTAATTTATGGTATAAATATTTATTTTGTTGTAGTTGTTCTTATTAAGCACTTGGAAAGTGAAGGGATTACCAGTACTATCGGCCCAAATGCTAGCAATATTCTTTGTCAATGCTTGAACTGACTCCATATATCTGACCAAAAATTTATTCTTTTAGAAAATTATTATAATTATAATTCTTTTAGAAAAATATTATATGTCGCATACGAATTTGCGTGATATAAATTTATTATATACATATAAAAAGTAAGCCATATGCTAATAATCACGTATCAATGATTATTTATATAATGTATTATAATCCGTTAAAGTATAACAAATTAAAACGTATGCTTTTATAATTATAGAAGAAACTAATACAAATACATATTAAACTAGCTTTTGCCCGCGCTTTCCCTCGCGTTAATTTATCCCCTCAGGGCTGGAATTTGTCAAAATTATTTCTATGGGGATGCATATGTTATAGTAGCTTTATGCATGCAGACTTTCAGCCCGATAGGTTTAAAATTGACAAAGTTTCATACAAACTTTCACCCCTATTTTATCCCCTTGGGGGTAGAATTAATCAAAATCCTTTCTTAGCGGATGCCTACGTCATAACATCTACCTGCATGCCAAATTTCAGCCCGAACCGTCCAGTGGTTTGGACTGTGCGTTGATAGATAACTGTGTCAATCACCGTTGAGTTATATTTAGATTTCATACATGATTTTCCTCTTTCTATATGTTTACCACAGTGGTGTAGAAAGACATTGACTGAGTGCATTGTTTGCTCTGGAAGAAAAACCAATGATTTTTAGGTACTTAGATAGACTACATGCAAGGGCGATCGTAAAACATTGTCGTATTCTATCAATTTGGTTCCTAAATATTAATTAATATCTTCATTTGTAAGTCATTAACATTGATTCACTGTATATTAAATTGATTGAAAGTAATAATATTAATTCAATTTTAAGGTGAACTTATCAGATTGTTCATAGTAGACGAGCACTGACGAAGTTTCGCGTATAGTAAATCTGCATTAGAGAAGTTTAAGAACTGAAAATTTTAATTTTCAATTTGTAAATATTCAAATACGTATTTTTAAATTCAAATTTATAATAAGTGTAATAAACTTTTAATAGGGAGATACTGTTTCTTTTTATGTATTATTTTTATTATATTTGAAAATGTTTTTTAATTATACATAAGAAACTTTCTTGACAGATAGAAAGAAAAATCGAAACGGTGTTCTATTTCTTTTTAATTAAAATTATTTTAAGAACTATAATTCTATAAGGTATACTATAAATACTAAAGAGGTTTTATATGCTAATATATTTTAAGATGCCTTCATAAAGAAAATATATTGAGTAATATTTGAGTAAATATATTGAGCACCACTAGAATGCAGTTAGGAATTAACTCCCGAATAAAAACTCTTAACTGCCGTGACGCAAACAGTTATTACTTGTTCTGCCGAAGTTTATTATTGTCATAACTATTCGATTTATAGCTCTTCTTTGACCCTCGATGGGTTCGTGGTTAGAGGATATAACTTCATGTTTAAATAACTTTTAGTTTGTTAACGTTTCAATCGGTTCGCGAATGGCCTTCTTTTTATTGTTATCAATTGTGCGAATATATATAGAGTTCTCGAGTGAAATTGTGTGAAGTTAAAATGATAAATAGTTGTAGGAAAGTTTCGTTTTAGTTTTCGATAACGCTGTTACATTTGTCTTGTTTAATGGCCGGATTTATTAATGTGTATAGGGTTGTAGCTGTACTCCTAGCGAAGATACGTTCCCGTGGGAAATTTACGTTTATCGGCTTCAAATTATAAAAAAAAACAATTTGTTCGCATCATATTTGGAATTTTCTACGATGTAATATTATGATTTATTATTAATGTTTGTTACTACTGTACAGGGTAGACAGAGGAAATGTCAACTATCAAAGTCGTGATGAATACAATATTTGAAAAAAACTCATTTTATAATCGAGATTGAAATTTGACGTTTCGACGTTGCACTAGCATTGACAAAAGTGGTTATATAATGTCATAATACAATATATAGTAATGACAAAAGTGCTTATCAATAGTGGTTCATGCACGGGATTTTCACTTCACGTTAGACTTAGATACCTACATACACATTAGTACACAATGTATATAAACGAGCTTTTAAGAAATAAAAAAATTCGGTTGAGTTTATCGCCAGTTCTTCTCAATTAAATATGTATACTGAACTGGATGGTAGGGTAAAAATATAATATAAAAAAAATAGACGTTCATAAACGTCTAAAATGTCTTAAATGAATAAATGATTTTTATTTTTATTTAGCCATGGGCACGAGCTGACTTTAAAGAGAGGTGCGGTAGATACTTTATTGACCATGAAATTATTCATGTTAAAATGCATTTAACTATATTAATAATGATTTAATAAACAATGCAACCACTATAAATATCTATCAATTTAAGTTTCTACACATTGAGCTATGCAATAACTTGTTATACTAATCATTGGACATGATTGCTCTTAATCTGTAGAGATTACACGCAGCATGCCATATCCTAACTTTAGAAAGTATACTAAATATATATATACGTATATTTATACAGGACAAATGATGTTTGCATTTATTTCTGACTAATATGACAAAACTCCAGCAATCAAATGAAAAATCAAAAATCATTTATTCATATAGGACATTTTAATTTTTAGGATGGTTTACGTGTCTAATATATGTGTATAGTATAGAAGAAGTTTAGAAATTTAAAGATTTGTATTGCATCCGTGCAAAGCCTGGACAGTTCGCTAGTTTATTTATAAAATAAACAAAATATTTTACATTCTGTTTCAAGAATTTAATATATAACACGATTTCCCACATAAATATTATGAGCACGAAACAGATCGGATGTATATTTAAACAGATGGTAGTCGCTAAAGAAAATCCGGAAACTTGAACATAATACCCAGAAGGCGTTTAGATCACGTTTAAAGAGAAATCCGGTATCAAGACAACATTAAATTTTTATATAACGACAAGAAACCACGTAACCGCATCTCAAAGTACACTGCGCCCCCATAAAGAGTTAATATTTCAGGAGAACAGACAAAGAGAGCGGTAGTCAGGGTTCAAGTTTTAATTTGCTTAAAGTTGTTACAAGTTGGAACGGGTCCCACGGTGGGCGCCAAATTAGGTACGACCACAGACTAAAAGTGGAATACGTTCCACAGATAGTTACATTTGTCCTTCTGTGTGCACTTTTTATTGTACATTTTCAATGTGATTTGTAATACACTCGCGTATTTCTTAAGAAGAATTCTACTAATACAATTGTAAGTTTGAAACAGTGTTTTATTTTATTTGAATTAAATACGTGCAGAAATTCCATGTTTAATTTTACCTCTCTAATTTTAACTGCAGGTAGACTGTGAAAAATCATCTGGGTTGCTATATCAGTCTCATCTATTCAAGCAACAAGCAGCTTATTTTGTAAGCTGTGTTTCTTTTGGAGTGTGCGATTAGGAAGCAACACATGGCGTACTCTTAACCAATAATTTCAGGCTAAGAGTAAGGCATGTGTTGTTCTGCTGACATCTCATGATCTAATTCAACTGTTACCTACTATGAGGTATATATAATACCAGGAACTTTTTTAATGACAGTTTGTTAACAATGTTTACTGACTTAAGTGACTATGTCTAACATTAAATGGAAATCCCGTGCATAAACAACTATTACTATGCACTTGTCCTTTAAGGTAAAAGGTAAGATAAATTTAGGTTTCTGTATGTAAAATAATAATAAAAATAAGTTAAATATTGAATAATTTATCCTTTACAGATAGAATATTCAAATATTGGACTTAATCAAAACAAATCAAAATATCTTTATTCATGTAAGCCTATTACAGACTTTTATGATGTGGCAAATCTACCGTCACGTCGGAGTACTTTCGAGTTAAGAAACTCAGCTCTTATTCTTTTCAAATGAGCTTGTACATGATTACAGAAATATAGTTTTAAATTCACTTTTTTTTTATAACACAGGGGACAAATGAGCATGCGGCTCACCTGATGGTAGTGAATACCGCCGCCCATGAGCACTCGCAGCACCAGGGGAATTGCAAGTACGTTGTCGGCCTTTTAAAATGTAATAAGCTCTTTTCTTGAAGATTTCAATATCGTATCAAAGAAATCTTGAGGAATATATAGTGACCAACAGGATATGTTATTGCCTTTTTGTCTAAATTAATAATCTAATCAGTGGAGCAACTCAAACAAATTAATCCCCATAAGTAGATTGTAGAAATATAACACATTCAGTCTTAGAAACATATACTGCATTCAATTTTTAACAATTTAAAAGATACGTTTTTAAATTTTACATTTGCAACATTCAGTTATCATATTATGCATGTAATATATAATATTTCGTGTACATTTTAGAGCAAATGTATGTAGGTCAATAGACAAATTTTACTGTATTGAATTTATGCAGTCTCCCAGCATAACTGGCAATATGACCTACTTGAACTACTCTATTATACATTCTGTGTCTAATACCGGAACAAAAGAAAAACAGGCGCCAAGTGTAAATCTATTTTCTACGTTTCATACTATTTCATTTCCACTAACGGAACCACGCGGTTTTGGTCGCTTTATTTATGATAAACAATATTCTATGTGTTGAATTAGCCTTTATATATTACAACCGCTTTACTTGCGATGGTCGTGAGTACAATTGCTTGCACGGTAAAAGTATTTTAGTCATAAATGTGGATGTTTTTATCTGTTTGGATGGTTCCTATTGTATAATAGTTACAAAAAAAATCCAAGTATTTATATCGGTCGTCTTGATGGCGCTGTATGGATTGTGCAGAGTTATTACGGCATCGCTTTGTGTGTTTTACCAAATATATACATATAATTCACATTTATTACAGCACACACACATTTATTCACAGCGAATTCATCTTCACACCTAAGTGGTCGGACAGTGCAGTTTCACTGAAGCCTCCTCCCGCGCACACTTAGATTGTGAAATTAGCTACCTGACGAGGTTTTCTCTAGTTACTACATCATGGGTTTTTTCAAAAAGGATATATTAAATTATTTATATTATTATCCGAGTCTTAACACGAATAACATGCACACACATTCTTTCATTCTTTCTCACAGATACACACACACACACACACACACACACACACACACACACACACACACACACACACACACACACACACACACAAGTAACTTCTAATTCAGATACTATTACAATATTTGTAATTCTTATTGTCTTATTCTTTGTATTATTCTTAAAATTGTTCTATTAGTTTTATATATTGTGAAATTTATAATATTTGATTAGTACTTTTAAATTAATACTTATTCTGTTTGCCACATTCTGTTTTATTTTCTTTTAGTAAGTCACTGAAAACCTGTTATTGGCTTTCTCTAGATACGTACTGTTGATTAATGTATTAGATTGTAAGCTGTTGGTTTTCTAATAAATAAATAAATAATTTATGGCAAATAAATGTAGCCGTGGTCACAAACTGATATTAAAAATAACTAGGGTATATTATATATAATATATAGGTCCATAGGCTACGGTAACAGTTTATCAACAGATTATTTTATGATATAATATTTACTCATATTATAACATAAAATAATCTGATATCTTGATGGATATATGGAGGGAGGGACCTAGTAGCCTGAAATAAATATAAAAAATACCCTATGTACCACTCACCGTATTTTGACCTCCTTCGACTGCCATTCGCTATGTTTGTCGAAGCTGATGAGTATTGCTGCGATTTCCTGTAACAAGACAGCACCAATGTAATTACGAAGTTCCTTAATTTGTACACACGAAATAACTTGGACAAAGTGCCAGAGGTCATAAATTTGGACCCTTGCGAACTATTAAGACACAACATAAAGGCTTAATTGTAAGGGTTAGACTTTGAACCGCTAGACTCGAAGAGTTGTGGCTAATGGTTTTGCTTTGGAATTAAACCGAATTCATTAGTCAACTTGTTTTACTGGTATTTTATTTTATAATTATATTAAATTTGGAAAAATAAATAAAATTATTTTGACACGATGACCTTGGTAGTGATTTAATATAATGTACCGGTAGACCCGTTTTCGATATTCGCGCAATAAATAAACATTTTTGTTATTACATATATTGGCAGTGATAAATTACAATGTTTGAGTTTTTAATGGCTCTCAAACTAAGTGATACATACTTCAATACATTTTTTTTTAATATATACGAAATATACCAATACATATAACTTAATTACACAACAAAGAACCTACAATTAAAAACCTTAAAAATATAATATAATAACTAAAAAAAAAAAAAAAATAGAATATGATAACTAAAATATATTATTAAAAGTGGTCCCTTTAGGCAACGTTCCGAAGATACTGGCAGCGTTCCCTCTTTGAATAGCTAGACTAATTCTTTGTCCAAGGTAGCTGCCAGCTCTTCGGTCTTCTGTGATGTCGACTAACCTTTTCGTTATTTCTTTGAAAAGTCTTATAGCGCTAGGACCCCACGGACCAAGGGTCTCGACACCGAATGGAACAAATTCATATTCGGAGCCTAGACCCCTGTATTTCCATATTTTTGCTTTTTCAGCCGCTTCACATGCCGCACCAGCTCTGTTGTTGGTTCCATGTAGATGGGATGGGGCCAGCGTGTCTGCACAGGTTGCATCCCATACCAGCACCCGGCCCATCTTCCATGGAATCAAACTCATACCGTCCGGTCTCTTACCATCGTCTCTTGCAATACCAGTCGGCTCACGTAGACTTGGTAAGTTGACGGTGGCAAGGGACCGGCGTATGATATCGTTAAGTGCGGCATGTCTCGAGAAACGGCCCGCACTTTTTTGGCATGACAGTCCGTGATGTCCTAGTTTGTCGACATCACTGCCACAGGGACATTTGTGAGGAGCGCAGACCGGAACCCCAAGCCGTAGACAGGTTGCTATTCGGAGCGTGTCAGGCTCAAGAAATGTTCCTGTATTTGACACACGCGTGAAAGTAGCCGGCCTCAGGCGCACCCACGGCCAGCAACCGAACCTGTACTAGCTCAAAAGGTTGTCGTATATCAATTTAAACTTATGTCGGAGCTCCGCTGTGAATTTGGAGATATTGGAAAATTTTGACCTGGGCATGCAATTAAGACACAACATCAAAGTTTGAAGGGCATGCTTAATTGCTGAACTATGGACAGAAGATAGGAAAGCTTAAAGACAGAGGAAATTTTGCGAATTAAACCACCATAACGGATGGGTTGCTTGGATCCAAGATGGCTTGTTTAGCTGCATATTAAGAACCGATTCTAAGGTAATTTTTATTAAATCGTCTACTTGAGTCAAAAGATTTGGGTATTTCCAGAATGAGCAGCAACGGAGCACATACGTAAATTTTGGGACGAAAAGACAGAATTTTAAGATGCAAAGTGCATAATGTGGACTGATTTCAAGTAGACGGTCAGCAGAATTTTGAAATTTAGCAATTGAATTATTAATATATTCGGAAACAGATTCATCAAAAATTGGAGATTCTAAAAGGTAAAGGGAATTACTGTTAACTATTTTAATATTTGGAGCCAGAGTATTGAATTTTTGTTTTACATCGTTTAAATTTAAGTTGGTGTTATTTATAAAAAATTTGCTAAAATTAAGCTCCAAACCAATGGCTTCAAATTTATTTTTGATTAAAAAAAGGTCCGAAAACACAGTATCCACATCACCTCCCAGAGATCCGTTATACCAAACATTAAATTTAGAATTTAGATTTTTTATTATCGGATTTATAGCCAAACTAAAAATTCATTACTTCCGAGGACAGCTCATTAGAACGATATAACAATTTTGTTGGGTCAGCGTAACTGAGAAGTAGATAATTGTATATTTCCGGTGTGTGTTGTTTTATTTCCGTTAACAGGGTATCCCTATTTACCGAATTGAATGCATTTTTTACATCAATTTTGAGCAACACGTCAGGCTGCCCGTAAGTTAGGAAAGAGCGTAGGGCATGGACGGCTGCCTCACATCCTCCTTTTAAGCCTAACTGTACGGGTTCGAACGAATTTAATTTTGGTAATATATGTCGAACAGCAATTTTGGAAGCCAGACGTCGTATATATTAAGGGCAATGAGGTTCGCGAAAAGAATGGGAACAATTTCTAAATTAACAAGACAAAGTTGATTAATTTTGAGTTTTTACGATGTTAGGTCTTTCTCTCAAACTAACCTGGTTTAAAGGATGAAATGGCATCCGTCACATCTTTGTTTTGAATTTACATATTTGCCCTGCTGTTGGTGGGTCGAGAAAAAATGGATTTACTGGAGCTGGAGGATGTTTTGTCCGTAGGGCCTCAAGGGTGTCAGGGGTATCTGGTGATAGCACGTCGTTTGAGAACAAAAGGCGAGCGGCTCCTTTGAGATCTCCGTCGCAGATTTTGTTCTCGATAAGCTTGTTCTGATTGCGAGGGGTATTATGTTTGATTGGAGGTACGGGAGAAGGCGAGGAGCTTACAGCACAGTTATTCTTTATCTTTTGTGTCAACGATAAATTCGGTTCATCAGTTTTTATTGTATGTAGTGTACTGTATGAGAATAAAAATAGGTTCTGCCAGTCTTGTACAAACATAACATTTCTGGATTAATTGTGACAAATGTGTAGCAACTGTTATTCGAGCTCCTCGAGGTATTCTTTTGACTATTGGTATACTGTTTTTTAAATGGCTGAGATATATGTGGAAAGGAGTTTGGTCGTTGGCTGCATAAGTAGGCACACTCGAAGTAAGGGGATGGGTGATTAAAGGTGAACTGTTTTGGCTGATACATTTTCTGTGTGTTTTTGTAGTGTGTATGTTGAGGCCTTTCAATGATTTGAATGTCTTTTTGCATTGTGTACATGTATGGGTCGCGTTCGATGTGCCATCACAAGATTGGGTCACGGACTGCATTCACAATGGTTAAAAACTTTCACAAAAAATAATAACTTATAACAAATTAAAAAATTAAAGAAAGTAACTTAAAATAGTCAAACTCAAAATATAACAGCTCCTTGTTTTGGTAGGCAAGACATGGGTCGTTACGTATTTTAACTAGACGCTGCGGTGGAAGAGACTAGCGATGTCATGGCGTCGCTGCCTTAGCAACCGCGTTTTGAATCCAATTTGTAGAATTTGAAGTAATTGGTAGACTGAACAATGAAATCCCCATGCGCACAGATGAAAAATATCTTGATAATGTTTTGTATCCTGAGCCGTCAGGAAATTAAACTGGCTTAAAATCAGATATTTTGACTGACCTGAGCCTGCTTGTCACAAAGGTAAATCACATTATTAAATCACTTTACGTATACAGTTTATTGTGCAAACGGTATCACTTGGTTTTTAGGTGGTGAGTAACTACCGACACTCATATTTTATGGTAAATTCATTCGTTTTGTGATTTTTAAAATTAAATATTACAGAGTGTGCTATATTTACATGACATTGTTGACACGTGTCATCTCTTCTATGTCATATAATCGTGCTTATGAGTAGAAATGTTTGTACTAAGAAATCATAATGAACCACCAATCTGTGATAAATATAACATATAATATTCATGATAAAATGGATTTATAACATACATACTTTGCTTGTTTAAATTTTTTACAAATTATTTCAAGGAATAAATATACTGCAGCACACAATTCAATAACGTACATTGCATTATCTGGTACTTGTGGCGTACAATCCTTTGATTATTATGTTTACTGTCTACTGTTTTGTTAAACGTTCTGCATTATCTATCCACTAATGCTCAAACGGATGTTCAGACTTGAAATAATTTGGTTCACAGATAGACCCCATTCCATATTAAATCGTAATATAATTTTTCACTCTATTTTACGCGAAAAAACTCAGAGACATATAGCAAGTAATAAATACTTTTGGCGATTATAGAAAACTGGGGTTGCCAGCACCAGTTTCGTTCATAAAATAAACAAATAAAATTATCTTTTCTAATATAAAACATGTTGGGAACACAGATCCTCTTTTAAGTGTTATCCGCAAAATAAATCACAATGTACACACTTTACCGAGCTTGACTACGTGGTTGGAATGTCCCTGAATGTAATCATGAAAAGTTTTGTACCCCAGAGCTTTTTGGGATAAGGATGGGAAATCACTACGTCAACTACCGTAGTTATATCAACCGACTTCAGAACGTCGTTATTTATTACAATTTTCATCTCAAGTGCTAAAAAGTAAATGCGGGCTCTTTCTGAACTAGATTAATTGGGTAAACTTAAGCCTGTCTTATTGTTATTATTGTTAAAATAAACACAATATCTTCTTTAGTGTAATAATTGATACTACAGTTTAATAACACTATGTTAATAGTTCATTAGTTTTATTTGCCAATTCAAGTATGTGATTTTTATGTTTATATATTTTCAATGATATTCATATTATCACATGATATTTATAATAATAATAATAATAATCTCAGGATAATTCACACAGCGTCATCTAGATCCAAATTAAGCTAAATAAAGCTTGTGTCATGGGTAATGCCCATATATAGATAATTGATACAAATACAAAGATATATTTTTTTCGTCAATACATATTATACATAGAAAACACCCAGACCGATACAAACAATCATACTCATGAATATAAATGTTATTGCCGTGCGGGGAATCGAACCCGACCATAGGAAGTAAGGCGGTGTGCTAAACCACTACACCATAGAGCCCTCAATGATGACAACTTTATAAAATAGAAATAGAATTATTTCTATTTCTATTTCGTGAACTAACTCGTGAATTGAACACGTGTTCGTCAGAATTTTTATTTCAGTTATTTTTTTTTTTTTATAAAAAATTACGTTAAATTTATTTTAATTTTCCTATTAGCTGTTAAGTGAACCATATATGTACATATGGGACTGTTTTCTATACGTTGTAACTTACTCAGCAGCAAATAGAATGGAAATTCCGCTTTAATGAGTAATAAATGGAGTGTAAATTTAATAATTTTCTTTACATCTGACATTTGAGGAATCTACTTCAAATGAATAAACAAAATAAAGTAATATATAAAATAGCTAGCTACTCACCCCGCTTCGCACGGGTGTATATGTATTATATATATAAACCTTCCTCTTCAATCACTCTATCTATTAAAAAAACCGCATCAAAATCCGTTGCGTAATTTTAAAGATTTAAGCATACATAGAGACGGACAGACAGCGACAGCGACTTTCTTTTATACTATGTAATGAAGTCACTGTTGCTGTATATCCCTATCTTTAAAACTACGCAACGGGTTTTGATGCGGTTTTTTTAATAGATAGAGTGATTGAAGAGGAAGGTTTATATATATAATACATATACATTAGATACGTTGCGTAGTTTTAAAGATTTAAGCATACATAGGGTCGGACAGACAGCGACAGCGACTTTATTTTGTACTATGTAATAATAACTAGCTGATTCCACAATCGTTGTTTTGCCATATAAATTTATGTCGCTATTAAACAATAACGGTCTTATTACAAAAAATCTGTTAAAACTCGGACGAAACGTGGTCTAAATGGTCGTGGTTTAAACCATTTAAAGTTAATACTTGGAATAAACCTAATATTATTACGAATCCAGATCTAACAGAGGACTACTTAGTACTACAGTTAAATCGTTCATTATGTATTCCATACAGAAATCAGTCACTCATGTCTGTCACCGTACAATTACGTTCCATTTTACCAGAAAACTGAAAAGATCAAAAATAATATTAGTTCAAAGAAAAATGTATAAACTAAAAATAAATTTATTTCTATTTATCTATGTCTATTTCATTAATATATAATATTTATTAATGTACTATTAGGCTGAAAATCAGTTTTAAATTACAAGTAGGAGTCCTATACGGAGAAAAGGAACGGCGAGATATTTTTATTGGATCGTTCGAATGATGACTATTTCAAAGTCAAATGAGTGAAAAAATAACAAATAACGTCTTTTATATATTTTTATTGCCGTAAAATTTGTTTTAAATATTTTTAGTTAATATATTTTTAATTTAGTTAAAATATTTTTCCAAAATCTACAACTTACAATAGAATTTTTAAAATGGAGTTTGTATTTTTGCTTTTAGACCACTGTTAAACTAGGGGCATCGCAGGTCTAACTTTAGACCATAGACGAATCACGATTTAGAGATAAACTTCATTTTGTAATAAGGAATACATTGGTGAATGGTTTATTACTAGTGCTAAACCAGGTTTATCTTTTGTAATAAGGCCGTAAGGGTTGACGGTGGAAGGGTGAAGACTTAGGGTTGAATGCCACATTTTAAAAAAATTGAAAAAAAAGAATTTGCCCAAAAAATAAAAAAGGGGTGGACTACCCTTATTACTTAGGGTATAAAAGTAGATGGTAGCTGATTCTCAGACTTTTGATTATTCATATAAAATTTAAAAAAAAATCGGTCAAGCCGTTTCGAAGAAGTATGGTAACTAACATTGTGACACGAGAATTTTATATAAATGATTACTTTTATAAATCACTATATTTATTTACACTGTAGATTAAACCCCTACAAATATCACCCCAAAATGTCGTAATATACAATTATGACAATAAACCATAAATATATCAGAGTACGAAGTAGGCTACAAATAAAATAAAATTCGAACCTTCCTCCTATTTTTGTACAAGTCACTGATTTCAGCACAGATAAAATAACGTCAACCGCTTTTAAATTAAACATGTCACAAAAAGGCCAAGGAATGAGATCACATACAGTTATAAAATTTATAAACACATCGGGATCCTATGCTCGGTTAGATTTATTGCTTGGAATATAATCTGTACCGGTCGTGGCATACTTAAGTAGGTTGAATTAGTTAAGGAAATGCCTCGCAGGACTTTGTTGAACGGGAAACGTAAGCCGGCATGTCTCTTTTGTAAAATTGGAGCGTTTTAGCTGGTTGTACGGTTTTATTACAATAACCACATTTCTAGATTGTTCCTTATTTCGAATTCAGTTTTATGCAAACCAACATGTACCTAACATTGTGTATTGAGAACAATTTAAATATTTTTAATATTTTATATTGTTCGGAATTCAAAGAATATCAATGTTCTTAATTTGAATTTCTAATTCTTTCTATATAAATAAAGAGAACATTACTTTTTTTATTATTCGAAATTCAAATACTTTATGTTCTCTATATTGTTCTTAGATATACTTACTTTATTTTTTTACTTCTTTATAATCCATAACAATATCCAGATTAAAGGCACAGTCATTCTGCTAAACTGCTTTTGCTCTTTGTTATTATATTTCATTCTAAACTAATATTCTAATAATTTTTACATATTGTAAATCCCTTTCAAACTCAAACCGCTGGACTAATATAAATAAAATTTTGTATAAAGATAGATCGTCATTTAACATTAATGCATAAATTATATCTAAATTTACTGGAGATGCAAGTAATGAAAACAATAAATCTGTAGATACGTTTTCACTTTAATTATCATAAACATTATAATATATCATATCCCTTCCATTTTACTTTATGGCCTTAAATAAGTGTATTTTCATTCCATTTCTACCGTAGACAAATCTTTACAATCAACGTTTCTGAATAAGTAATACAAAAACTTCCACGTTACGACCCTGAGTTTATTTCCTGACCGAATTCCTCATAAACACCAGAAGGGACAAAATAACCCCAGTAAATAACGGTATATGCATATAAATAATATATACGGAGGGTATTTCACCCCCGCATACCCAATTTATTTTCACTTTTTTTGATTGAATGTATTCCATGTAGTTATTGTTCTAAAAATAGGCAGGTTTTGTTTACCGTTATAGACGCGTGTGTTTTTACATGTGACTATACTATTATGGTACATCAATAATAATAAAAATGACACAGCACTATCTAGTCCCAAGCTAAGCAGAGCTTGTGTTATGGGTACTCTTGTAAATTTTTATACTGTATTGGATTGTTTATACAAATAAGGTAAAGATAGGTCCTTTTTTGCTAAAATCTTTTTTCTGTTAGATATAACTCTAAAACAAGCTTGTTTGAAGAAAATCCGATTAAAGTGAAACGTTGATATTAATTTCCTTATTTTAAGGACGAGAAATCATAGAGTTTAATTACTTATTGTAAGATTTTTTTATAGGAACACTTTTTGTAACATACAGCCTTAAAAAGTAAATCCAAAACAAAGTACAACTTAAGACGCCAAACATTTATATTTATGTCTCGACCTGAAAAGGGAATTGTTTTAATTTGAAAACAAAATGATAATTAAAAGTAAAACAGATAATAATGAATTCAAGTAGGTACGCAAAAGTGAAAGATTATGAAAACAAAATTTGGGGTAGGCAGCGATGGCGGTTTAATAATGAAAGGTAACAAGTCGTAAAAATAACCACCCCAAGGGATTACTGTCTCCACTAAGAACTGACAGGAAGAGATTTTATTGTTAGAGCTTTTTTTAGTAAGTTTAATTATGAAAAAAAAAAAATCTTGTATGAAATATAAAAATGTATGTACGTTACCAGATAATAATATAGTCATATGTTATTCCCATTATTATTATTTGTTTTTTTTTACCATTCTATTCTAGCGCCACTTACCTTTCGACAATATTACTCTGTTAATTTTAATTCATGTAATTTACCTGGTACTAGCTACTCGGCCCGGCTTCGCACGGGTGTATATATATATATATACATATAAAACTTCCTCTTGAATCACTCTATCTATTAAAAAAAACCGAATCAAAATCCGTTGCGTAGTTTTAAAGATTTTAGCATACATAGGGACGGACAGACAGCGATACTTTGTTTTATACTATGTAATGATGATGATAATAAAGAGTAATACGGAGTAGTAATAAATAGTAATAAAAAGAGAACATTCTTTTATAAAAATATATATATTATTTTGATACCTCTTTTTTTATATATCAAATACGACTTGCTTATGGGCTCATAAGCAAGTCTTGGGAAATATACATAAATGTTTACATCATGCGAAATAGAACCCACGACTGTCGGAAGTAAAGCTGTGTACTAAACCGATATACAATAAAACAGTCATATAATAATCATAAAATAATAGACTCTAACTCTTTACTAAGCCTGTATTAAGATATATTATACAGTTGGTACAGTACAACAATGTTTCTAGCGCTCCAGTTGCTCCCAGATACACTCCAAGACTTCATTCGGCCTTTTATTACTACACTTTAGGGTCGCAGCCTGACAGAACACTCGTAAAAGCCCGTCATAGACCATCGGCCGTCATAATTAGCCTTAATTATTCAGCAAATATTTACGCAAATGCACGAAACACGCAAATTTTGAAGGTCCAAGCCGTCCTACACAGGGGCGGATCGTGAATTTGTGGGGCCCTGGGCTATATCTACTTAGAGCCTACCTAATTATATTACTCAACTAAAACAATACACCGACCAAAAACAGGCGACCAGAAATTCCCCGTTCCTTTCGATAGATGTGGACTTGCATTGTTAATTGATCTTAGGGTTGCCAACCTTATGATAGGTTTTTTAACATTCTAGATATTTTTTTTATATTCTAAATATTTTCAATGGGGACTGGGGCCCTTTGTATCCTCAGGGCCCTGTGCTGCAGCCCAAAATACCTTTAGGTAGATCCGCCCCTGGTCCTACAGGATCACTCACTACCAAAGTGTTGTTACATTTACATCAACTTTATTATGTTTATCTTTACGTATAATATACTAAAACAGTAAGTAGACATAAACTGGTCTGAATATCTGCTTGTCTGTTTCAGTGTTAAGGTTATTTAACTTAGAGTTTTTTTTAACTAGAGGAAGAATCTCATGAAGACCTGTCCGGTCCGGCGGAGGTAAACGGGTACTACCGAAAAACCTCCAAGGTGTTTTAAGGTGACAGCGATGATTTTTAATGTACTTATATAATATTTCTTTTCATCCATCAAATCCTTTTCACATACTGATAAGATCATGTCCACTGTGGAAGCATTCAGAACCTTTTTATCACAATTTGTCAAGGTTACGGGAATGCGCTATATATATGAACTATATTTAACAATATAGTCTGTATATGTGAAAAGAAAGCTGAGAAAAATAGCTCCAAAAAGATATATAGTACTTTTTTATATATTTAATACTCCAATTACATGAAAAAAATGTTATTACTATTATATAACTTTGTTTTTTAATGAATTTGTTGCCGAAGTCTATCTATATACTATATATTAAAAAAAAACTAATAATAAAACCTTCAAAAAATCTTATATAATAACATGAAAATGTTTCTTGTTCATAACAATTATCTGTTCAAAGATAATTTAAAACTAAACAAGTGCAATGTATGAATAAATGTACTCGTTTCAAATGGAAATTTCATAGTAATTTTATATGCGACCTGTAGCGACACGTGGCCTCTCAACCAAAATTGCCAAGGATAAAATAAAAGACGATTTTTATTGTGACATAAAATATCTCTTATATGACGAGAAAGTGATGCCCCATAAAATATTCCACGAGTAATAACAACTCTTTTATTTCACGTAATTTTTACATTGCACGTAAGAGGTGAAATTTCTTAGCCACACTCCCAGTCTGAAGATTTTATAATAATATTACTAAAGTCTGCTCTTCATTGGCATTTCTACGAAATTACTCGCATTTGAATATTGAACAAACAAATGAGAGACCCTAATATAAAAATTTTCAGGAGTAAACTCGGATCGCGCAGATAGTAACTCTATAAAAAAATATTGCACCTTCATAACTTTTTTTTTCGGACTACACTAATGCTGTTGGCCGCAGCTGGCCTTTACAGCTTCACCGGACGTTAGGAGGCGAGTGTAGATGGCACTACAAAATCGCGGAAGAACTTATAGAGCAGCTGAATACCAACTTCTACCTGATGGATACAACTTTAATCTGAGAGCACCGCTTGGACTTCAAACCTCAGTTCAGGCTGCCGTAATTTCCATCACCGTTTGATTTGGACGACGGATTCATAGGAACCCTCCTATGAATCCATCGTCCAACGTTAACTGTCTGACTGAGGGTTATTAATCTGACGGCCTCGGTGGTCCAGCACACCGCTTTACGACCGATGGTCGCGGGTTCGATTCCTCGCATGGCACAAACATTTGTAATCATGAGTATGATTGTTTGTATCGGTCTGGGTATTTTCTATATATAATATGTATGTATTTACAAAAAAAAATATCAATGTATATGTATCAGTTATATAGTACCCATAACACAAGCTTTAGCTAGCTTAACTTGGGTCTAGATAGAGCTGTGTGAATTGTCCTGAGACTATTATTATTATTATTAACAGTTGAATATTTTGTAGAACACAACTATGATTTGAACTCACGATTTTATGCGTCGAATTCGGGTACTTAGAAAACCATGACGTTTTCCGTTAGGCTGCTTCTTCATGCTCTTCATCGGTTTGACTACCCATTTGGAATAACGAGCAGGAGATGTAAGAGTCACACTCTTTAATACTGCACAGTGTTTCTCTGTACACCAAGTCAGCAAGATATAGAAAGCACTTTTTTATTCTATCACAACTTCGGTAGCGACGATTCGCTCTGTGAGATGTTTAGAGCCGACCTCGCCTCTTTTTTAACTTAGAAAACTCTCAGCCTTCCTATATTCCTTCTCAATAATTCTTCTTTTTATGAAAGAAGAATTATTGAGAAGAATATTTAAAAGACGCGCATACCTTCTCAGTAAACTATACTAGATTCAGAATAGATACGGTCCAGAATAGGTATGTAAAACAAACTCGCATTTGTGCTTAGATATAGCAATTATGAAAGCGGCAGGTTAGGGTTGGTGTCGACAATCGGATATTACAACAGGAGTAGAGGCGGGAACGGCCACTCGATTACCCCGCAATCGATCGATCTGACCTATTTGTAAGGCGATACACACCGGCTACAAATTGTAGCACCACTTCAAATTGCAATTTGTAACATCAATTAGAGCGGGAAGGGGATTGTTAGTAATGTGGACTCATGACCTATTACCAGCACTGTACCATGTCAGGTTGACCTCCACGCGGTTTCCCCTGGAAACCATCGTGATAAATTCCTGGTGAATTTGTCACGGTGGGCTAACTGACCTGACCTCATGTTCATCTTATCATTCGTATCATTCACTGGTGCCCCGCCAGCGTAAACCGTTAGCGCAGGCGGGTGCAACAATCCATTGTCATCCATAAAAAAAACATCAATTAGAGGGGGGATCGTTAGTAATGGGGATTAGTAATCCCATTGCTAGCAATGTACCACATCAGGTTTACCTCCACCGGGTTCCGCCGGGAAGCCATCGTGATAAATTCCTAGTGAATTTGCCACGATGGGCTAAACCATCAGCGCATCCGGGTGCACCATTCCATTATCATCCATAAGAAAAACTAATTAGAGGGCTTTGTGATCTAGTGGTTTACTATCCCGATTTAGTAATACTACGGGTCAACTAACGAGGTTGGAAATTATGAAAGTCAGGTCGGGGGTTTGAACCCCTACCAGTGCTCTAAGAGTACAAGTGATTCCGTCAATCGAGAGTTAGTCCTCAGCAGCTATATAAATCCAATGGTTTAAAGTTTATTCTGCTTTAGTTCTCATTTTATTTATTTATTTATTCTTTTGCACACAAAATTATATACATAGCAGACCAAATGCCTGATGGCATTCTCTACCAGTGAACTGTCGCGCTGATCACAGATAACAAAGCGGCACAATCCAACAATACATATCAAGGTATAAAAATAGATAAATAAAGAAAAATACTATACATTTTCGCCCTGTAAAGCAGCGAAGGTCAGCTACGGTTAATAATATCAGAATAGTTAAAAAAACAGGTCAAATCCGGCCGACAGAAAAATTTTGTGTTCAGTTGTATTTTACACACATTCTGATAGTTACAAATATTGAAGTATAGAACAATAACAAAACAAATTAAGCCAAGTGATGACCGTAGGTTTAAAAATGATGATTATGTTAACCAAAGCCACTTTTTATTGAGTACTAATATTATAAACATGAAAGTTTGTGAGTGTCGACGAATATTTGTTTTTTTTTTTATAACACAGGGGACAAACGAGCATGCGGCTCATCTGATGGTAAGTGATTACCGCCACCCATGAGCACCCGCAACACCAGGAGAATTGCAAGTACATTGTCGGCCTTTTAAAAAGGAATAAGCTCTTTTCTTGAAGGTTTCAATATCGTATCGGTTCGGAAATACCATTGCTGGAAGGTTACTCTATCATGCAAAAACTACTCAATTAATTTTAAAGAAACTTTACAATAATACAGCTTATACATCAGAATAAAACATAGGTTACAAATTTCATTTTTGTAATATATAAATTGCCCGTCTGCACAGCCTAGCTCAATTCTAATTAGGCGGTATACACACCTGTAAATTGTAGAAAATACCATATATAAATTATGTATTACAAAATTAATAGTAGTCTAAACACCTGGACGGTTATAATGAAATTCTATTAGAACGGTTTTAATATTTAAAGAACGGTAGATATACGCTACTAGAATGCAAAAAAATCATTACTTATTTCCTTGTACAGATATCCTATCCCTTTAAGATTAGATTTAACTTACTTAAAAAATAAATCGAGTTTAAGTAAGTAAAAAGAGTTTGTAACTCTATATTTTATTGAACTAGGTATTATTTTAAGAAAGTCTATTTTTTATTTCGCTACTATTAACATATGTGAGACCATAAATATTAAGTGCGGAAACCTGCCTTCTAGAACCTTCTAGAAGCCTCAGTAGCAGTATCGTAGTTTGGTGGGCAGTTAACACTTAGCTTCCAAGCTAAATCCGATTCCTGATTCGATGCCTGTGAAATCGTGTCATAATATGGTTGGAGACTCAATAATGGTCGTAATTTGATCACTCATGAGAAGGTCGCAACGCTGCCAGTGTATATAGTCAGGGTACAGCATTGACTAGGTATATATGTACTTATGGTCTATATAACTATATAAAAAGTTAACTAAACTTGTTTGCCATTTCAATTATATAAAAAATACAAACATATTCTCAACGAAAATCCAAAACGTAACAAGTTAGTACGTAGTTTCTTAGAACAAAACTAGTACCTACAAAAGTGATTTCCCTCGCCGGCTTTCCTTTACAATAATTGTGGCCAAACTTCATTCTTGAGCACCAAGACGAGGGTCACATTAACTAAGCCATTGTGCGGACGGTCTATGATTCAATTCTAGAAAGTTTCCGTGACAGCCGTGATAAATCGCCGCCAAAGTGTCCCACGCTTGAAAAATTGTTGGTAAAATATAGTATTTTCAACTACATACGTGAATTTTGAAGAAATACCAGTTGGCCAATATATTCATGCATATATCACTGCGACTGTACAACTAAATTGGATAAAGTATCATAACACGCTTTGACTTCCATGCATATACGTGTATAAATATATATTTGTGTACAGATTTTTAATGGATGATAATGCAATCTTTTCTAACGGTTTACACTAGTAGGGCAGCAACAGAGCATGATAAAATGAACGTAATATCAATTCACAGGAATTTATCATGATGCTTTGGAAACCGCGTAAAGGTTAACCTAACATGGTACATTGCTACCTATGGGGTCAACAGTCCACAATGCTTACTAACACTTCTTCCTTCTATGAAAAGAAACTCTATTCAAAAGTAATTAAATTCAAATTTATTTGAATAAATAATTTTCTATTCTATCCTATTCTATAAAAAAACCTTCACAAACATTTAACAAGTACAAGCACGATACAATGCTTGCAAAGAAATATATAACGCTACGAAGATGAACAAAAGATCATGAGGCGCTGCAGTTGAAGTTAATAAAAACTACTCCTTCGAGGCAAACTTTTAAATCGAAACTTGCTGCAATCAAGTTTCAAAGGAAAAAAGTCCATCCTACGTATCGCCGATGAAGCGGAAATTAAACTGACTTGTTCATTTTACAGACTGAATACAGTTGTATATAACTTGCATTATTATATTTACATACAATAGAGAAATTACCAAAGCAAACTTCACAAAACGTCGTCTGGATGGGTGACTGCTATCTTGTCGGCTTACTTTGAAATCTTTATCAGTTTTGATAGTGATACAGAATTTAAACTTATATTAAGCAGTTTTGAAAAGTAATAACAATCTTTTAATTTGAAACTCATTCGGAAAGCTGTCGCATCACAAGAAAAACGAACAAGAAACTTGTGTGTTGGTCTTTTAAATAGACTTTAAGAATGTAAACTTACAAGTTTACATTCTTCAAGTCTAAACGTACGAATACAAACTACCAGTAATTTATTAGGGTCAAATATAAAATACATGATAAGATTAAATCATTCATAGTGATAAGAAGTCTGGTCTATGATCAGTCCCTACAAGATATAACAGGCTGATTGACGGCTGAATTAGGCGAACCTGAGGCATCCACGTAGACGGCTTTTAACAGACTCCATCTAGTTTTTGCATAAAAACTTTTATTGTTTTATTTCCTACACTTTATTACATCAATATAGAAGGACAAGAACAATATTAAAACATTACAATGCAAGCTGATTGACGGCTGAAATAGGCGAGACTGAGGCTTTCACACAGACGATTTTTGACAATCTCTCTCTCTGGCACAAAGTTTCTTATTCCTTTAAAAAAAAAATAGTAGTTGGCGCCTGAGTGGAAATAAGTTCGAAAAGTTACACAAATATAAATAAAATTAAATTTGTCATGCATACACTTTTGTAAAAAATATGTGTTTAGAAAAAATATCTCTATGTATTTATATCAGTCGTCTCGTACCAAAACACAAGATCTGCTTACCTTGAGACTACATGACGCTGTGTGAATTGTTTTGAGATATTATTATATGGATTTCTAACTGACTCATGACTAAGAAAATCATTAAGATATGCGTATAATATCTGATAGCAAACTGTATACCGCTTAGAAACTTCCTTTACCGTGCTACGAAACTTGTGAAGGCCTACTAAACATGATTAATGTGATATTAATGGCGTATTGTTTATACCGCGGCGCCGGCCGAGTATCTTGAACATTTTATTAATGCACACAGTCATTTAGTCGATCCCGGATAAGCCACTTTGGAGATTTCATATTGTTATGTACTTCGCTACATATTTTGGTGAAACTTTAGAATGGCGGAAGTTCTGTTCAGTTCGGTTGTATTCTTGTTAACGAAAGTTTGCTCGATATTTGTGAATGTTGCACTGATTTCGATTGTTTTTTTGCAATTGTTCTAGATAAAGAAGGTCAGAATATCTAGATGGGCTATAGCTATTTAAAGAATTGGTTGAACATGGTTGTTTGTTTTCTTTTATAACAATAGTATAACAGTATATACATATATATATCTCCATTATTTATGTTATTAATCGCGAGGGAGAACATGTCAGCAGATGTTTTATTATTTACTAGCTTTTGCCCGCGGCTTCGCTTGTGTTAATTTATCCCGTTAGGAGTGGAATTTATCAAAATACTTTGTTAGGGAATGCCTACGTCATAGTAGGTTTATGAATGCAAAGTCTCAGCCCGATCTGTTTAAAATTGACAAAGTTTCATATAAACTTTCATTCCCTATTTTATCCCCTTGGGGGTAGAATGAATCAAAATCCTTTCTTAGCGGATGCCTACGTCATAACATCTACCTGCATGCCAAATTTCAGCCCGATCCGTCCAGTGGTTTGGACTGTGCTTTGATAGATCACTATGTCTTCATTATGTCTACCTTTGAGTTATACATATATATATTTAGATTTATTAAGAAAACAATACAGTAATTTTGCTTACATTACAAACTATAGAGAAGTAATAAAAAGGTGATACTTTATTAAATTTCAATTAATCACATTTTAATTACTTTTCTCCACACAAAGCCAGAACAAAGACAAATTAAAATGAAGAACAGTAATTATAACAAAATAGAAACCGTCTCAGTAATCGCGCTGAGAATCAAACGCGCGACCACTTCAGAATCCAATCAATCTACTGAGCCAATCTGATCGAAATGAATAAAATTCGAGTTAGTTCCGATACCGATAAAGTCCGGATACGGCGGCAAAAACTAATGAGCCCCGAATAGGGCTGAAATCAACATCACTTAACCTGCCCGGTGACCGTAAGTGAAACAGTGGAGACGCGGCCAAAGTACTGGCGACAAAAAATGTGCCAAACGATATACTGGTATTATCTTTAAATAAATTCAAAACATCTGTTAAATCATTTTTACTGAGCAAAGCCCATTACTACTAAACGATTACTTAAACGACGAGCATGTATGGCAATAGTTGTTCATGCACGGGATTTTCATTTATTGTTAGACATAGACACCTACACAAGTACGATATATAATAAACTAGAATGATTAAAAAAATTAAAACATATAATACAAAAAAATTTTCGTTGATAAGCAGCTAAAATATCTTACATGAATAAATTTTTGATTTGAAATAAATTTTTCAGTGTATATAGATATCACTTATTTTTTATTATTTAATTCTGATGACCTTTTTATATATTTATTTTTTTATTGCACCAGGAATTTTATGGCACCACAACAACAGTAGTAGAGTACAAAAGGCAGTCTTATCACTTATGTAATCTCTTCCAGACAACCTTTAGGTAGAGGAGAAAAGATATAATAATAATAATAATAACAATGTTATGGCAATAATGGTATTAGAAATTAATAACAACGAGCAAAACACTTTACCTATTATAACTTTAGAAAAAGTAAGGCCACAAATGCTACATGAAGTAAAATAAATATGGAGGAATAATCCTCATAAAACGGAGTTGCCGTCATTACCGTCTGCAGTTAGATAAAAAATAAAAAATTGGGATTTTTACCCAATACTTTTTTGCTAACCATACACATTGAACAGGTCACGCAAGTCACAAATGTATAATTTCATGTGATCGTGAATGCAACCCCTCCTGTAGCATAACAAGCTGAATAAAAGCTGTACTATATTTATAAAAACCCTATAGGGTTTTTATAAATATAGTACATATAGCCTAATAGTATACTATTAGGCTTCCAATGCTTAGTATTTATAGGTTATAGGTTAAAAACCCATATAATAAGTGTTGCAAAGTCTTTGCATATTTGTATCTATATTAATAATTTCGCAAGGGGTACGGTAGACTCGAACGAAACCTTATGTAAATAACAAAATATAAAAAAATATCTGTTAAATCATTTTACTGAGCTAAGCCCATTACTCACTAAACGATTACTTAAACGACGAGCGTGTATGGCAATAGCTTTTACTAATAACTATATTATCCGCATAGTTAAAAAATAATTCGACAACATATATATGGAGTATTTCGTTAAATTCTAATGACACTGACAAACAAACCGCAGTCACCATCTTTTCATTTCACTAGTATTTTCTTCGGTCGTTGACGTTTCGCGAAAATATTGTTTTTGACACTGTTTTATTACAAAAAAGTATGTGTTTTTTCTTTAAACCTGAAATTGGCCGATTGCAAGACAAATTTGGCAATTTTTTTTTATTATTTTGTTTTACGGCTCTAGATACAAGTCCTTTTTAGCACAACTTAAAGTTTTACAAAAAAATAAAAATTATTTGTATAAAAACTTTTGCACTTTTTATTTACTATATTTCTTAAACACAATAAACGAAGCTTTACAAATCTATGCCTTGCTTACGTTTAATATTCCATGAGAACCGATGACTACAGAAATATCTACCCACAATTTACCCGAGCGAAGCCGGGTTTTCATCTAGTTTGTTTATATTTCTATCAATTTTGAATGTATTTTCTTTATAGAATTGTTATGTTTTTATCCCTTCCTTATGTCCCTTTTTGCCTTACAACTGTTTATACACGTATCTTCATCATAGATATTTACTATTTTCTATCCATTGTTTGATTTATATCACATATACAGTCCACTCATTCAATCGCCCACATTTTTGTCCTACATCGGCAGAAATCCAACATTTTCATGCTACAATAAGGCTAAGTACTAATAACTAGTATTGAAAGTCTAATGATATAGGTTTTTGTTACGTATAGTTAAAGGTTTACATTTTTTTTTAATTATACTGTTTTCTAAAACGTGTATGTATGTGTATCTGTCTATTTTTTAATCTACAAGACTAAATTGACAGGTGTAAATGATATATGATAAGAACTGTAGTACGGTTTATTGGTAAAACTGCGCTACGGGTTTGTTGAATCGTAATTATTTAGTTTAGACGATTAGTTTTAAAGCTTTCTACGTAGTTTCCACAACATATTTTCTACTACTAGTGTTTCTATTACAGTTCTTGTATTAAACAACGATACAAATACATTTTTATATTTTCCATAATTATAGTATTTTTTACGGTACTAAGATACAAACGAACTGTTTGTTTCTCTCAAACTGTTAAATATTTTAAATAAGTTTTATGAAATATCACATTTGTTTTAAAAAATGCAGTTAAACTATGTATTAGTGAAATATACGCCAACAAAAAAAATATTTTGATACAACAATCGTATATTTATAATACCTACACTTTATTAATATTGTATTAATGCGTATTAAATGAACACGGACATATTATTTAAGTGTAACCGACATAAACCGGTAATTAATATTATTTTCCGATAGTGTCACAACACTATTTAAGAATCGCAAAAAGCTGACAACTTTGGTAATGTAAATTTGATGTCTAAGATAATAAAACATACTATACTTTAAAATTAAAAAGTTGTTTGTTCATGAAACTTGGTGTAATAAAAACAGAAAGTAATCCAAGAAACTTATTTGTAATACAAACAAGAAATCCATAGTTTCATGAGACAGTAAATAAATCACTGGACGTCGCTACACAATGTACAAAAACAAAATGACAAAACACTCATAGTTCTGGAAAATACGCAACTGGAGGCAAAAAGTTAAAGAGCATAAGTTGGGGACACAACAAAAACAAGCCGACTGCCGCGACTGTGAACTCAGTAGGAGATGTAAAACACTAGCAGTGTTGTAACCAACTTCAAAAACGAAGGAACTTCTAAGTTGATAAATATTCAGTTTGAAAACACATCTTAACAATAATATAATCATAACAATCTTAACAAATCTTTTGTTACTTAATCTGTATAATCTGTATATAACCATAGCTTGCTGGTTCATATCCGGCTCGAAGGACCATGAAAATCTTTGTGGTTCTAAGAATACTATAAAACATTTTTATATATATGATTTATTGATCGTTTACAATCCAAGTACATTTAGCTAGGTAGAAACGTGCAAAATTCTACAATTTATGCATTTTTTTTTCGGACTACTCTAATACTGTTGGCCGCAGCTGGCCTTTACAGCTTCACCGGACGTTGAACATGAAAAAATCTTATATGTTTTGGCCAAAACCAAACGATGGCGTGTTTTACTTTTATAACAACGCCATGTGACAATTTTCCTTATATTTCTAACATTCCTAAATATCTTGATAATAATATCTATGGACAATTTACACAGCACAATCCAAATCCAAGGTCAGGTGGAAAGGGGATTCTTAGTAATGTGGACTAATAACCCCATATCTAGCAATGTACCATGTCAGCTTGAGGTCCACGCGGTTCAACCTGGAAACCATCGTGGTAAATTTCTATTTACCAAGATGGGCTAACTGACCTGAGTTCATGGTTTTTTTATCATCCTCCGCTGGTGTCTCGCCAGAGTAAACTATTTACATCATTCCATATATCATCCATAAAATAATACCAATGCCAGCTCTGACAACTGTATTAGGATAGCTTTAAAAAAAGAATGAATCTTTATGAAATTTAAAATGAAGATACTATGTACCACAAGATCATAAGAGTCTGTAATAGACCTACACGAATAAAGATATTTTCATTTGATTTGATTTGATTTGATCGACCGACGAACATAGACTATCTTTTATCAAAAAAAAATAGACAGTGTCGCTGGTAAATAAAAACAGTAAATAAAATTCTCATTAACAAGACTATATTTTACCGCTTTACTTCCGATAGTAAGCTGGTTCGATTCTAAACATTTATATTCCCGAGTATGATTGCTTGCATCAGTCTCGGTCTTCTTTATGCATTAAAAATATATTTATGTATATCTATAAGTTGTATAGTACCCACAACACGAGTTTCACTTAGCTTGTTACTAGATGGCGCTGTGTGAGTTGTCCTAGTGTTATTATTATCGTTTATATAAAATACGAGACTTCTATTGTCTAGTCGACACATTTCGCCGGCAGGATATTACGGAAAGGGAACAACAAGCTCATTAATTATAATAGATTAGAGATAACAAGAGAATTGTGCCTTTATTTTCCTCCACGTAAATACCATATAAATACACCAATAGGTATTATATTATATGGTACGTGTTGATGCGGCTCGAATGTTCAGATGGTAGTTATTGATGGCTTCAGCAGATTATAGGATTGTTGAAGTTATAGATTTTGCTTATAATCTTGAATTTATTGGGTAAAAACTATTATAAATTACAATTTTGGTGGAGTGAACAAAAGTACGTTATATCGATCGAATGATTTTTGAAGTCTGTTACGTTACGTAGCGAATTTAAATTGGATGGGTGTGCGCTCCAATCAGAGCGCTCCCTTTGCATTGCGTTTTGTTACTGCTTGTACGCGACAAGCAGTAACAAAATCAATTTTTCTATTAAGCAATATATGGTCTCGGTGATCTGGCGGTTAAGCACGTCACCTTCTAATGGTCGCGAAATCGATTTCAAATATTTCAATTGATAAGTTTTTATTGGTCTGGGTGTTTTCATATGCATATTTTTTTTTTATAACATAGGGGACAAACGAGCATGCGGCTCACCTGATGGAAAGTGATTACCGCCGCCCATGAGCACCCGCAACACCAGGGGAATTGCAAGTACGTTGTCGGCCTTTTAAAAAGGAATAAGCTCTTTTCTTGAAGGTTTCAATATCGTATCGTATTTAAATATATAAATATTTAATTTTTATGACTTTTAAAATAAGAAAAGATTATTTTATGTATCAAGCCGTGGTAAACAACTTATATCTAACAACCTCTTTACCGCGGCTTTAGATAAATAAAATTGAAGTATCTGTAATTCCACATTATGAGTTGTACACTAAATGCAGTACTTACATCAAATTGTTTTCAAATTTTTTGTCGGTTTGTCTGTTCTTGCTAATGTCTGAAACGGCTGGACTAATTTTGACGGGATTTTCACTCGCAAATAGCTAATATTACAAGCAGTAATTTAGGCTAACATGATACGTGTGTGCCTTATATCCTATTGCCCAGGTCAGGATTTGTACATTTTTTTTTATTCGTAATAGTCCCTATATACTAGACTCCTAATCGTATTTTGAAACGGTGCGAATGCTACAGTTAAAATTGTTTAATGTAAGAAACAATAAACACAGACACCCAACGTATTCCTTAAGGTAGGAGAACTTGTGTTATGGGTACTAAAAACTGTTAGATATATATATTTTGTGTATATACATACTTATTATATAATACATAGAAAACACCCTGACCACTACAAACCATCATCCTCAGAATTCAAGAGACTTCAATATATTTTTTTTTATGAATACATACATAACAACCATATTATGGAATCACCTTCCAGCAATGGTATTTCCGAACCGATACGATATTGAAACCTTCAAGAAAAGAGCTTATTCCTTTTTAAAAGGCCGACAAAAATTTGAAAACTGGTGTTTGATGGGCGGCGGTAATCACTTTCCATCAGGTGAGTGTACAACTCTATGTTATAAAAAAAAAAATATGCATATGAAAACACCCAGACCAATAAAAACTTATCAATTGAAATATTTGAAATCGATTTCGCGACCATTAGAAGGTGACTTGCTTAACCGCCAGATAAGTTGAGACCATATATTGCTTAATAGAAAAATTGATTTTGTTACTGCTTGTCTACAATTAACAAAACGCAATGCAAAGGGAGAGTTCTGATTGGAGCGCACACCCATCCAATTTATATATTTAACGTAACGTAACAGACTTCAAAAATCATTCGATCCATATAACGTACTTTTGTTCACTCCACTCCAAGAACAGACAAACCGACAAAAAATTTGAAAACAATTTGATGTAAGTACTGCATTTAGTGTACAACTCATAATGTGGAATTACAGATACTTCAATTTTATTTATCTAAAGCCGCGGTAAAGAGGTTGTTAGATATAAGTTGTTTACCACGGCTTGATACATAAAATAATCTTTTCTTATTTTAAAAGTCATAAAAATTAAATATTTATATATTTAAATTTTATGACTTTTAAAATAAGAACATAATCACTAATTATTGGCACAACATACATCATTAACGAACTCTATAAATATTAACATTTATCAATGGAATAATTATTTTCACAAATGTCATTAACAAACTCTATAAATCTTAAACTACGAAATAATTATTTGCACTAATGTCATTAACAAACTCTTTAAATCGTAATCTACGGAATAATTATTTGCACTAATGTCATTAACAAACAATAAATCTTAATCTATGCTTAATCTATCTATGGAACGCATCGCTTAGACTGTCCGTTTATAAGTCTCTATACGCATGTATACAATTTAATCAATTTTTACAAGATTAAGTCAGAAATAAAACATGAAGTCTGCACCACATCAACCGGACAGTAAAGAGGCTGTGACGGCCGCATTAAGGGAATTGGACTAGTAGTGATGTGGTCACTGTATCGATATCGAATAATATCGATAAATTCAGTTTTGGAGATTGCAAATTCGATCTATGTACTTTGCATGCAAGCAAGTTGAACGGTATATTAAATGTGAATTCTTTGATGTATCGAACAATAAAAAATTGTTTCAATCTATTTGTATACAGTGGAGGATGATAAGATGAGCATGAGTTTAGGTCAGTTAGACCATCGTGACAAATTCACCAAGAATATATCACGATGGTTTCCAAGGGGAACCGCGGGGAAGTCAACCTGATATGGTACATTGCTAGTAATGGGTTCATTAGTCCACATTACTAACAATCCCATTTCCTCCCAGTGGAATAGGGTGGATTACAGTAGTATTGGGTGGAATAGAGTAGAATTGGGTGGATTACAGTGGAATAGGGTGGAATTGGGTCGAAAAGAGTGGAATTGGGTGGATTAGGGTGGATTAGGGTGTACTAGAGTGGAATAGGGTGGAATTGAGTGGAATAGTGTGGATTAGAGTGGAATTGGGTGGAATTGGGTCGAAAAGAGCGGAATTGAGTGGAATAGAATGGAATTCAGTGGAATAGGGTAGAATAGGGTAGATTGGAGTGGAATTGGGTGGAATTGAGTGGAATAGCGTGGATTACAGTAGTATTGGGTGGAATAGAGTGGAATAGGGTGGATTAGAGATAGAGATAATAGAGAAAATACATTTAAACATACTGTGTTGTACATAATTAAGTTGTACATAAGAGTCAACATAATTTTAAAATACAAGTGTAATTGTGCCATCTAAACTAGTATAAAATTATACTGTATCTCAGATGTCATATACCTTCCCAGGATGCATATTATATCATTTATTAAGATTTACTTTTACACAACAAAAAACATACATACTACTTAACATAACACACAATACACAACATTACATATTCGATAAAAAAAAGGAAATAATAAAAAGACATAAAAGTTTATAAAAAGACATAAACATATGGCAAAATTAATCAAACATAGGCCTATGCACAAAAAAATCTGCAGATTTTGCCAAACTAAGGAGGAAACGAGACTATAGATCCTATGTGGTTGTAGCCCACTCATATACGAAATATCTCCTTTTGAAAGTTTACTCTTTCCTGAGGAGATAAAAACCATCGCTTCTAAGAATATCCTTCAATTCTTGTCCCTGACGGGTTTGCTACCTAGTAGCAAACTTTGAAAAGGGCAATCATAATAGATCGAAGTGTAGATCATAGTAGATGCATATGTAGGTCGCAGTGCTACAGGTCCATGCACCTGGCAGTAGCCCAAATATCCCAATAAAAAAAATACACTCTTTCCTAACAGATACAGATACAATTGTGCCTCCTAAATTTGTATGGATATGCACTGTATCTCAGATATCACATACCTTCCCATTCTACCTTGCATTATCTTCCATTTATTGGTTCTGATACATAAACAAAAATATATGTTAAATATGTTTCCTATATGTAACATATATTTTTATATATGAACACAGTTAATGTTTTTCAATTGTTTCACAGCTCATGTTTCGCTCCCCGTCCAATCAAATCCGGTAAAAGCCAGTTAGTGCAGCATTAAATACACGTAACATATGGAACCCACTGCAGTTCTAAACAAATGTAGTAGTAAATAAATAAATACTGTAGTTGTATATTTAACATATTAATAAAATACATTTCGAATTACATATCTAATTGGGCACTGCTACACAATAATTAATTATATACGTATAAAGAACAAAACCAAGCATATTAAGAACAACAGATGTGGGCGAAAGTTTCTCACACGATGTTTCCACATTCAGAACTTTGTGAACAAACATCGGTAAATCAACAGTTGTAGACAATGTACGTACACAAGAACATATATTTTAATAATAACAACTTATATTAGTTGTTATAAACACTGAAGTTTACAAAATTCAATGAAACCAACAGACAGTCGGTATAAACAAGTTTAATATAGCTACGATGTTGTAAAAGAGCCTTGTTTATGTAATTGAATTTGCAACATACGGCCCACCTAATGGTAAGCGGCAACAGTCACCAAAATACAAGAATATACAATTAGCATGTGTGAGACCACAAATATTTAGCAACAATCTTTATTCAAATAAAGATTATTATATATATATAATAATATATATATACACTTTTATATATATATGTATATATATATATTTTCAGAGCGGAAACCAAACTTTGATGGACTTTTTTGCCAAAATTTTTATAGTAGACTATAATTATTTAGGCAAAGAATTAATTTTGATACAAATATATATGATATTATGAAGACGGACGTAGAGTATCTTTTGTGGCAAATCATCACATGAGGGTACAGTAGGCGATTAAAATTTTGGTAAATTCGCGTGTAACAGTCAGCAAATAATATAAATTCGTTCCCGTGACATTAAAAGTAACCTATATGCTACTCCGTCCCAAATATTGCGTTATATGTCAACTTTCATGATGATTTGTTGAATTTTGATGAAGCCGAAGAAAAACACGCATTCATTGTCTCGTGTATTAGTATTTCGATAGTTTCTAAACACATTCTCAGCACTAGTATGAACTTAATCTATTAGTTACAGACCAATAGAGCGACGTACAGAGACATAATCGTGGTGATATTAATTTGGTATATTCAGTTATGGTGTGATATAAATACAAATTCATTTACGCGTCCGCAAACATTACATATATATATATTCTAGAAAAAATGTGGCCACTTGTTATATATATATCTTATTAAAATTATAAACGCGACAATTAGTGAGAATGAATGTTTTTTACTCTTTAACGAAAAAACTACTAAACGGATTTTGATGAAACTTTACAGTAACATAGATTATACCTCAGAATAACTGTCTGTTTCTTCGTTAACTTCGGATACGAGGGCAACGCTAGGGCGAAACCTCAGCTCGGGCTGTCATAATTTTAATCCCCATTTGAATTTGACTTTTTTTTTTTTTGACTTGGAGTCTTGCGACGGTCTATTTTCCAAAAGTGCAGTAGAATAAAAAAAACTATTCAAAAGTACTTATATTAAGACTATTTATAAAAAGATTACTTCCATTTCTATTTTTAAAAACATTATATCACTTCATATAAGCAGTTCTGTTCGGGAACTCCACGTTGAGACTTAATAAGGGGCTTTGAGGGATTATTTCCCTCTTAGAAATGGTATTATAGTGGAAAATCCTCTTAGTATGCATAGAGGATACGAGCACGTTTTCATTGAATTGGGATGAAAGTTGAGAAAATTGTAATTAAATATTTTTAACTCAATTGAAATAATAATAATCTCGGGATAATTCACATAGCGCCATTTAGACCCAAGATAAGCTAGCTAGAGCTTGTGTTACGCGTACTGGACAGCTGATACATATTTATATTTAATCTGTATATTAAATATACAGATATATATTTAAAACAATTTCATATATACATATAATATGATCATGGCTACAAAAGATCTTAAGACCATCGCCCAAAGGCAAAATATTAATATCTGAGGATAATTCACACAGCGTTGTCTAGTCCCAAGCTAAGCAGGGCTTGTGTTATGGATACTAAACAACTGATATATATTTTTTTTAAAGACATACATAACATATGTAGAAAACACCCAGACCGATACAAACAAGCAAACTCATGAATACAAATGTCTGTACCGTGCGAGAAATCGAACCGACGACCATCGTTGAGCGGCGTGCTAAACCGCTAGACCAAAGGGCGTTAAAGGCAAAAACCAGTGTATTAATAATATTTTCTATAATTATACCACTTTACTCAAACAACAATATCGAATGTAATTCGAAACATCTGTTCGGAAAGAGAGGTCTAATAGGAATTAACTTAGCAAAGTTCGATTCCCAAGTTGGCAAGGTCGCCAATAATAGATCTAAAAATAGATAGCTGACTACGCTTATACACAATAAATTTATTTACTGAAGAGATTAAATCATATATAGCACAGCGGTCGATGGAGAGAGCTATGCTTGGAGTTTCTCTAAAGGACATGATCCGAAACGAGGAAATTCAACGGAGGACCAAAGTGGACGACATAGCACTCCAAGTATGTCAGCTGAGGTGGCAGTGGGCCGGACATATCAGCAGAGTCAGCGATGATAGATGGGGAAGAAAGGTTATGAAGTGGAGGCCGCGTATGGGTCGACGGAGTGTCGGGTGCCCTCCTGCAACATGGACCGACGACATTACGAGGATGGCCGGGAGTGGATGGATGCGGAAGGCAGAAGAGCGCATATGGTGGAAGTCCTTGGGAAAGGCCTATATCCAACAGTAAATAGACACAGGCTGTTGATGAATGAATTAACGAAGGAAGATATTAAAATATACAATAAATTCATATGTAATAATAATACCATATATATAAAAATTGACGGAAAATATTAACAACTCCCTATAAAAACCTGTCATATTAAATACCTATAGAATAGTCAGAACCTTCTAGAAAGACAATGACATTTTAAAACATGTGCTCAGAACTTAGTCATACACAAACACGTCCATAACAACATACACACACTCATACACAAAACACTCACACTACACTACTCGATTTTGACTCGTAGGTGTTTAATAGGCCGCAACGCTTAGTAAACCAACTAAAGTATAACTTCCACTTATACAAAGACACTTTTATATTATATATGTATACGAGTATCTTTCTATATATCAACTATAATAATAACCACTTACTAATCATTACATAGTATAAAACAAAGTCGCTGTCGCTGTCTCTCCCTATGTATGTATTTAAAACTTCTTCTTCAGTCGTTCACTCTTGGCAGAGTGGTCGTGGCTTTCATGATGGTATATTTTGTGATATGGTATCATTGTGGTCCTTGGCGAAAGACTTACAATTTGTCTCCACCTGGTACGGTTTTTGGCTGCACGAGAACATTGTACCATGGACTGCTGTGTAGCCGTTCTTATACTGTCAGTCCATCTCGTTGGTGATCGACCCCGAGAACGTCTGCCTTCAACCGAACCTTGGATAATTACCCGCTCCATACAGTGTTCGTTCCGGCTAATGTGACCAAAATACTTGAGAATTCGTATTTGCACAGTCGACGATAATCTCTCTCTGATATTGAGTTCGTTAAGGATGGAAACATTGGTTCGACGAGCAGTCCAATGTATACGCAACATTCGCCGCCAGCACCACATCTCGAGGGCATCAATTTTCCTGCGTTCTTGCATCCTCACTGTCCAAGTCTCTGCACCATAAAGGAAAATTGGAAAAACTACGCAACGGATTTTGAAGCGGGATTTTTTAATAGATAGAATGATTCAAGAGGAAGGTTTATATATATAATACATGTACACCCGTGCGAAGCCGGGGCGAGTAGCTAGTATTATATATACATATATACAGTAATACTCCGATTTCTAGTTTTAAAAAAATTGTGTAAAAACCACTATTTTATTTTTATCGCCTAAATAACCTCTACAAACGGGTCGTTCAAATAGTCATTATGCTTTTCGCCGATATTTCTTCCGCGTGCCATGGCGGTAATCTCTTTGAGCTCGTGATTAAGAACCCTACGCTGTCTATGACACAATAGCCTAGTGGATCTATTGTAATAGTTTTAAGGTTTAAAATAGCACATGAAAACATACGGTAAGGGAAAAAATAATAATATAAAAAAAAACATAAGCAGCTTGAATGTTTTAGCATGCCACCTACCTATTTCTTATTTTTACTTTCTCTATCCACCCTAGTCTAAAAGAGATTGCTTAGCGATAAGACCGCATTTTGTATCAATAAAGATATTTACTATTTTAAATTTTTATTTTGTATTTTGTGCAATAAAGAGTATAAATAAATAAATTATTATTATTTTATTTTGTTTTGTTTGATGTCAGAAGTATAGTGCCATATGTCAATTAGATCATAAACATATTTTTTTATAGCTGGGAGAGCAAACTTTTTATAGCTGACCACCTGATGGTAAGTGGTAACCGTCGCACTTGAAATGTTCCACGGATATCACGTCATCACATAACATGGTATACCACATTCTTTGCTATTCCAGAAGAGTATGGTATCATGTAATTCCATTGACTTATCTCATTCTTTACTTCACTGTAAGAATCATCATCATCATCATCAACCCACTGCAGATCACTGCTGGACATAGGCCTCTCCTAAGGCTTGCTAACTGGCACTGTCAGCCATTCTCGTCCAATCTGCGGGGCGTCCTAAGCTATGTACATTTACCAATTCGAAGTCCACTCTATGTTCTAGAATCGTCTACTCCAACTACTATTATTTCTACGACAGATATGACCAGCCACTTCAACTTGCAAATTCGTAGAGCCATGTCGGTGACCTTAGTTCTCTTGTACATTACTTCGTTTCGAATTTGATTCCTCCAAAAACTCCAAGCGTAGCTATTTCCATAGCTCTTTGAGCGACTTTGAGTTGGTGGACCAGACGTATCGTCAGTGTCCACGTTTCGGCATCATAAGTCATTAAAGTCGGTAGCATGAAACTTAATAATCATCGAATCAATCAAGTCATGGAATTAATGTTTAAAGTTTTTCAAATTAAACTGGTAGTTTTAGAGATTAGCGCTTGCAAACAGACAAACACTGCCACTTTTGAATATTTACAAAACAATTTTATTTTTTTCTCTATTACATATATATTACTTACTCTTACTAGCCTTGAATCTATTCACCACCGCATAAAAAACTATACAAACTTTCATTTCTTCCGAGTCCATCTAGAAAACAATGCCTTGAAATTTTACACTATTCATTTTAGACTGTATTAACATACATTTAAGGTCCAGAAAACTATAACGCCTTAAAATTTTCCAGTATTATTCATTCTAGACTCTACCACAGTAGTCTCAAAGTCTGGAATCAGAATAGCAAACTATTGCATCAATGTCTTGCCAGCTAAAGCCTCTCAATCACGTGCCTCAAAGAGATTATCGACGTGACAATCAACTGTTAGATGAAGATATAAAAAGTGTTTATAAGTATAGAAAGTGCTTAGAACTGAAACGTCCTATTGTCTGAACCTACCTGAGGAATATATCTTTTTTCGTCGGACAATCTAATGACGGTAGTTGAACAAACTGCCATCACCTATCAACATTAACATTCGCTATTACTCCAATCAGCGCGTGACGATGGCTAGTCCAACCTAGGCGAAACTAGACTACTTTTTTTCCAATGTCCAAGACAGTGGACATTTCATATGAATGACCTAAAGATAGGTCCAATTTAGAAAAAAACGAGGCTTTCAGTTACGTATAATTCTAAAACAAACTGGTTTAAAAAAAATACTAGTGTGAAACGTTATACGACTTATCGTACGGAAAAAAATAGTGAATTTAATTAGTTATTGCTGAAAATTTTCATTATAGCACGCTTTGAAAACTAGCTACTTACAGTGACGTCGTTTGCATATTATGAGCTGAAAGATGAATTAGAAAAATTGACTAGTGTGGGACGTTAATATTGGTTGCCGTATCGTATTGACAAATTTCATCTAGTTTAATTAGTTACTGCAAAAAATAACAGCACGTTTTGTATGGAAAACGGTTGAAGACGTGCAGCCTTAACAGCAGAATACAAAATATTCCTCCCCATGTACAACAGATCGGGTATTCCTTTATGAAAATTGCATGTTACAGAAACGGCCCAACCCACGAAATGTGAATTTCCAAATAACAGTGTTTAATATGTCCGCCATTATAATAACAAGCAGCGCCCGTGTTTGGAAATGCATGAGTTGAATCGCGTTTCGTTTGTTCGGTATGTCTAACTCATTATTAATATCTAGAAATTTGCATATAATGAGTGGCTTGCCGAAATGGGCCCGGCCGGGATTTTTTCGTTTTGCGAATGGTACGCTTTGCCACGCGTCCGTGGTCCTAATTGGCGCATTATGCCTTTCTAATTGATGCTTTATTATCATGTGATTAAAGAGCAATTTTTAACTATGCATATTTTAACTTTAATTTGGTGATAAAATAATATTATGATAGAGAGAAGCCTCTGAACTGTAATAGAATTAAAATAAGGTTTTAATTACTTTACCATAGGAATGAAGAAATTTACATATATTTCGCCATATATTTTTTCTCATTTATATTATTGAACCGTCAAAAGTCTTCCTCTGCACCATTCATGATTGCCTGGTAGACAACGCCGCAAGGTGTTAAGCCGCCATATTGTCATTTTTAAAGCTAGAAGCTTAATGCTCTTGATTAAATATAAATAAATATGTCATTATAATTTGTCAAAATTATTCCCTTAAGGGGATGAAATAATATAACGGATCTTCATTTCTTATTAGCATTGAAATCGTGAAACTGCGTGTTTTATTTGTAATTATAATACAAATAAATATTGCTCTCCGAGGATTTTACATTTTACGGTTTTTCTCCATTTTACGCAGACGAAGTCGCGGGCACAGTTAGTAGAGTATAAATAAAAAAAAAAGAAATATTTTTGTGACAAACCTATCTGGAAATCACTTTGAAATCAAAACACGGCCGAGTCAAATTGAGCCGGCTCTCTGTACATATGTTAGTGTATTATTTATTTATGTTGTTTGCAAACAGGTGTGTTCAATAAAAAAAGGTTTTGGAGAGGAAAGGTTCACCAGGTGAGCGGGCAGCGTTCACTGTACTGCAGTCGTATTAGACCCGAAATCATTTGTTATATTAGGTTTGTCTTTGATGTTGATAAAATTAAATTTGTTTCCCGAACTCGTTTTTAAAGAACTAATATTACTTTATACGGTAGAAATTGTCAAAGTATCTAGTTAAAGCTGAAAGTAGGTTGTTAATCAGGTAGATCTCAACTCAGATCCTCTTAAAATTATCCTGGTGAATTCGCCACGATGACCCAATACATGATATAAGTTCATCCTTACACTGCTGTTCTTAATTTTTAAAGCCTACTTAATAGTAACAACCTTGGATAACATAATATAGGGGTGCTTGGTAAATATATACACAGCGCCATCTAGGCCCAAGCTCTCAGAGCAATGCAAACAATCATGAAGTAAATACAAATATTTGCACCATGCGAGGAATCAAACCCATTAGCATCAGTAGTAAAGCTAAACCTCTAGACGACGGAGACTGTTAACCTACTAAAACGTACAAAAAACCTATATCATATGTTATAGAGTTACCCGCAATCTCTCCATTTATCCACCCACATATTTTTCCCCATAGTTGAAAACCGCCCAATTTGAAACGAATCCTTCAAATCTGGCAACACTGACAGATAATATGATAAAAATCTGGCCCTAATGAAACTAAACTATATCACGTAATATTTAAATTTAACTTAACGTATTTTGAGTTAGGTTAGTTTCTAAATTAGAAAGACAAATTAGCAAATAAACATTACAGTCTAACCTACATATAGTATTTTCAAGTAACTAAATATTATTCAAATACAACACTTAAGGAATTATTTCGCAATTTACCATGTTATATTACAGCCCAGCCAATAGTAACTTTGTTGTTAAAAGAATGTTATCAAAATCAAATCACACTCAAATATTTTTATTCCTATTGGTCTATTACAGAGTCTTATGATATGTCAAATCTACCGTAGATTCGGAGTGCTTTCTACATTGCGAGCTTGTACATGATTATAGTATGTATTTATATTCTTTTTTAAATTTTGGGAAATAAATGATACCAGCATATGATATAATACGAACACTGATTAGACTATTTGCTTTAGCAGTAGCATATGCTGGTGGACTCTATTCTCCCAAATTTAAATTTAAAAATGAATCTGTATTTTTTTTTTCTTCTTTATGGCTTGGCATGTCTGTGCATTTGCCAATATACAACATTTGGGAAACAATTGTTCAGGTAAAAAATATATAAACATGTGACAATTATGTAAACAAACTGTATTATTGTAAATATGTACAACATTTATTTGAAAAGAATACGAGTTTCACGTCAGTTCTTCTCATCTCAAAATCATTCCGAACTGACGGTAGATTTGACATATCATAAAAGTCTGTATTAGACCTACATGAATAAACACATTTTAAATTTTAATTTTAATTCGAATATGCTATATTATTTTTGTTAATTATATTGCATTTTTATCAATTAATGATATATTATTCAATACGTTCAACAAGCAAGTTTCTTGCTGCTTCTTCTTGTGATAAGTCAGCATCCCGAATGAATTGTGAAATAAAAAAATATGACTATTCAAGTGTTTATCTTACTAATATTATAAACACGAAAGTTTGTGAGTCTCGATGCAAGTTTGTTACCCTTTCACGTAAAACTACAGAACAGATTTTGATGAAACTTTACAGTAATATAATATATACATAAGAATAATATAGGCTATAAATTTCATGAGGGTGAAATTGCAGGCACAACTAGTGTTAAGTATATATGAGTTAAGATTATTTCTATTTCTATTCATTAAAATTTAACTGACAAATGAGACCATAATCTCTAATGAGAATAATAAGAGTTAACTGGCATGGCCTTTATACTGTAGTTAGCAGTAATGTAGTCCCGCTGTAGGATTTAATTGCATTACTAATCACAACAGTAACTCATAATCATAAAATATTAAATTTAGGTATACATACTATATATATAAATAGTATAAAATCATATACATATGTAAGATGTTTTTTTTAAATTAATTTGGAATGGGCAACTTTATCGTGAGCGGTAACTGTCATCTATAGAGAGTTAGTCGTAAATACCTAACCGCCATCTCTTAAACTCTAGCATTGTATATAAATTCATACGTAATATACATAGAAAACACCCTAATCAATACAAACAATCATACGCATGAGTACAAACGTTTGTACAAATTTAAAAAACAAATATTTTGAAAAGTACAGTTAATAAAAATTTGATACAACGATACATTTATTTTTGAGTAACCTATAAAAATTATAAAAAGCTGGCAACATTTGCAGATTGTCTCTGAGATTAAAAAACAAACCATAAACAAATAAATTCTGTAGCGATACCTCATCACATTATATATTGCTTTAGAGTGTAATCTTGTGAAACAAACTCTGTTATTTGACAAAAGAATCGCTACAATGTTGTATAGCGTGCAAGAAATGTAATGAAATGGTAATGAGTGAATTACTTTAATATCATGCTTTAAGTTGTACTAATCAAGTTCTACCATTAATCGCTGCGTGTTCGTCACTCATTTATTAATATAACCGTTGTTGGACTATTTTTGCATTAATTGTAACTACAATATAACAGATTCCCTTTCAAAAACTCGGCCAATGATGGCCTCGGTAGTCTAGCAGTTTCGCACACTGCTTTACTTTCGATGAGTACTAATGTTTGTACCACAAACATTAGTACTCATCAAAACAGTACAATTGTATCAGTCTGGTTATTTTCTATGTATGGATTTTGATGGATGATGGATGGATGAATTTTTATTTATATTATATATAAAAAAATCTATCTAAGGATTTAGCAGTTATCTAGTACCCATAACATAAGTTCAGCTAAGCTTTGGACTATGGATTTTGTTTTCGTAATATTATAATGCTATTGGCCGCAGTTGACTTTTACAACTTCACCGGACGATATCCACTTGTAGATGGCACTCCAAACCTACCGAAGGACCTATGGAGCGGCTGAAGGCCAACTGCCGCCTGACGAATACGACTTTAGTCTGAGAAAAATAGGAATATCGTAAATATAGTAACAGTGTCATTGGACTCTCTAAAATATGATCGAGAGCAGTGATGGCTACTTTATGAGTACTGCTTGTAGGGACCAGTCTGCTGTAATCACTACAACTAATTTATTCTTTATTAATTACTCAACCTTTGTGGTTGTGAATTTAATATTTTGCTTTTAATGAATTAGTGCTGCTTGGTAGTTTGAAATCACACATTTCAACTTAAAAATATAAAGTTTAAGCAATTATTTAGCAACACGCAAGGTTCGTGTTTGTTCTTAAGGTGTGACAGCTTTCAAAATATAGTTCATTCTATTAAAAAAATAAGTATAACTATAGAAAAGTGTTTAAATTTCAGTTTTAATAAAGTATTTTCTATTCTATTCCATTCTATCGAATCCGACAACAGTAATACGAGTTCGCATGTCTGTCCATTAATAGATGTCCCTTGTAAGGTGCGCCGAGCACTGTGTGACCTCAGCCTTTGTTTTGTTTGTTTTATTTATATCCGAGATATCCGGACTGTACCCACACTATATCCGTATAGTATCCGGCCGGGATAAATGAACGCATCAAACCGGACTTAGGTTCGGTTCAGGCTCGATTGGCCCTTTCTCGGCCCACTTTTGGGCTATTTAGCGTGATAAAAATAAATCCATTCGGTTACTATGAACGACGGGCGGAATGGGATCCACTATTTTATGTTTTTTGTAATGTTTTTTTACGATCGCAGTGGTTTAGTGGTTTGATATATTGTTTAACATAGCGTATATATGTCCTCGCCTAAACGTTTCACCTAACGATGCATTATAGTATAGACCGTGATTAATATTCTAGAATATTTATTTATTATACTATTAATTATTTTTTCTTTATTGCACTTATAAATTTTACAATTTGGCGAGCTTTATGCCATATGGCATTCTCTACCAGCTAATCGTTACGTAAGAACAAAAAGAGGTTGATGGATGATGATAATCATAATATTCTATTTTGATTTTAACTAATATAATAATAATAAAAACCGTAGACAGTTCATACAGTACAGTCTAGTTCCAAGCTATGTTATGGGTACTAGACAAGTGATACATGTATATTTTTAAAACACTTACTGGTAGGATTATGGCTACTAGACAAGTGATTTTCAATACACTTGTTCGCAAAGTGGATCTAATTTCACCGGTTTTCGATATATCAAGCAGCTCATAAACCACGCGTTACAAAAGCAAATAGTGAAGTTAAATCCCATAATCATACTATTTGTAATTTTTTATTTTATTAAATGTAAAGTGACTGCCGCGCGGCGCCTTTCAGGCTGTGCTCATTTAAAAAAGTAAAACGGCGGGAAAGCAACAGTGTGCATCATAGTTTTATGGTTGTGTTTATATAAAATCAAGTGTGTTAAAAAGTCGATATGTTTACGTAACACGATCGACTCTATTACGCCCTGCCCTAGGCCTCGGGCTGAAATTCCGCCTTGTGTCTTATAAATGAGTTACAACTATTATAACGCACCTATATCATAATATACTGTTTAATTTGTACAAACAATCATACCCTTGAATATAAATTATTGTACCGTCCGAGGAATCGAACCCGCGGCTATCGAAAGTAAGGTGGTATGCTACATTATACCATCGAGGCCGTCGATATGTACTATATTTATGAAATTACACTTTATTAAAAGCCGTCTGCGTAAACACAAAACATTTGCAACGTACCGAACCCACTACCGGTTTGCTAACCCGCAATACCACCAAGACCATCAAATATCAAAAATACCTTTCACAACTCTACTATAAGTAAGTAAAGATAGTTCCCATCAGCGTATGTAAATGATATGTTAAATCTCGATCGGTCCTTTCGTCCCATTTTCTGTACATTTGGCGTAATAAAAATAAATCTGAGCGATCCTCGCGGGGTCTGGACTCGCCGCGTGATGAATGTGCGACACGTTGAATGGAGTTGAGTTGTAAGTGTTTGTGTGATAGTAATACTGCTAGTTCATTATTTTAGAGCGAAAGAATAGAATAGAATAGAATAGAACATTTATTTAAATAAAATTACATACTCTATATCACATTTTTTTTTTAATCTACCGCTCATTCGGAAACCTGTCTCATCACAAGAAGAATGATGCGTGTTGCTTTTTTAAATAATTTTATTTATTTATTAACATCAAAACTAAGCGAGTTTTACAGCTTCCCAATATGCTCACTTAGAAAAAATTACACAATAATATGACATAATATAGTTACAAAAAATAGATATTAAAACAATAACAACTTGATGTTACTTTACATTTTTAAATGGAAGTGTGTGAATGCAAACTACCAACTAGCACTAATTCAATTATATACTCATATAGAGAAAGTATTAAATATACAACCAACTGGTTGAGTAACTAGATAAGAGTAAATCAGTCGTAGTGCTCAGAGCAGACCAGTCTGTACAAGCAGCATACGTTCACGAGTATGACGGATAATTAGGCACATTGATTTTAGAAGAAAAAGTCTAATCTATCACTTTTAAAATAAGTAATCATGTTGCTAAGTAACAGTTTATATGTAACAGGGGATGCTTATGTCATAGTAGCTTTATGCACACAACGTCTCAGCCCGATCGATTTAAAATTGACAAAATCATACAAACTTTCATCCCCTATTTTATCCCCTTGGGGGTAGAATCGAATAGAAATAAGGAAAATCCTTTCTTAGAGGATGTCTACGTCATAATATCTACCTGCATGCCAAATTTCAGCCCGATCCGTCCAGTGGTTTGGGCTGTGCTTTGATAGATCACTATGTCAGTTACCTTTGAGTTATATATATTTAGATTTGTTACTTTAAACTAACATGTAATGTGTCTTATCCTGTAATTTCACTACCTCATCTGCACCCTACCATTGAAATACTGCTTACAAAGGAAGATGCTTAACGGCTGATACAGGTGGGACTGAGATATCCACGCAGATGACTTTTTACAAAGTGTACCCTACTTGTTTCATAAACAAAGTAGAAATACAAGTATCAGCTAACGCACTTAATCAAGAGAGATTTCAGAAAACTTTCATTTTTGTAAGTCGACCAAAGCTCTAAATTTATATAAACTTCTGAATCTTTGTAAAATTTGACCTATTTTCATCTCGAAGAATAACTGCTTATTTTCTCAGCTGATTCTATTGACCAATAGCTAATTTACATCCTGTTAACTTATTTGCTTTTAAAATATTAAAAATAAAACTAAAATAAATTTTCAATTCGAACCAGTAGTCTTTGAGCGCATTCACCAAACTCTTCAGCTTCATAATCTTAGTATATATAATAAATCTTTAATATACCTTAAAAAGGTTTCAAAGCAATTTATAATAATGTGACAGACAAGGGAAACTTCAAAGAACCTTCATCAAAACACTAAACCTTCGAAAAATACCGCTTAGTCAACATAGTTATTTAGTCACTGCTGCAGTTAGAGGTAAGCCTAGCCTTCAGTGAAACGTGTGAGGTTATGACTTGGTATTTATTTAATAAACAAAGTAGAAATATAAGTTGGCGTATTTTGTTGAAAGAAGCTTTAAGAAAACACTCATTTTAATAAGTCATGCCAACGACCTGAGTTATATGAAATTCCGAACTACTTTGTAATGTTTGACCTATTTTTTTTCGAATATAACTGCTAAGTTTCGTAGCCGTTTCTCTTGGCTATTAGCTGATTTACATTCGTGATATAATAATCCTCGCCGGAAGTAAACGAAATGTAATTGTCAGACATGCCATCTTGGATAATACCAGCGAGTTGCTTTTAGTTTAAAGTTTTTATTTCAATTTATAATCTCCCATTCAATTTATATCATTATTTACATTTTAATAAGCTATTCTAACTGACTTACAAGACCGATTTTGTTTTTCTGTAATATGTCGAAATAAATAAATAACAGTTACAATATCTATACATATAAATAAAATTGGAGCGTTTGTTTGTAATATAGAAATAACCATTTTTTACGTGCATATGAATATACATACGGTACATACACCAAAATAACATTCTTTGCAATTTTTATCTGTCTTTCTATCTGTCTATTTGTTCCGGCTAATCTCTGAAATGGCTGGACCGATTTTGACAAGACTTTCTTTGGCAGGTAGTTAATGTAATGAGCTTTTATTTTAGAAAAATAAAGTCCACGCAGACGTGTAACGAGTACGAAACAAAGTCGCGGGAACAGATAGTTGTATAATAAAATAAATAATTTAGGCGTAGTAAGAAAAGATAAGGAAATATGCTTTACTCATCAGTAAAAATCAATACTATCTTCAATAAAGTGTACAATAAATACACACACACAATTCTCAAATTAAAAACGTTTCTTGTATTAAATTATTTTAGTTATTTTAATTACAACAAATTTAATTTAGCTAAAACTAAAGTTATTTCACGATGAATATATTCACAGTGATTTAAAAAAACAAACAATTAGAATGTATTTCGCGTGGATAAGCTACCTTTCATAATAAAAATCACTACCCTTTGAGACAATAATTTAGGTATTTAAATATTTAACGTATGGCACTTCTAATATTATACAATTAGATTTGAAAACAAATAATATAAATTCAAAAGATTTGGCTTGGCAGGGAGAGAAGCACGAGCGGTGAAGGTGAGTTTTGACGTATGTTGGCAACGGATCCCTTAAACCTACGCCGGGGTACAAGTCCCGGGAACTACTCGGAGTTTTCCTCTCTACCCATCAAATCTCATTTCTTACTTTCAAAATCTCATTTCTTACTTGCGCTAATTTTAAATGTAAATCTAGCCAGGCAGTTGCGACATTTTAATTTTAATTTTTACTTATTTGTCGCTGGAAGAGGCCATAATTTAAAAAAAAAAATATGAGATCAACTTTTTTTTTTAATAATAATAATCTTTATTAAATTCAGAAGGATCGTTACAATATTATTTATACAATAGGTACACATTCTAGACAATATCATTTCTTTCAGTATTTATGTGTAGTCCTGTAACTGTAACTGTAACTAAGCTTATGTAAAATTAGCGTCAGTTAATAATAATAATTATTATTATTATTATTATTGTTATTCTTTAATAATAATAATACGGGCCGAAACCAAGTAAAAATGTGTGTGTGCGCGTGTATGTATGTGTGAGTGTGTGTGTACTTATTGTGTGCCTGGTGTGACTGGTGTTTATTATTATTATTATTCTTTATTTTTTCTCAGCTATTGCTGGTTTTCTCCACACTTACGGGCCGAAACCAAGTAAGTGCAGAGTGTAATAACCAAATAATTATTATTATTATTATTATTATTATTAAGCTCCCGTACTATGATTCCACGGAATGCTAAGAAATTCGTCTTTCTAGTACTAAAGACGCAAAGCTCCTTTAAAACTTTAAGTGGTAAAATAATCTACTACATTTTCCTGTAAGTTTATATGACTTCCAAAATTTGAGTGTACTTATAATAATTTAAAAGATTTTTGATCACACAACGTAATCAAATCCTCGGAACGGTGAAGTTGCTCCGTGAACCCTGGGATAACACCAGGAGACTTCTGCGCTTCTGGGAGGAGCTTGGCTGGCTACTTTAGTAGCCTCGGCTCTATACGCACAACGGCCCAAATGAGAGGCCAATTGCGGAAAATGGAGTCCAACCTACATTACATTACATAACAAATAGATTAAAAGATCAGGTGCGGATATAATTTTATAGTTAAATCGTTCCGCTGCAAGCTTGTTCATTGTTAAATAACAACCAACTAAATATGGTTTAAGCTATCGTGAACGAATCTAAATTATCGCATAACATCAATTTCACGGCACAGGCGTTAGTCCAAGTTTTATTACAAACGTAAAAGTCCTTCATAAAACCTCTTTGATATTATTATGTTGTGCCAGTGGCCTATTGAGCTATTTTTAACCGACTGCTAAAAGGAAATTAAACATATTATTGATTATTTTCTTATTTTTTTTAATGTTGTTCTTCTCATCTCGCAACGGTAGATTTTTCTTAATAATAGACCTACATGAATAAAGATATTTTGAATTTGAATTTGAATTTGAATTTGAATTTGTAATTGATTTTAGATATATCTCTATCTAAATGCAAAAGTTTGTGAGTATGGATGGAAGTTTGTTACTCTTTCATGCAAAAACGAATCAATGCATTTTGTTGAAACTTTACAGTGATATAGTTTATATATCAGAATAACATATAGGCTATAAATTTAATGCGGATGAAACCGCGGGTACAGCCAGTATAGTATCAAAATTAAGTCACTTCATTCTATACTTTATAAAGATGTACCAGATTTAAATTTATTTATTTATATCAGGCAACTAGGCCCTTATAAATATACCTTATAGACTAACATACATATGAAATAATATTTTAAAACTAATATATCGATTTTGTCTATGTGATCACGGCACTGACGACGCAATCTGCCACGGCAATCTGATTTAGAAACGCTATTTAATACAGTTTTCAGCTTTTGTTTTCAGTATACATACATAGTATATTAATTGTTTAGTAGCCATAGTATGAACTCTAATTATTAATTAATTAAATTATTAAATATTGAACCGGTTTTGTTAATTACTATTGCAATGGATAGTGTTTATTTTTATGTTCATGTCATGCTATTTTCGTCTACATTGATATCAGTTTTTTTTTTATCAAATTACTAATTAATGAATCAGATTCAGCGTATGCCATGACGAGGTGCTATGTTGGTATTCTATGGATAATATATAAACACTAGCTGTCCCGGCAAAAGTTGTTTGCCATATAAATTAATAACGCTATAAAAAAATAGGGGTTGATGATAGAAGGGTGTAAATTTAGATAGTATGTATTTTGTATGTTGTATCATAAAAAAAAAGAAACTAAAAATTTTGTCTAAAAAATAAAATTTAGGGGTGGACTACCCCTAACATTTAGGGGGATGAAAAATAGATGTTGGCCGATTCTCAGACCTACTCAGTACGGTCACAAAATTTCATGAGAATCGGTCTAGCCGTTTCGGAGGAGTATGGGAACGAAAACTGTGACTCGAGAATTTTATATATAAGATATTACTAATGAAATAACTTATTTGATTTAGTTCATGTTCATTCTCGTGATATATCTTTGCGTCTTAGTTTCGTTCTTTTAATATTAGTATGTGTTGGCGACCGGCCGCCGCGCCGTAACCTCTTTTGATATTTTAATTTTCTTCTCTTTTAATTTTATATATAAGATATATGTACATACATAGGTTTAGGTATCCAGGTTCAAATTTGTTTAAATTCAACATTACGGGGATATGTATAAAATCAATAGAAACATCGTATAACTCTTTTGAAATATATAAATTTTACTTGTTAACTTCATTTTTAAAATCGGTTAAAATGTATATTATTATTAGAAAGATGGCGGTTTCCTATTAAATGGAGTTCCATAATGAAAGGCTGTGTCAACATGACGTCATCTATTTATATACTCCTTTCAATTTCCTTAGTGGTTTTTGTAAGGTGGAATTTTCTCATTCTCGTAAAACAGCTTTATTACTTACACTAATGTTATTTTGTACTTTAACTAGTTACGCTACGTGGTTTTACCCGCTATTCGATTTATAAATAACTAGCGACCCACCCCGACTTTGCACGGGTGTACATGTATTATACATATAAAACTTCCGCTTAAATCACTCTATTTTAAAAAACCGCTGCAAAATACGATGCGAATTTTTTAAAGATTTAAGCACACATAGGGACGGACGGACAGCGACAGCGACTTTGTTTTATATTATGTAATTATATAGATTATCTTTTTGAAAGAATCAAATGCAAAAAATATTTATTTGGACTTTTTTAACTAGTAACTACTAGTTAAAAAAGTCCAAATAAATATTTTCGAGTTTAATACTACATATATATATAGATTTTTCATCATCATCTTTCATCATCATTTCATGTCATCAGACATTCAGTAAGACTATAGACATATAACATTAAAGGCAAACAATATTAATCTATCTTAATTTAACCATATATTTTAACAATAAACCAAAGACCCCATTTGTCCATCTGTCTGATACATGGTAGTATGTAAAATGTTATTGTTATGGACTTAACATATTTTATTTAGAATTTCAATAAAAACATTAGCACTCTGCACTCCTTCTCTATATAAATAAGCGTGCGAAATTACGTACTCCACCATCCGTTTCTACTTCACGTATTTATATATAGCTAACTCATCCCATTCTAATCCTAATTCCACGCGCCCGGTATGCCTCGACCCTGCACCGCGAGCTCGCCTGCCGGTGGCACATTAACAAAACTCATACGTCCCAACTCCGCTCCATTTTTAATCTGATGACCTACATGCCACTTAATTGGGCGGTTATTGCCTATTACGTATCATTTTATACTTTTTTTATAGAACTCAAATGGCAAACAAACAGACGGCCTAACTGATGGTAAGTGGTAACCGTCGGTCACACATAAACAGAACTACATACGTAGTATAATCGTAACGATCTTCACTCCTCATGAAGAATCCTTAAATAGTAACATTTTGTATTTTTTTATTTATTTATACACTTTATTGCACCAGATACACAATAATATTAATTAATATAAATATATATATACTAGCTTTCCGCCCGCGACTTCGCCCGCGTGGACTTATAGGTTATTGCGTGATTAAAAATATGTGCTCAGTAGTGGTATGTTATATAGCTTATGCGCATTTACACTCAGTCCGAGTGGGCAGGGAAGTGTGCAGCGCGAGAGTGTAAACACGAGTGGAAACACTTCCCATGCCATTGGCGCTGCCACTCGCGCTGCCCGGCGCTCCGTCGATTGTCGCTTTTTCGTGCGCGAGTCAAAGGCCTAGCAGCGCGAGTGGTAGCGTGTTTTTACATTCAGCCCTCTCGCTCAGTTGTCGCCCAGCAATATTTCCGGCAGCGCGAATGGCAGGGGAAGCGGCTGAATGTAAACGTAGCATTAAATCTTCCTCTTGTGTCACTCTATCTATTCTATCTATATATATATATATATATACAATCATATGTACAAAAGGCGTTCTTATAGCTAAGCAATAACTTACAGGCAACATTTAGGCAGACGGTGAAGATATAATAAAAAGTGTAGGTGGTGCAAATAGGAACAACTAATCACAGTTTTCGTTCCCATACTCCTCCGAAACGGCTTGACCGATTCTCATGAAATTTTGTGAGCGTATTGAGTAGGTCTGAGAATCGGCCAACATCTATTTTTCATCCCCCTAAATGTTAGGAGTAGTCCACCCCAAGAATTTTTTTATTTTTATTTTAAGGCCAAACAACGTTTGCCGGGTCAGCTAGTCTAAATATATATAACTCAAAGGCAACTGACGTAGTGATCTATCAACACACAGCCCAAACCACTGGACGGATCAGGCTGAAATTTGGCATGCAGGTAGATGTCATGAAGTGGGCATACGCTAAGAAAGGATTTTGATTAATTCTACCCCCAAGGGGATAAAAAAAAATTAAGGTATTTACCTCTCTCTGTGTTTCGTCTAAGTTACACTAGTCGTAATCGCGAGCTGACTGGAGTGATAGCGATAGTTTAAAAATTATGTTTCACATTAATAGCAATAGGAATATATTCTATACATGTAATTAAGAACTGTCATAATGTTATGTTATAATACTTTTGCTAAGTAAACCGTGTTTGTATAACTTTGCACTCGGACGACGTTAGCTTTAAACATTTGCAGCGTACTTGAATTTATTGTATACTTTAATACTTTACTTTAGCTATAATCCAAGCTCAGTTTCCGTTGTTTAGTTGTTCAGTTCCGTTGCTTTTTTACTCGTTTCGTGTCATAATTTGTTTGCGTTGAACAAATTGTTTCTCATTGAGATATTCCAACCTATGTATAGATCTTAAAAAACTATCAGCACGTTGTATTTATTATAAAATATATTATGTATGTACGAAGCCAAATAGGTAATAAGGGAACTATTCTATTTAATATATCATCGACAATTGACAATGCCTCTAACTTACCACCACAAGATTATGATAGCCATGAAGCTGCTTTATTATAATAATTTTGGTTCGTTTTTATTTAATAGACAGAATAGACAGAGTGATTCAAGACGATGATTTAGGATATATAACGATAGCGCTAACCTATATATCGTATGACCACGTGGGCGAAACCGCGGGTGGAAAGCTAGTGTTATAATACTTAGTGGCATTAGCTTTAATCATTTGCAGTGTACTTGAATTTGTTGTATACTTTTATACTTTACTTTAGCTATAATCCAAGGTCAGTTCCCGTTGTTTAGTTGTTCAGTTCCGTTGCTGTTTCTACTCGTGTACACTACACGCTACACACTACCCTAGAAACCCTGTAATTTGTTTGGGTTGAACAAATTGTTTCTCATTGAGATATTTCACTTTGAAAATGTGTTTTTAGTAATTTATTATTATGAATAATTTTATTTATATACATATCTCCCTTTAATAGGGTGATAAACATATACAGGGTCTTTGTGAGTGAAAATTATTATTATTATTATCGTTGCTGTCTCATTGACTCAGCTTTTTCTGGTTTTTATTATTAATTTATTTATATCTTCAATACATGATATGATAAGTGCAGGGTACAATTCATTACAAGAAATTACATATATATATATATATACACACATGAAAAACATTACCCTCCTTTTGCCAATCGGGTAAAAAAGGTCCACACTTCAATTTTAAATTCAATACGACAATTTACTCCGGACAAAACTCCCAGTGAAACATCACAGCATTTCATCGCTGAAATTGTTCGGCCAACACAATCCAAATTGAACCTTAACGTGTTCGGAATAGCTATGTTAATTGTGGCGTCTCGATATTTTTTACAGAAACTCGACGAAAACATCGTAGCTAATGAGCCGTACACAATAAAAGTACATAAAATGTTTCCCTTTCAACCCTCCATAACCATCCCTTCCTGCGAAAGGTCGTTTCAGAAGGTTAGAGTTTCTAATAACGTTACATCCAAATAAGTTCCAAGTTCAGGCGAATCCAAAAAGACTGAAAGTCTAGACTTGTTACAAGTATATTAACTAACATTACTACGTACTACTTGACGGTTTTGGTATAGCACACCACTTTAGTTCTCATGGTCTCGGGTTCGATTCCTCGCACGATGCAAACATTTGAATTCATGAGTATGATTGTTCGTATTGTTATTGTATCGTATTGGTTTAGGTTTTTCCAAATACATTATGAATGTATTTTCAAAAAACGATATTTAAATATTTGTATCAGTTACCCACAACACAAGTTCTGCTTAGATTGGCACTAGATAGCGCTGTGTGAATTGTTACAGCTTCTTCTTACTATAACTAGCTGACCCGCACAACTTCGTCTGCGATAAACTTACTTGACATTTATTCGCCTAATTTACATAATATAATTTTCAATTATATTCGATATGTTATTTTGATATATAAGCTATTTTACTATAAACTTTCATCAAAATCCGTTTAGTAGTTATTGCGTCGAAGAGTAACAAACATCCATCCATATATCCATCCCCTTCTTCTGATTTTTTTTTTCGGAATACTCTAATGCTGTTGGCCGCAGCTGGCCTTTACAGCTCAACAGATGATAGGGGGCGAGTGCAGATGGCACTCCAAACCAAAGGAAGGATTTATGGAGCGGCTAAGGCCACCGCTAGAGGTTCGAACCTCGGCTCAGGCCGTCGTAATTTCGATCCCCATTTGAATTGGACGAGGGATCGAGGGATCGAAGGGTCTTCTGAGATTATCCTTTATTTGTATGCGCTGAATAAAAGCAATTTTATAAATAGATCACTCTCGGTCATCAATTATTTAATTTTTGTTTAGTATTTTTAATCTTTGTTATGATTAGCTGTGAAAAAAAATCCATCCATACTTATAAAATTTTGCGTTTATAATATTAGTAAGATATTAAGCACAAACATACTTATGCTATACGTAGTAACGTATTGTAGATTAGCGTTAGAGTTTTGCGTATATTAGAAATTTTATCTGCCGCCCGCCTAAACCGCACGGATTAAAAACTCTGGGCAAATGTAAAACGACACTTTCAGTTTTTGCGGGAAAGTGCAACAAACATCCATCCATCCATACTCTCAAAATTGTACGTTTATAATATTAGAAATATGTATATTCTAACACAAACATACTCGTGGTTCTACAATACGTAGCAACGTATTGTAGAGATCTGCATATATTAGAAATTTTATCTGCCGCCCGCCTAAACCACACAGATTAAAAACTCTGGGCGAATATAATAAACGACACTTTCAGTTTTTGCGGGTGTGTGCAACAAACATCCATTCATCCATCATCATCATCATCACAGCCCGGAAGACGTCCACTGCTGGACATAGGCCTCCCCCAAAGACCTCCACGACGATCGGTCCTGCGCTGTTCGCATCCAATGCCTTCCAGCGATCTTGATCAGATCGTCGGTCCACTTTGCTGGAGGCCTTCCCACGCTGCGTCTTCCGGTCCGTGGTCGCCACTCGAGGACTTTACTGCCCCAACGGCCATCTGTCCTATTAGCTATGTGCCCTGCCCATTGCCACTTCAGAGTCGCAATTCATCGAGCTATGTCGGTCATTCTGGTTCTTCTGCGGATCTGCTCATTTCTGATTCGATCACGCAGAGGAACTCCGAGCATAGCCCTCTCCATTGCCCTCTGAGTGACTCTGAGCTTGTTGATGGAGCCCATAGTTAACAGAGACGTGGTCGCTAACTATGGGCCCTCTATTCATCCATACGCATAAAATATTGCGTTTATAATATTAGAAATGTGTATATATACGTAGCAACGTACATATTGTAGAGTTTTGCGTATATTAGAAATTTTATCTGCCGCCCGCCTAAACCACACGGATTAAAGGCACGAACCCATGGCGGATGTAACAAACGACACTGGTATGTAGTAATAAGTGAATGTTGCGAAGCAGTTTGGGATTTCGGCTGGTTTGTACTAATACCGCGCTCATGAAATGATCGTGCTGTTATTGTTTATTTATTTTATTTTTCTACTAGCTGTACCAGTGACTTCATCCACGTGGAATTTAACTTTATTTTTCTAAAATAAACGTAGCCTAAGTTTTTACGGGACTAAGTTAATTTTGACGGGACTTTTCTTGGTAGATACCTGTTGTAATAAGGAGTACCTTATTACAACAGATTAATTTCAGAGACTAGCCGGAACACACACACAGACAGACAGACAAAAATTGTAAAAAATGTTATTTTGGTGTATGTACCGTATTTATATTCATACGCATGTAGTAAAAAACGGTTATTTCAATATTACAAACAGACACTCCAATTTTATTTATAGGTATAGATTTTGTAGCGCGGTGGTTATCCACACCACTGTAGCGTTATATATGGGGCCGTCCATTAATCACGTGATCTTTTTTAGCATTCCCCCCCCCCCCCTCCTCCTCTTGATCAGAAGTAGTGAGGTTTAGAACAACCTCCCCCCTCCCTCATCTTTGTGCAAGAGCACCTAAATACCACCACGGTTTTTACTGGGTTCAGTGACGTAATATGCGAATTGTCCATGATCCCGATCTCACAGGCCGTAACGTTTTATACGGCCTGTGAGATCGGGATCATGGAGATCTCTTATCGCTTGAGGCGAAGGCTGTATACGGGCTGTGTTCTGAAGGACTGCTCGACATGAACCCCATACGTTGAAACCTAAGTGGTCTGAGACAGTCAGATTTCATCGGAGCTTCCTCCCGTGTTCACTTAGATTGTGGAATGAACTACCTGCCGAGGTTTTCTCGAGAAACTACAGCATGGAGTTTTCCAAGAAGAGTATATTATAGATTCTTAAGGGTCGACAACGCGCACGCGACCCTCATGTTGTTTCAGGCGTCCATAAGCTATGGTAACCGTTTACCATCAGACAGACCGTATTCGTGTTTGCCACCGTATATTATAAAATGTACACATACAGATGGACGGTATGATGTTGTATATGCGTAAATATCCAATTCGCAAGCCATAAAAATAGGACAACACTTCAGTGGCGTGCCGTGAATCAATTAATCTGTTTCGAAACGCGGGAAAACAAATCCGCCATGTTGGCTACGATAATGGTGACCATCACGCGACCAAATCGTACGACCGTTACGATTTTACCACTTACCGTACGATACGATGTCATTTGTATGTTTTTTTAGACCTTGATAGCACAGTAGTTAACATTTGACGTTCATAGGTTCGATGCCGGCATAATGGAAATTTATATTCATGAGTATGACCATTTGTATCTATATTACTTTATTATTAACTGCCTGTGGTCTAGCGGTATCGCACACGCCTTACATCTAATGAACACGGCTTCGGTTCCTCGCACGGTACATATAATAAGATAATGAATTTATATTCATGAGTATGATTGTTTGTATCGGTTTGCATGTTTTCTATATATATTATTATGTATATATTTATATAAAAAATATGTCTATATATTTCTAACAGTTATCTAGTACCTATAACATAAGCTCTCCCTAGTGTGGGACTAAGTGGCGCTAATTGTACAGATTTATTTATTTATTATTTTCTTTAATTCAACTACCATTAGCATATGTCAAACCACATATATTCAGTGTGGAAACCTGACCACCGCTGCGTGAATCGTCCTGAGATATTATTATGTTAATAATAATATAAAAAATCGCAAAATATGCCAGTCTGTCATTCAGTTTGTTAACTTTTTATGACTAAACATCTGAACCTAGGAGTGAAGATAGATTATATTATGATGACCTACATAGGCTATTTTGTATACAAAAAAGCGAACGAAGTCGTGTTGAACAACTAGTGTTACATATAATTTTCTTTTATTTACATATACTTGCCTGGAATTCGGTAATTAACGATAAGGCCGCCCATTGTTACGTCTGTATCTTATTGTAATTAAGTTTTTTACATTTGTAGGCATATTTATTTGTGTAATTGTTTTTTTTTTTTTGAAGAGGAAGCATAAAGATATATTTAGTCATTATTTTTCCATTCAGTTTATGCTTTACCTACCAATAAAGTTAATAGTAGATGTTATAGTATTATAATAATATATATATGACGATCTCAGTGGTCTAGCGGTTCTAGCACACCGCTTTACGTCCGATGGTCGCGGGTTCGATTCCTCGCACGGCACAAACATTTGTATTCATAAGTATGATTGTTTGTATCGGTCTGAGTATTTTCTATGTATAATATGTATGTATCTACGAAAAAAATCTATGTATTTGTATCAGTTGTCTAGTATCCAAAACACAAGCTTTAGCTAGCTTGACTTGGGTCTAGATGGCGCTGTGTGATTTGTTCTGAGATTATTATTATTATTATTATATATAGTATAGCACCTATACAATACTAAGGTATATTAAGGGTCGGCAAGGCGCTCGTGACACCCCTGGTACTACAGGCGTCCATAGGCTACGATAACCGTTTACCATCAGATGGGCCGTATGCTTGTTTGCCTACGTTCATCTACGTAGTACAAAAACAAGCTACGCAGTAAAAAAAAATGTAATAAACACGTAACATTTCCTTTCAATCAACGAGCAAGCAACATGTTTCTGCTCCATTATTCACTAAGCCCGTTTCGATACGTACAGACCCACACTTTACACAATTTATGACACTAATTTGCCGGATATTTTTAAAGCTTTACGTAATATTCATATTTTTCGTGTAAAATTTTGGGAGTCAACTAAGAACAAACATCAGGGTCGACACAAAACTCTAAATAAATATCTCTATCTAAATATATATATATATATATGTACCCAATCTGGACCAAATATATGTATATATATCTAAATATATATGATAAATGACCCTGATGCTTGTTCTTAGTTGACTCCCAAAATTTTGTATATATATATTTATATTAGCGACCCAATCTGGATTATAGAAGATGGAAAATTATGCAGGAGGCAGCGTCCAGCAGTGAACTAATATATGCTGAAGAAGGAGAAGAATTAGCGAGGTAGACATTCTAAAATGTGTAAGATGTTTCCATTGAATAGTGAGTTAAAACAGTGAAATTACTGGACTGAACTAGTTATAGAATAAGAATCTGAAAACTTTTTTTTATAGTATAGGAGGTAAAGGAGCTTGTGACTCACGTGTTGATAAATTATTTACTGCCGCCCTTGAGCATTGTGATGAGGTAATTATAAGTGTTACCTTTTAAGAAAGAATAGTCTCTTTCCCCGAAGGTTTAAAGACTTTATACTTTATACATATAAACCTTCCTCTTGAATCACTCTATCTATTAAAACAAACCGTAGTAACATTGCGTAGTTTTAGCATACATAGAGACAGACAGCGACTAAACTACTACTTAAATCGATCTAAATGACTACAATTTGTGGACTTAATTACAATTTTAACTTTTGTTATGAGGTATATAATTTTCCCATTGACATAGATAATGTAATAACATTAAAGAAACTTAAAATAAACTCTTTCCTTGAAGGTTTCAATGTTAAAGACTTATTTATAATTAATTTATTTATTATGTACAGCCCTATTTCCCCTACATAATAGGAAATCGATGTAGTGTAAATCCCTTATCTGAAGACTTTTTTTATGCTATAGGGGACAAACGACCTTGCAGCTCACCTGATGGTAAGTGATTGCCGCCGCCCTTGAGCACCCGTAACACCAAGGGAATTGCAAGTGCGTTGCCGGCCTTTTAAGGAGGAATAAGCTGTTTCTTTGAATGTGTAGCGCGGTGGTTATCCTCATCACTGTAGCGTTGTATATGATGTGATGAGGTGTCGCTACATACTATAATGTTTATTGTAGTTTGTAGGTAGTAAATATATAGGTATAATTATAGTACTGTTTATTGTACATTAGTAATTTTATTAAATAGTGTGTTACATGGCTTATTTACACGTTTATTCGACTCAGAGTCGGAACGTAGACTGGTTTACCCTTAACTTAAATCTACGATAGTGTAGACGTAAACTAATGAAAGGGTTTCAAGTGTTGACAGAAATATTATAACTATAGGCACAAATTTATTTATAATTTATTTTATTTTTTGTACAGCCCTATTTCTCCTACATAATAGGAATTCGGTGTAGTGTAAGTCCCTTATCTCAGGGAGTGACACTCAAGGACCTAAATGTATAAGAAACAATATATTAAGTGCGAAATTTCATCCTTACATACATGACTTGGGATTAATGAAGCAGTTTTAGGAGTTACCTTCCTATAGCGGTAACTGATAAGCTCAATGTCATATTTTATGTAAATACTAGCTATTATCCGCGACTCTGTCCAAGTGGATTTAATATTTTTTATTATAAAAAATAAATAAATAAGTTATAAGCTTAAGTCACTCCTTGTAGCATTACTATCTGCGAGTGAACGTTCTTTGAAAATCAGTCCAGCTTTTTTAAAGATTTGCAAGTCTAGATACACAGACAGAAAGACAATTTTTTATATTTACTTTTTTATGTAAGTACCGTATATAGTTTCATATGCATTTAGTGAAAAGATGTTAATTTGAAATTAAAAACAGACACTTCAATTTTACATATTTGTTTAGAAACAAATGTTTGTGTTTGCCGCGGTTTGGTTTAACAAAATGTTCATTTCTTTTTTAAAAGATAAATATACAAACCATATTTCACAAAGAAATTCATCACCCTTTTCAAAACATTATAGTTTCTACCACTACAAAACGTTTTCCACGAGTTGAGTCGGAAAGGTCGAGATTGCGTTTCTAGTCGATTCAAGTGACAATTTATATTTCTTGCTGAATATCCGGTAATCGAAACGGCAATAACCAACGAAAGATAAATGTATGAAATCTAAAGCTTTATAAAGTCATAAAATAAATAACCGTGGACAATTAACACAGCGCCATCTAGTCCCACGGTAAGCAGAGCTTGTGTTATGGGTAGACAACTGATATAAATACTTCGATAATTTTTTTCGGTAAATACATACATAGAAAACACTCAGACTGATGCCAACAATCATACTCAAGAATACAAACGCTTGCACCGTGCAAATCGAACCCGCGACCATCGGAAGTAAAGCAATCTGCTGAACCGCTAGACCACCGGGGTCATCAAAATCCAAGTTTAATACAACAAAAGAGACCATGTATTCATCTCATCAACATCTAACAACAATTTCATCTCTTTTCGAGAGAATAGATTCTGTTTGTGAAGAAAGAAAAACGTGAAACAAAGATGTGTGTTGTTGCGCTTCATTAGACGCATATAGCCCTCTTCCAAAAGCTTTGAAGCGTACAAGATAGGGAATTGTACGAGGAATGAGGACTACTTTGGTGATACGTTGTATATACAATAAAAAAAAATAGTCTAATATCAGTCACTATTTTATTCTATCGCCACATTCGTATTTCTAAATCATCCCAGAAGATGAAGATCTTTATTCATATAGGTCTAATACAGACTCTTATGATATGTCAAATCTACCGTCAGTTCGGCATGATTTCGAGATGAGAAGAATTGACAAGAAACTCAGCTCGTATTCTTTTTAAATTAATATTATACATGTTTACAATAATATAGATTAATTTTTAAATTCAAACTTGGGAGAATAGAGTGACTAGCATATGCTATTGCAAAAGCAAATAGTCTAATCAGTGTTCGCAACCTAAACAGACCAGTCTCCACAAACAGCATCCGTTGATTGGCTGGTTCTCTTTTCACCAAATATAATAATATCTCAGGACAATTCACACAGCGCCAAGCTAAGTAGAGCTTGTGTTATAGGTACTATACAACTGATATAAATATTTAGATACATTTGTAAATACCAGTAATATACATAGAAAACAAACAATCATACCAAATTTTGTACTGTGCAAAGCATCGAACTCAAGGCCGTTGGAAGTAAAGTGCAAAACCGCTAGACCACGAACCCGTCAAACTTCTAATAAACTTGCTCTAACAGCACAACATAACCCCCAGACATAATAGTTTAAAAAACAAATTTATGCCCAAAATTCTGAAATACTCAAACGTGTCATAAAAGAAAAAACCACTGTCGTGTCACACCAACTGTTAACATGTCACCGTGTACGTTGTAACGTCGATATTCCCACACGAACCGTCCTAACTGACAACACGCGAGTGTTTTCTAATAAAACTCTATAATGTATATTGGATTTTCCTAAACAAAGAAATAGATTTAGGTCAATCCTAATTCTTTATTTCGGGCTATACATATTAACAAATGCATTCTCCCTTTAATAAGTTACGGTGCAGAAACATGGACCCTAACCGTAAGTATAGTTCACAAATTAAAAATCGAGCGATGGAGAGAGCTGTGCACGGAGTTTCCCTAAGGAACATGATCCGAAACGAGGAACTTCAACGGAGGACCAAAGTTGACAACACAGCTCTCAAAATATGTCAGCTGATGTGGCAGTGGGCTGGCCATATCATCCGAGTCAGCAATGGTAGACGGGGCAGAAAACATATAGAGCGGTGGCCACGTACGTGTCCACGGAGTGTCGAGCGCTTTCCTGCAAGATGGACCGATGACTTTAAGAAGGCGACCGGTAGTGGATGGATGCGGAAAGCGGAAGATTGCACATGGTGGAAGGTATTGGGAAAGGCCTATATCCAATAGTGGATAAATTCAGAATGAAATAATGATGATCCATATATCGTCACAGGATTTATGTGGTTCTCTGAAATTACACTACCATATCTCACCCTCTAACCACAGCTTATAAAGCAATACTTCTTGGCGCCTAATATAGGCGAGAAAATAGTACCCACATAGGACTTTGTACAAAGTCAAATATACTATATAAATAGAATTAATCTTTATTCAAATAAACTTAATAGAAGCACCTTTGAATAGTCATATTTTTTTATTTTACTACTCATTCGAAACGCAGATTCATCACAAGAATAATGAGCAAGAAACTTTTTTTTAGTCTTTTAAATAAATAACTGTTTAGAATTACATTTTTAGGAATTGTGTGTTAAATTTTTATACAAAATGCCAAATAGTATATGACATATACACATATAGACAATAAATAGTTAATTGGGTAACAAAATAAATCAAATAAACTATAGAAAAATAGAAGTATATCAAATCAAAAAAATTTTTTATATGAGTCTAATATGATTAGTCAAATCTACCGTGATGCATCAGTTCGGAGCACTACAGAGCTAAGAAGAACTGGCAAAAATCTCAGCTCTTTGTTTTCAAATGAGCTTGTACATTATTTTTATAATACAGATTCAATTCAATTAGGAAGAGCGTAGTGATCTCCACCCTAATTATATGCTATCGCATTTTGTCAAATGGAAATAATTTAACCCAAACAGATCAGTCACCACAAGCAGCACCCATTCACGAGTATGACGGGTAAATCTTAAATTATCTAAGGTACATACATATATTATAAATATATGTAAATAGCACGTCCATTCAGCCTTTTATATCCCGTAATCGTATAACTCAGTGCAGTGCAAGTTATGACGTTTATAGGCCTATCCCGAATATTGAACGGTACGCATAAAATCTGACCATTACTGCCATCCTCAACAATATAGCAGCATTTTCAAAGAAAAATGTGTTGTATGAGTATATACTTAGAGTGCTGCATAGTTTTTTAAGCGAGACTATACCTTACACTCGTCTCTGTTTAATATTTGGGACTGAGTCTAAGAAGAAGTCTGTTTCGTTCCTCGTAGTCTATCTTCAGATGTTGGTCTAGTGGTTTAGTCTACTTATAATGCTGCATACTTTATAAGCAAGCTATCCCTTATTCTCGTCTTTAGCCGCTTTTTGGGTTGGAAGAGTCTAAGTCTAGTCTATTTCTGTCTTCGTAATCTATCTTAAGAACTAGTTGGTCTAGCGGTTTAGCGCATAACTTCACTTACGTTGTTTGCATTGTGCGAGGAATCGAGCCCGTAAAGTTGGATAGAAATATTTGTATTCATGAGTACGTATATATACTGAAAGATATAATCTTTCAGCGGCTATGAGAGAACCGCTATTAATTATGTATTGTATTGTATGTAACAGCAGCACCAGAAAGAGGGAGGTGAAGAAAATGAGACCAAGTTGTGATCATTTACATTATATTCATATATATAGATGATGTATTTACAATTGGTATATACAAAAAAGCGATTTGATCTCTTTATTATAGGCATGTTAATTTCTTGTTCTGGCGTAACTAGGTAACGATGTCGCTGCGCGGTAATAGTTTATTCGATACTTAATTAAAGAAATCACATGGACTTTCCTTGTTTTCCATTGATCCTAAACCATAAATTTATTCCTATAATTCACATCTGATCGTTGGGTCGTTAAATTTGCATACGAAACCAAAACAGGCCGGTGTTAACGGAAGGTGTAAACAAGGGGGTGAATAGGGGAGAGTAGAGGTAGAACTAAGGGGTGAGAGGAGTCCCCGCAGCAAGCGTGTAACGAGCTGTGATATTTGCGCTATATAAAATGCAATTATGGACGGTGAAATGCTGAAATTAAAATAAATTTCACTTTTTACGACTTTCTCCCGATGAAAGCGAGTGAGGGCTGCCGAGACATCATTGTTGTTTTAATAGGTCTCATACATTCGCGGTAAAGGAAAGGTGTCTGAATATATAAAGACGCTAAGTTACTAAAGATCATATCAACATACTGACGAAATTTGACGACTGAGTCTTATAACATTTTGAAGAAAGATTTTCAGAGGTAGTCTAAAACATTGGTCTATATGGGTACCCTAGTCTCCTCTATTTTAGCCGCCAAGCAGCTTGATTTGTAAGCTATATATGCTGTTTGCTATGTGGTCAAACTACTGAGTCAAACAAATACGTGGTCAAACACCTCAAAGACAGATTTTCAGAGGTAGTCCAAAACAAATAATACAATAACACGTAGACGACTATGTGGGTACCTAGGTCTCCTCTATTTTAGCCGCCAAATAGCTTGATTTGTAAGCTATGTATGCTGTTTGCTATGTGATCTACACATGATCCTCCCTAGAATTCATTGTTGTTAATTCCCAAGAGAGACCCTGTAGAGAACGCGCTACCTTGGGATAGCTGACCTGATTTCATGATTATCCTGCCTTATCTCTACCTTAAACCGAAATATAGCTTATAAAGCAAGGTACTTAGCAGCTGAAATTCTGATCTACCCACGCAGATGACAGTCTTCAAACAGCTATTTATGAAACTAATTAATGGACTTGAAGTTATTTTAATAATATTATAAACGCGAAAGTTTGTAATGGATATTTGTTACTCTTTCATGCAAATTTTGATGAAACTTTAAGGTAAATATAGCTTCTACATTAGAATAACATATAGGCTATAAATTTCACGCGGGTGAAACCTGGAGCACGGCTAGTATCTAATAAATCGGCTGTCAGAATAGAAAGACAGACGCACAAATCAAAACTTTCCCTACAATACCTTCCCCCTTTTTGCGTTAACTAAAAACAGCTGTCTGTTTATTCGTGTGAGTGGCGTTAATACTATAAGTAAACGTCACTAATGAGCCCCTACGAGGGGATGGAAACCCTCGAATCGAGGGCGAAAGGATATTGGTGTTTACTATATTGGAGTGGCCAGTGATTTCATTTTTAATTTTTAGTTCTTCAATATAATTGAGAAACACATGACAGATATACGTGACGGCCTCAGTGGTGTAGCGGTTGGACGCTGCATTTCATCTGATGGTCGAGGGTTTGATTCCATCCACGTTTGGGTATTTTCTATGTACATATGATATGTAAGTATTTACAAAAATTATATGTATTTGTTCAATTATCTAATGCCCATAATACAAGCATTAGATAGCTTCATTTGACTCTAGATGGCGTTCTGTGAATTGTCCAGAGTTATTTATATATATACATATATCCCTTACTTAATTGAAAGTTTTCATTACAAAATGCAACAAGTTGCAAAGTGTCGAGTTTCTAACGCCTGTGGTTTAGATTATACATTGATAAATCAGTCAGGATAAGGGTTTTTATGTACATAGATATATATAATATATAATAGATACTAGCTACTTACCCCGGCTTCGCACGGGTGTACATGTATTACATATATATATAAACCTTCTTCTAGAATCTTTCTATTTTTAAAGATTTAAGCATACATAGGGACAGACCGCGATAGCGACTTTATGTTATAGTATGTAATGATAGTATTATAATTACAAAATTTAAACCCTTTCTCTTGAAGGGTATGAAGTATTACACCCTTTAAAAAGAAGATTTTAAATTTTGTGATATCATAATTTAATTTTAAAAATAAAAAAATATTGTTTACTAAAATATGGTCAGCTATGTATTGATGATATGGATGATTTCTAATAGATGCAATAGTTCTGATTACTCTACACATAATAAAAAAATTGCAAACTCCCCAAATAACCTTCTCACGTATTTGTAACAAATCTCCGAAACAGTACATAAAGCACATGAAGCAGTAGATCGAGAATAGGATGTGACTGATGATGTCGTGGCGGATTGCACTTTTTCCAATACGCAAATTTTCGTTTGTAATTTCTCCAGTGTTTCGGAACTTTCGTTTACCTTTATCACTAAAGATTGTTACACTACTTCTTCAATATCCAATACAAATATTTTCGAAATTATTATCAGCAAAAATTAAATAAAAACCACAGAGCGTCTTTCAAGCTAATCTACCTAATTACCACGGGGGTAGCGCGGGGATTTCTACAATGTACCCTTATTTTTTAATAACGATAGTTATACTGGCGACCGCAGATGTGCTGCACAATTGCCGGCACACACAATTTCACCTCATAATACATTTCTTTTAGCAATAAAATCAATGTTCGAATAGCATTCAACTAAGGCGGTTAACAAAAACCCCTCATCAATCAATCAATCAATCAATATATCAACTAATTTCATTATCACGGAACTGTGGGCTTAAACACCCACAATAGTAGTTTATATGGCATAACAACGGTTCCCGGGTCAGTTAGTGTTAACTGATTAATTATAATAATATTTATTAGTTATAATAATGATATTATATGATTAATTAGTTAAAAATGACAACACCAGTCAGTGTACAAGTGTTGGGCTAAAAAGGACTTATATCCAGAGCCGTAGAACATATCAATAAAAAAATAAGTACACACACACTCTGCATTGACTTGGTTTCGGCCCGTAAATGTGGTATACAGGTATATAAAGTGTAAAATACCATTAAAATCTCAGTTAATGAGACAAAATCCATAATAACAATAATTGTAATAAATTTATTACTATTATTCAATTAATATAATACATATAATACGCTTCATTAAAGCGTGGACCCGCGATTTCAGTTGATTATGTGGTAACATGATGCCATCAGGCTAATGTCTGAAATTCTCGTTATGAGGCTACTCGACTCCGCGCCGACGGAGGGTAATGTGTTTACCGTGTTTACTAATTTACGAGCTGCGCTCCGTTTGTCGTGTTCGGGTTATTTGTGACCAATTCTACTTAGGTAGGTGTAATTTTGGCTAAGCTTGTGTAGATATATCTTATTTTCGTTTTTTTATTCATATATTATCAAATTTAGTATTAGTTTAGTTTATTTATAAATTGAAATCAAAAATCATTATTACATGTGGAAATAGAAAAAATCTTTATTTAAATAAACTAGATACAAGCACTTCTGATTAATCTTATTTTTTTATTCTACCACTCATTCGGAACGCAGGCTCATCACAAGAAGACTGAGCATGAAACTTGCATGTTGCTCTTCTAAATGTATTCAATTTACATTTTTATTATTTTTGTGTGAATACTAACTGTCAAATAGCAATGGACATTTTTAGCCGCTTATGATATATAATAATTTTTACTTTCCTTCTATATTTAAATGTTCATGTGTATGTATGTATTAACGTCATTGAACTACTATAGGAACTAAATTGACGCCAATTATAAATAAGTATTATAAAAAACCTGTGAAGTTAAGAACTTCGTAGTTCCGAGTCATCATAACAGTAAATCTATTAATCAAATATATATACAGAATATCCTCGAACAAAACTTATTTAGGTACAAACTTGACGACCTCGGTGGTATAGCGGTTTAGCACACCGTTTACTTCAAATGGTCGGAGGTTCGATTCCTCTAACAATGCATTTGTATTCAGTATGCTTGTTTGTATCTGTCTGGGTATTTTCTATGTATATTATGTATTTATTTACAAAAATCTAAGTATATTATTAGTTATCTAGTACCCATAACACAAGCTCTGCTTACTATGGTATTAGATAGCGCTGTGTGAATTGTTAATTATTTATTAAATTAATTTGCAACGAAGTCCATTCCAATTACTATAAGAGCACACTTCTTTCTAACTCCGTTAACTCTCCGTTACTCTCCGCTAGCACCTAATTAACTAACAAATTAAACAGCTACTTAACAGTTATAGTTAAGTTACTTACCTGTTAGTCAGTTGGATAATGAGAGAGTTAATCTTACAAGCTAATTAGTTCACTTTGCGGAACCAGTGTAGGTACTAAATACATGCACATAGGAATACAAAGAAAGCTTTTATGTTTCCAAAATATCCAGATTTTAGTGCATATTTCCGACTTTGAAATGAAATGAAATGAAATTCTATGAAACTATGAATCTTTTTGCGAAATATTGGCACAGTAAATATGATGTTACATGATATATTGATCAGCAATATTTACCACATAGGCATGTTAAATTATGTGAAAGTGTTCGTTTTACTTAAATATTCTTGGACACTGTAAAAATTACCAAGTGATACGGCCAATTCTTTAGTTTGCGTTTGAACAATCTATGAGATCAGTTCTTTAATTTCTTTTGGAAGATTGTTGTACACTTTGAAGAATGAGATAAATAGAGAATAGAGAAAGGCTCTTCAAAATTGGTTCTTCTATTTCTTAAGCCGTATATAACAAATTTTTCGTCTATGTCCCCTTCAGTCCTCTCCATTTTATTCTATTTATGGCAATTGATGTCACCACAAAAGCTATATCATTTTTCCACGACATTTGTAGTCTTTCTGTAGGTGTTTTTGGACCCTATGGTTTCATAACTCCGTAAAAGGATTACATGTAAATGTGGATGGTTAGAAGGCCAGAGCAAAGCCAAAAAAATGGACAGACTATGCGAATGATTATATGTATAGTGTAAAAAGGAGGGAATAACGAGATGACTGAACATGGATGAATGAAAGAGAAGAACATATTACGCTAACCATAAAAGAATGCGATAAGGATGAAGGAGATCATAATGATCTCCAAACTCCGTCTTTAAATCAGGAAGTAACGTCTGCCCAATTTCAGATCCTCATAGTAACATCAGCAACTTTATTTTGTTTTCTGAACCACTCGTTGGTATGTCTATGTTTAAGAAGCCTATAACTTTCTTTTTAAAATCGGTGAACAATTGTCAAAAATCTGCGTGCCAAATATCGTGCTAATACTGTTAAATTGGGAACCTCCTCTTTGTGAAGTTGGTTTCAGAACCAATGTTTACATCTCCATATAAACTAGTGTTTGATCAAAAAGTTCAATCTGCTAGGTAATTTGATGTTAGGTACGCCACAAAGCGAAATTAATGGAATTTTCACGTTATAACTGAAAAATGTTTTCAAACAACTTTAACCGAAATTGAAGCCACTACCTCTTTTTATAACTTTCAAATATTGGCAACAATCTATTGTACACATATATGAAGTCACCGAGCGAGTCCGCCATATATGAAATGTCCAAGCATCGATGGAAAATTGTTACTCTTTCACGTAAAAACTACTGAACGGATTTTGATGAAACTACAGTAATATAACTTATAAATAAAAATAACACAAGCTATATTTTAAAAAGATATCATGCAAATTGGGCGCAATAAAATAAATGACGAGTAAGTGTGATGCAGAGGAATTTGCGCGGGCCAGCTAGTATATTTTTTTATGAATGATAAAAATGAAAATGATAATAGAATTGTGCACCCGCCTGCGCTAACGATTTAGGCTGGCGAAGCATTAGTGGAGGATGATAAGATGAGCATGAGGTGAGTTCATAAATTAACCATAAATTTATCTCGATAGTTTCTAGTGAAAACCACGTGGAAGTCAACCTGACATAGAACATTGCTGATGAACATCGAGATGGGGTTATTAGTCTAACTAAGAATCGTCTTCCCCCAGTGAGTATACTGTATCTAAATCTACGTGGTTTCAACATTTGACCACAAATACAGTCCACCAATCCTTCACACTTTGCTATTAATAAGATTTAGTATAAACGTTTTCTGTGGTAAGGCCACAGAAAACGTTTATACTAAATTTTTTATTATTTATATTATTAAGGCCTGTATTATAGTAGATGTACATCCAGCGTTTCGTACTAAAATAGCATTTACTCGAGCAGTTATATACTTCATGTGGAAGCCATTATCATAACAGTTAGTGACACAGTATGCAATGTAATTTACACTACGCATTTCATTAGCAGCCTCAATCTAAACATAGCTCCAGCCCTGTTCGCAAAGATATGCCGCTTAGGTACTGAAATGAATTTAAATATTATTCTGACGACATAGTAGTCGGCCTCGGTGGTATAGCCGTTTAGATTTAGTTTAGCCTTACTTCCGATGGTCGTGGGTTCGATTCTTCAGACAGTAAAAACATTTGAATTAAAGGTTATATTTGTTTGTTGTACAAAAAATTGTATTTATGTATTTACTAGTGACCCGTCCCGGCTTCGCACAATGCATTACAAATCTTTGAATATCTCAGCTTATTCTATACTATAATATGCATGTAATATATATATATATAAATATATATATATTCCTCTTGAATCACTGTATATATTTCTGGAAATTGCATTAAAATTCGTTGCGTAATTAATAATAAGACTTTGGTTTATTATGTAAAGATATCAGTTGTCTAGTACCCGTAAAATAAGCCCGCTTAGCTTGGGACTAGATGGCGCTGTATGAGTAATCCAGGGTTATTATTTTTTTTAAGTATATTATATTTACTATTCTAACAGCATAATAGACGTTAATATATCTGTAATTTTGCAGTCCTACATTATTCACGGGTACGATTCCCTTGTGATCGTGAATTCTTCTTAAGTCGAAAGCACTCCGAACTGACATAAAATTTGGATTTCATTCTCGTGTGATTGTGAATTCTTCTTAGCTCGATATCACTCTAAATTTACAGTAGATTTGACATATGATAAGAGTTTATAATAGATAAATAAAGATATTTTGATTTGATTTGATTTATGCTTCAACAATGCCCATTCCCTGTTTATAGTTATATACGATTATATATATAGAGAAAGTGTTGAAAATATATTAATTATACTATATATAATATATTTTCAACACTTTCGCTGGAAAATATATTTTTTATAGAATACTAGCTGCACCCGCGGCTTCTCCCGCATGAAATTTATAGCCTATATTTTATTCTGATGTATAAGCTATATTACTGTAAAGTTTCATCAAAAGTCGTTCAGTAGTTTTTAGGTGAAAGAGTAAAAAAATAACTCGCAAACTTTCGCGTTTATAATATTACAAAATTGACAGATGTCAATTTTGTATCTTAGGAACATTTTCTAATGTCAACGTAATCATTTCAATATATTTTAATATTTAATTTACTGCTAAATTCCCCTATTTCCGAAAGGAAGTGACGTACATAGGCTGGCTATATATGTACTACCTACAGGTAGGCCGACAACGAGCTCAAATATAGGACAGCAGTTTGCATAATGCATGGAAATGAATCGCTGCGTATGATGTACTTACCATACTTAGGTACAGATTATGTTTTAATTAAATGTATATTTTATATAGATTATAAACATTGCATTTTTTTTTTTAATTATTGTATTGTGCTAAGGAATTATTTAATGCAGTTATGTAACTGATGGAATAGATATAACATATTATCTAATTTATATAAATGTATTGAAACGGAAAACATCATAGCTGAATTTAAAAAAAAATGTTATATTTTTTTATTTATATATTACTCTTTATTACACCAGAAATGAAAAATATATAGCAGCCGATTCTCATACCTACTGAATATGCATATAAAATTTTATAAAAATCGGCCAAGCCGCTTCAGTTAGTACATTGTGACACGAGAATTTTATATATATTATCTGTATTAATCTCTTAATATCTATTATTAAATTGCACCGTTATATTATTTCTGTTCAGTGCGCCTGTTGACTGGTAGATAATGTCATCAGGCATTAAGTCCGCCATATACATATGATCCAAATTGCTACCCAATTTAATACTTTGTTATTTGTGTATCAAATAAACGTAATTTCTTCTTTTTTTCATATATAATTTTGTGTGTAATAGATTAAATAAAAATGTGTTATTAGTTAATTTTTATAATTGGGTTGTTTAGATTATTGTCACGTCTGGGACCTGTAGTACTGTGCCCTACATAGATCTATTGTGCTCGCCCTTTTTCAGAGTTCGCTACCCGTAGGTATACTTTCCAAATATCTCCTTTGGAAAGTATACACTCTATCCTGAGGATATACACATATTCCTAAGAATATCCTTCAATTCTTATCCCTTATATATAAGAATTGAAGGATATACTTAGGAGTATGTGTATCTTCTCAGGATAGAGTGTATACTTTCCAAAGGAGATATTTCGTTTAAGAATGAGTGGGCTACAACCACGTAGTGGCGTTTCCTCTTCAGTTTGGTTTTCCCTAGAAAGTTTAATATTTAATGGATGTACCTCATTAGTGTTCCAACGGTGCCTCTGTGCCGCGAAGTGTTCTGCTCGCGGTAGACTCTCCAGGTTTTCCGGTAGTTTGATTGGTTCGCCATCTGGTACAATAGAAATAGAAATAATCTTTAATAGAATAAATAGAAATAATCTTTACACAAATAAACTTAATATAAACACTTTTGAATAATCTTATTTTTTTATTCTACCACTCATTCGGAACGTAGACTTATCACAAGAATAACGCGTAAGAAATTTGCTTATTGCTTATTTAAATAACTGATATTTACAATTATTATTATTTCATAATGTGTGAATACAAACTGCCAATTAGCAAAATTGACATAACTAAATTAATAGTTACTTGAGTAACAAAATAAATCAGTTATAATTATCAGAGATGACCAGTCCCCGAGCACGAATATGACACCCACTTTATTCAAATAAACTTAATATAAAACTGCCTATACTCGCTGTTCGACAACCATCGAAGAGACATATCCATTCGATAACCTCCCTTGAAGCACTTATTATTGGTCCCGACGCCCCCAAAAAAGCAGACCACATCGCGCGTTAGAACTAGTATCATATGAATTAATAATCAAGTTTATTAATTGCTGTAACTACATTATTTCTTGACTGTTACATAATTTTAAAACAAACACACTTGTTTTGTGTTTTAAACTCATTACGTATGTTAATCAGATTTATTTATGCACTTGCAAATGAATTCCTGTTTATTAATGGGAATGAATTTATTTACTTGTAAGACCATAATGTATTCTTTCATAATTTATTACGTTATGCTATACTAATAAATATAATCTTTATCTTTACACAATATAAAACAAAGTTAGCGCTGCTGTCTGTACGCTTATATCTATTAAATTACGAAACAGATTTTAATGCAGTTTTCAGCAATAGATAGAGTGATTCAATAGGAACATTTATATGTATAATACATGCATGTTATAGTATAGAACAAGCCTAAAATTCAAAGACTTGTAATGTGTCCGTGCGAAGCCTGGACGGATCGCTAGTAGAGCATAGAACTGTTCCCTTATACTTTTAAACTACGCAACGGATTTTAATTTCAGTTTTCGGCCATAGATATGTACAGTGATTCAAGAGGAAAGTTTATGTATATATATATAATACATGCATATTATAATACAGATAAGCTAAGAAATTAAGATATTTGTAAAGCACCAGTGTGAAGCCAGGGCGGGTAACTAGTATATAACTCTACTAGCCTTTACCCGTGTTCTCCTCTGCAGTCAATTAGTTGTTTTCATATTAAAAGATAACAAACAAACAGACAAATAGACACGCTTTCTCATTTATACTATTAGTGTAGTTTCATGATATCTTAATTTATCTTTTTATTCGAAAGTAGTAAAGAAGAAAAAATAATAAAGACTATAGCGAACTCCTTGATAGGTTTTTATACTATTTTTAAATTTTATAATAATATTCTTTGACATATTCTTTATTGTTACTTTCTATTATATATCGCTGTCATACTAGTCGCATTTTATTTAATCTCCGTATTTTCCTCATTAAAACCCTCAGCACCTCTCACTCATCAGACACATTTGATACCTCCGCTTCAAAGACTTTAGTATAATAATTAATACTACATAAATTTATTTATTTAATAAATTGTTATTGGCTCAGATATATCACAAGGAATATTTTCAACAGAATGATAACGTTCAAAAAACTTGGAGCAATCATTTCCAAATAACCTTTAATTAGACTACAAATGACAGAATTAAATTTAATATATTTAAATTAAATTGTGCTTACAAAATATTTACTTATTTCGATTAAGGGATTCCATAACAACAATATACGTTTTAAGACGAAATCGTAAATAAAACAATAAAATGTAGCAGAAACGAGGTGAGAACTGGCCAGTTTTTGGCAACATTCGTCAAGAATGTCTGCGCTGCAAGTACTTTACTGCCTCCGACTTTACAATCCACACGTGCGACACTAAACCTTATGCTCCCGTAATAAGACCGTTAAACCTGCTAGGCACTGGTGCAGCGATGGTCTAACTTGTTGAAATTCCAACGGTGTTCGCTTTACGACTGTGCAAACTTAACAAGAGCACGTATTAAGCGGATGTGACTCTTATGTCATAGGTTTCAAGGGGCTAATTCGTTCACCCACAACTGAGAGTAGAGGTAAATATAACTTTGTTAATGGGGGACGTAGAGAATTTCGCAAGGAAAGCTTTTGCTCGAGCGCCCACTAATTTTGAGCCCAATCGTGGTTAAAGGATAATGTGTGACAATTTTTAGCGTTCATCCATTGCAGCCTAAAGTATTTTTAAGCTGCGAATTATTTGCTAAGAGAGCTATAAATTAACAGTGGTTTCACTATTTTTCTTGACTACGTGTGGGGACATACAGTTTTAAAATAAAAAAGAAAAAAAACATAGTGTTTTATAAAGAACATGGCTGTGTAAGTGTACCTACACGATATGATTAATGTTACAAAAAAAGTATATGGCCAAATACGAATATAAAACATTCATGGTTTTCTAACAATGTTTTACTTTTTATACATATTAAGATTCGAAATTTGAAATTTGAAAATTATTAAAAATACATTATGGCGTTCAAGAAATATTTTTATTTTCTTAAATTACTTAGTACAAACACTAGTGAACAAGAAAATAGTTCTATTTTTTGGGTCCGTTATTCAGTATTATATAAGAAAAATATTTTTGTAGTGTAGGAATTAGTTAATTATTAATTAGTCGTTTATAATCAATGGATGTACATTTTTTTAAATATCTAAATACGTAATACAGCTTTCTGAAGGCAAAAGATAAGACGGGTTCGCATATTAGCTCAGGTATACAGCGAAAAATAAGAGCCAGTAACTTTTCTAATTTCTTTTATTTAGTATATGTATATGTATGATTATATATGATTTTCTTTCTTTCTATATAATAATCTACACATATAAATAAAATTGTAGTGTTTGATTGTAATATTGAAATAATCGTTTTTTATTACATGCCTATTAATATAAATATGGTACATACACCAAAATAAATTTTTTACAATTTTTGTCTGTCTGTTTGTTCCGGCTAATCTCTGAAATGGCTGGACCGATTTTGTCGGCACTTTTTTTGGCAGATAGCTGATGTAATAAGAGGCAACTTTTTTATTTAGAAAAATAAAGTTAAATTCCACGCGGACGAAGTCGCGGGAACAGCTAGTAATATATATAATTATAAATAATATATATAATAATAAAGTTTGCAAACGAACCAAACACATATTTCAGAATGTTTTTCAATTTAATTACATTTCATTATAAAAGGTGGCTGGTAGAAAATACTGCAAATGTGAAAATACAACTTGTGAACTAAAACGGTCAAGTTAGACGAGGTAAAGCTCAAAATAAAATACTATGCCAAACCATCTGGCCTACATAATAATATAGGGCTCATTACCTATATAAATAAATAAACAACCCTGAGCAAGTAACACAGCGTCATTTAGTCCCATGGTAAGCAGGGCTTGTGTTATGAGTACTAGACAACTGATATAAATACTTAGATATTTTTTTTGTAAATACATATATGTACATACATAATATACATACAAAACATCCAGACATAAAGAATTGTACTTATCAATACAAATGTTCTCACAGTGCGAGGAATCGAACCCGCGACCATCGGAAGTAAAACGGTGTGCTGAACCGCTAGACCACCAAGGCCGTCGTATTCCCAGTAGTAGCTCGTAAATGGGTTTTAATAATAATAATCTCAGGACAATTCACACAGAGCCATCTAGACCCAAGTTAAGCTAGCTATAGCTTGTATTATGGGTACTAGATAACTGATACAAATACATAGATAATTTTTTTTCATAAATATATACATAATATACATAGAAAACACCCAGACCGATACAAACAATCATAATCATGAATACAAATGAATGATACAAATGAATGATACAAATGAATACAAATATCAAACAATCATAATCATGAATACAAATGTTTGTGCCGTGCGAGGAATCAAACCCGCGACCATCGGACGTAAAGCGGTGTGCTAGACCGCTAGACCACAGAGGTCGTCAGTTTTAAAACCACCATTCAATATGACTAAGATTACAACAGTTACGTAACAATCTGATCTCATGTTGTCTGAGACCTAGTAAACAATAAAATCTCAGAAACTCACAATCTGCGATAACAAGATGTAAACAACCATATTATTACATTTTATAATCCTGATAAATCAGTTACAACCGCTCGAACGATAAATTCGATTGTTCTTTTAATAGAGAAATCGTAAATTACATAAAGGTTATCGGTGTGCTATTAAACCGAAGTTAAGCAAAAGCATGTTTCTTACCTCGTTCCATACAATACGTGTTACTAAGAAAAAATTCTAGAATAACTAATTAAACTCAGAGATTTTTTCCATAGCATAAGGTATTTAATATCAACGTTGCATACTAATCAGATTTTCTTTATTATTCGTTATGTAAAGAACTTTACTTAAAAACTCTATAATATTTTTACTAAAAAAGAGCCATCTTCAGCTATAACAATAAATGAAGATTGTATAAAAATTTGAAAAAATATGCAAGACTTTAGAATTTTGGAATAAACGAAAAAAATATCTTTATTTATATTTACCTACTGTAATAATAGAATGAACAGAGAAATAGAAATAATCTTTATTCAAATAAACTCATTACAAGCACTTTTGAATAGTCATATTTTGATTCTACCACTCATTCGGAATGCAGATTCATCACAAGAAGAATGAGCAAGAAACTTGTGTGTTGCTCTTTTTAATAGATGTTTTTTATATAAATAATTACAGTATAACAAGTAAGAGGCATGCGATAATCAACATAGAAATCGCTACGCACTCATTATTAGTGTAATCAGATAATATTGTCAGTGCTATGGATTTAAAGTTTTTCTATAAAAACATTATTATCGTTAACGAGAGACGAGCGGAACGTAAAAAAAATTGTACCGTAAATGAAAGCACTTTTTTTTTTATTAAGATGTTTACGGCTCTGCAAAATAATAGCAAGTATATTTATAATATTGTAGGTGGAAAGTCAGTCCATAGCGGTTGTAGTGACAGATCATATCTTTTAATCAGGGTAATCCATTATCCTATTATGAATTAATGGTCCATTAACCCGGCCGAGACCAAAACACTCTCATTAAACATTAATATGTCATTATTAATTGGACTTCTTATTAGTTATGTACACATGAATAGCTTCTACGAGGAATTATATCAGTTTTCTACAATTATCTTATCTAATTTGTTTAAACATCTCCATCTAGACCTGGACAGTTTTTACCGAGACCGACTTTTAAAAGTCCATTCTAATATTTAGATAGTGTAAAACAAAGTCGCTCCCGCTAATTTTGCTTAGATCTTTTAAACTAAGCAACGGATTTTAATGCAGTTTTCAGCGATAAAGAGTCATTCAAGAGGAAGGATTGTATATATCACTAGCTGCACCCACGATTCCGTCCGCGTGGAATTTAACTTTATTTTTCTAAAATAAAAGTTGTCTAAGTTACTCCTTATTACATCAGCTACCTGCCAAAAAAAGCCCCGTCGAAATAGGTCCAGACATTTCAGAGATTAGCCGGAACAGAAAGACAGATAGAGAAAAATGGTAAAATATGTTATTTTGGTGTATGTATCGTATTTATATTCATTTGCATGTAGTAAAAAACGGTTATTTAAATGTTACTACGTATAGATAACTACGTAATTCACACAACGCCATCTAATTCCAAGTTAAGCAGAGCTTGTATAGGTATTACTAGACAACTGATATAAATAGGTATATAGATAAAATTTTTTTGTTAAGACATACATAATATATAGTTATATAATACATATATACTTGTGCAGAGCTAGGGCAGGCAGCTAGTGTTCTCTATAACGTTACAATTTTAGTATATGTACTGCTGAGGTAAGTACTACGTAAGAATAACAACATCATGAAGTGCTCTATATTTTTAATATTGTTTAAATCCCTGGCGGATTACTAAACTAACTCATAGTATAATAATCCACCTATCAAAAGGTTTTAACCCAGATACCTGGAAGTCGTTGCCCCCGGAGTAAAGGGGTTCATCCAACTTTCATCCCTTAGGGGTTCTGCATGACCGGGTCATATTAAAATTCGTCTGCGTGTGTTCCTCAGTCGCACCTATTTCAGCCGACAAGTAACTTGCTTTGTAATCTGTTTTTCAGTTGTATAGTGAGATAAGGCAGTATATTACAATATACGGATGCATAACATCTTGAGTAGAAGGGACAGGAATAGTTAGTAATGTGGACAACCATAGTACCATGTCGGCTTGATCTCCACGAGGTTCCCCTGGAAACCATCATAACAAATTCGTGGTGAATTGGTCACAATCGGCTAACTGATCTGACATGCTCGTCTTATCATCCTCCACTGGTGCCCGTAAACCTTTAGCGCAGGCGGGTGCACTATATTATTATCATCCATAAAAAAAACATCTTAAGAACAGATGAGTGGAATCACGGGCATCACATGATGATGTGTACTGATCATATACACATATATATAAGCGGTTGCTCCTGACCATCAAATGGTGCGTCAGTTTTCGTGTCATTATAATTATACAAATAAAAAATAAATATTAAAACAGTATTTATTCAAACAAAGCACTTTTGAAACTTTGCAACGCAGACTTATCACAAGAAGAATGAGCAAGAAACTTGCGTGTTGCTCTTTGAAAAGATACATTATTACAATAAATATCAAACAAAATAATTAATAAAAATAACAATTCTACAATAAACTATCATAAATTATAAGATTATTATCAACTAAAATTAACCCGTTTCGTACCCAGCCCAAAGATTTCCACAAGCTGACATTTCCACGCTGAATTGCTAGCGTAATCCTTCGAGCCGGATAAAATAATATTAAAATAAATAAACAGTTTCATAAATATTTAAAGTAACCAAATAAACTCCTTATCATTACTTTTAATCATGCAAATTCATTGTTCGTCACACCAAATTTGATATTATACGATAAAGAACTGATACCACAGAATATAGTTCGCAGTCATCATTTTTAATCTGTATCTGATAGTAATTACGCCTCTACATAGATAATTATTGTACGCGGAAGATCAAGTAATACTGGACAAATTATCTATAGCAATTAAATATACTGTAGGTACTAGCCAAGTCTGCATAACCTTGAAGAAATTACTTTTGTTCAATATTGTTTATATTCCGTAGTTATAAGTGAAATGTGAATAGAACAAATAGGTAGCAAGCCTGAATGTTGGCATCCGCGGAAGTTGGGAAATAAAAAAAATAACCTTGACCACATCAAATTTATATCTTCATCGTCTTAATGATTTGACTGTAAGAAAACAATGTAGACACCATTCAGAAAAGATTTTTGCCATTTTGATTGGCAAAACAATTATGCCATAATAGTAGTTTTGTACTGTTATATACGATACCTGTATATAAGTACATAAGAAATAACGGAAATAATTTCGAGATTTAAAATAGACCTAAAAAAAGAATCTCTATTTTTCATCCAATATTTACATTTTACATTGTACTTCTGCTCGTGCTTGTTCTTGATTATTCTAGGCTTGCACCGTGCTAGGAATCGAACCCGCGACAATCGGAAGTAAAGCGGCGTAATAAACCACTAGACCACCGGAGCCCTTCAATAGGAGTACTTAATTTACATGTATGAATATTATTTCGATCGTGCGGTTTAATTAAGTAGTTTAACTCCAAATAACATTACCGCGACAAATTAATAGTTCATTGTGAAACGCTGAAATTCAATATTATCTACTTAATTTTTTATACGGATATAATTATTTCATGATATTATAATTGAAAATGTTCGAAATTTATCATTGTGGAAATGCAAAATATATTTTATCGAATTAGGTGTTATTTTGCGAAAGTTCCTTTCATTCATTGATTAATTTCACGGCCTCGGTGGTCTAGAAGTTTAGCACACCGCTTTACTTCCGATGGTCGCGGGTTCAATTCCTCGCTCAATATTTGTATTTATGAGTATGATTGCCAAAATAAGTATCTATGTATTGATCTCACAGTTGTTAAATACCCATAACACAAACTCTGCTTAACTTGGGACAAGACGGCGTTATGTCATCATCATCATCGCAGCCCGGAAGACGTCCACTGCTGGACATAGCCCTCCCCCAAAGATCTCCACGACCTTCGGTCCTGCACTGCTCGCATCCAATGCCTTCCTTGACGGCGTTGTCTTGAATTGGGTATATTATTATTAATATTTTATCGAGCTAAGCAGAGCTTGTATGATGGCTACTAGACAACTGATATGAATACAGTTTATTTTTATAAATACATACATACAACATAGAAAACACCCAGACCGTCACAAACAAACTCATGAATACATTTTTTTGTACTGTGCGAGAAATAAACCCGCGACCGTCGCAAGCAAGGCGGTGTGCTAAAGTGAGGTCTTTAATTTGTAATTATCGTAGTTTTGACTTTATCACGATTAAAATTTGTTTCTCTATTTGGCAGAACAAAATTCTAAAATATTAGTTTTTGGTTATTATAATCGTTTCATAATCACTACACTGACCAGCATGTGGTTGAAAGAACTGTACCCGGAATTAAATCTTTCTTAAATGTAAGAGCAATCTCGCCATATAAATCTTTCCTAACTGTTAGAGCAATCTAGAGAGTTGAGATCGATTTATTAAAATAATACTAGCGCACGTGACAAAACTATGAACACGCTGCGTTTCCTTTCATCTTTATAAGAATTAGTGATCGACCAGTGGTCGAAAATCGACTATAATTAATATAAATTATAGAAGTATAGTCTTTGAAAATAGAGTCTTAATAGTGTTCAAACTTAATACTATCCTTCTATAATCATAAACATTAATTTGAGTAAAAATGGGTACAAGGTTTTTGCTTCACGTATAAATATAATTATGATAAGAAATAAAAAAGTTAAATTTATGTCTGTATATTTGATTATATTTTATTTACGTGTGTTATATTTGTAATTTACCTATATTTGCGTCTATTATATTTAATATAAAAAAATAGTTATTTTCTTTAATGCGAGTTAAAATTGCATATGTCTTTCTTGGAGCTATCTCTAATTTCTGAGTAGGTGTGGTATACTCAATTAATATTTAAATGAAAATTACGATTTCAACAATAAATTAATATACATTAGATATATTAGGTGTGACATATGTATATTTATTAAGTGAATTAGTAATAAAATTGTAAATAATCAACTATCTTAAAATAAAAACAGATTGTGTACAATTTGAAGTTACGAAATTATTTTAATTATATTATAATATCATTCTGAGCCTGTAGCTACCGTAAAAAATATCTCAATATGTACTTATATAACTTAATGCTTACAAACTTACAAGTCACAATTAAACACATTTGTTAACACAACAAAATACAACATCACTTATACCACACTTAGGTACTTGAAATGGCAAATAACAAGACACTTCTTAAACTTCTGTATCACAAGAATCGATTTAAGCACAGCTTAAAACTTGAGCGTTTGTAATTTGTTCAATTAAAAAACCCTAGTTCAATATGTTAACATTGTACTATCATTTACTACTTATAATTAAGATTAAGTTTATTGAATCTTCTTCTCGTCTTTCTTGGGCAAGAATAATGCGACGAACTTCTGTAGTAACTCTGTGAATATTAGAGTACCAATAAAAACTAATAATGTCCCGATCCAGTGTCCAAAAGTGAAAGGATTCCTGAAGTAGACAATCGAGAACAGTAACGAGACAAACTTCCTTAATGTGACCGTTAGAGTCACTGTTAGGGAAGCGGACTCTGTGGTTAACACATACACTGCACTTATGCACAGTCCTTGTGTCGATACATATAGTATCAGCCAAAGAACTTGCCTTGGGAGAATGAGACCTAAGAACTCGACGTTGGGCGTCTCTGTCGCTAATTTGATATGCGTAATCAAATTAGACGACGTTGGCAACCAGAACACGAGCGGCATCAAATGCGTATAGTACAGCGCCTCCCAAGGATGCTTCCCGTATTTAGAATACAGGGATTCTTGGAATATCCCCATCCGGGCTGATACGAATAGGGCAAAGGTTAAAATGGCTATCCCCAGACACCACCATAGCCAATCGATAAACTTCAATCTTTCCTCTTCGGCGGCATCTTCATGCGTCTCTCTCGGGGCTTTCACGTCGCCACTCGACTGTATAGTGCATACTGCGATGCCGCCTGAGATCATGAATATGGCCAAATATTTCAAGAATGGATACTGTTTCTTCAGGATCCATACGCCCATAGCCATGTTCGCCATTAAGGAGCCGGCCCTGAATATCATGTGGAGTGGCATGGAGATATTGAAGTCGAAAGCATAGTTGTTGGCAACACTGCTTGTCCAGAAAAAGCCAACTAGTATGATGTATTGTTTGAACGGTATGTTCCTTTTGGCTGTCCCGAACTTGCCCACTGTACAAAATCCTATAGTTGCTATGAACAGGAACTGTAGAAAGGTCGCCAGGTTGCCAGCACCTGGGTCCTCCTTTACTACCATTTCTAGGAATACTACGTTGGAACAGCATCCAACGAAGACCATAGTCATGGCCAAAGCCGCTTTTACGTTCATTTTTGATCTGAAATAAAGTTTAAAAAAAATCAATTACATATCCACAGTAAAATATATAATGAGAGCTACTTGAAACGGCAAATAACAAAAAAAAAGTATAAATAATAATGAACTTATTTATGTATATGTACAGTTATTTCTATAATATACTTATAATTACTACTAATAAGTTCTGATAATAAACAACGATTACTGATATCCAATTAAATCAAAACATATATTATTATATACACAGCAATATCGTAATTCTACAACATCAACTCCTCATTAACTCATTATTATTACCTAATAACATATACAATGACAATTGAAGAAGCAATAACTATATGTTTACTACGCACACATACATTTGCATTATAGGTTATGTAGCCGGAATTATTTATGTAAACTAAATAACAATAAATGGATTAAATACTTACATGATTACTGTATTTGGTGAACACAAATTGTAATTTAAAAACACTAAATATCACAAAGTAATTTACATTATTGATATAAGTGACAACATTCACAGACGGCCGAGCTGGCGCTAGTGTGCGTTACATCGTTTGTTGTCGTGACGTGACCGTGGCCTCGATGATAGTACGCATGCGTGGTACGTCGCCTTGATAAAGCAGTACACGTTGAGCATGACAATAGATGGCGCTAATCAAGAAATGTGTTGACAAGGAGAAAAATACTTGATAAATTATTTTTTTTACTTTTAGTATTGCATTCTATTCTATTAATTCAATCACTTAAGTACACATTTGAATTTTCAATAATATATTTAGGGATAAATTTCGAATGTAATTTCAAAAATAGAGTTTCCATTACCACTAACTTTTTAAAAAATAATCGCAACTTTTTTGAAACTGTCAATATTTTTCCGGACGTAAATATATGAAGAAGCAAATGGCTCTCCTTTATAAAATAAATACTATAGTTATATCAGCTGCTTTATCCCACAACAAAATACCATACGACATAATGCCATAGAAATAGTTACAGTAGACAAGTTTAGCCGTTACCACGTCTGTTAATTGTCTATTTGTCCGACCGCATAAGCGGCTGAACTAAGTCGACTCGCCAATTTAGAAATATGGGTACCCCATTGCAACTTGGCGTCTAATTATGATACCTAGAAACACAATATCATCCAACCAAATTACCAACCGATGTGATTTTTAAATCTTCCATCCTTACATTGGGACACGTAAATTTTGCATTGTATAATCATTTAGAAAACCATTAAAAAAAAAGAAAGAGACCACTGTTTTCATCACCTATTGAAGTGTAAATAAAGAAGTTTCAGAAAAGAAATTTTAATAATGAAAGTGCAAAAAGTAAATTGTCAATTTGAGTTGATATCAAGAGTAAATCGTAATCGGCAAATCATTTGTCATGACGGCCTCGTATCACGTACTTAAGTAGCTAAATATCAAAAGCATGCCCCCGAGTGGCGATAAAAATAGATTTATTACACGTTTATTACCATAACAATAAGTTGTGTGGACCTAAGCTCCCAGAAATGGGTACCGATTGAGGTTAACAGGGGTTTTCTGTGTGTAAACATTAGCGCAGGCCGTTTTAGACCTTATTCCGATGTGTTATCTTCTATAATTGCGGTAATGCCGCTGATAGTTGGTCTGACTTAGGGTTTCCGAACGCTGAATCTTGAATTACACGAATTGTGTCAGTGAAAAATACGCTATGAATACTGAGCAGGTATTATGCTGTATAAAAACCCTGTTATTAGAGAATTTAGAGTTTTTTAGACTGTTACGTCTTAACGGTTTACAATTTACATAGAGTTCCGTAAAAACCTCACGTAATGGAAAAACCGATAACAAACTAAAATACCGATAGACCAACATAAGTTCGTTTCACTTCATTTTAAAATTAGACTCGTATATTTTTGAAATGGATGATAAATGTATGGAATTCTGCCCTCACCAAGTTTTATGGTGCCGAAACACCAGAGGAGGATGATAACATGAACGTGAGGTCAGGTCAATTGGCCAATTGTGAGAAATTCACCAGGAATTTATCACGATTGTTTCCAGGTGGATGTCATCCTGACATGGTACATTATTACCAATGGGGTCATCAGTCCACATTATTAGCAATACTCTTTCCCTTAAAAACAGGTTATGTATCTATATATATTGATCAGAAAAAATAAATATATACTACAATATTTAAAAAATACAGACTTTTTTTTTATTTAGGATCACAAATAAGTGTTACAATCATACAATTAATTTAATTATGTAATGGATTATCGTCTAATTGTTCAATTATTGATTTTGCAAAACAATATTATATTAAAAAGAACAAAAATATCTTAATTTATATATGTATATATATTTTACTATTCCAATGGAGCTATTAATTGGTCGTATATATTTTTTGATACGCACTGATTGTGTCGAAGTGGATGTCTACGATGTCACTATATTTGTTCAACAATTTACTTAGCTTTTGCCAGCGGGTTCGCTCACGTTAATTTATCCCCTTAAGGGTGGAATTTATCAAAATCCTTTCTTAGGGGATGCCTACGTCATAGTAGCTTTATGCGTGCAAAGTCTCAGCCCGATCGGTTTAAAATTGACAAAGTTTCATACAAACTTTGATCCCCTATTTTATCCCCTCGGGGGTAGAATGAATCAAAATCCTTTCTTAGCGGATGCCTAAGTCATAACATCTACCTGCATGCAGAATTTCAGCCCGATCCGTCCAGTGGATTGGGCTGTGCGTTGATAGATTACTATGTCAGTCACCTTTGAGTTATATATATTTAGATATATATTACAGCATATTTCGTCGGTTAATTCTCACCCCTTAATATACATCGTCTCTACCTACGACATAGTATAACTATCCCGCATCATATATTAATAGAAATAATCTTTATTTAAATAAACTCGATACAAGCACTTTTGAATAGTCACAAATTTTTTATTCTACCACTTATTCGGAACAAGAAGAATAAGCAAGAAACTTGCGTGTTGCTCTTTTAAAGAAATGTTGTTGAGAATTAGATTAATATAGGAAATGAAATGTTACATTATATTGCAACATGCGATTTAATTACATATATAATTCTTAGTATTAAATTAGATTGTGACTATATGTTAATTTTAGACCGTACTTTCTACTGAAATTTTGGCCAATATGGCGGAACGGAAATGTTAATTTTAGACCGTACTTTCTACCGAAATTTTGGCCAATATGGCGGATCTAAATTACCTATGCAAGAACACCTTTAAGCCTATGTTATATCCCATAAACGATTCAAGATTTCAGTATCCGTAATATCCAGTTTAATCAAAATAAACCCCGCTACTGCTCTTCATGCAAATTTATGCCAAAATGGGCGAAACACTAGCGATTAGTTAAGTTGAAAACCGATAAGACCGTACTCACATTCATCTATAAGAGATAAAATAACTATCTGTCGAGGTTTTCTCGAGAGCCTAGGGTTTTTCATTTTAAAATATCTTTATTCATGTAGGTATGTCAATCTATAATTATAACGAACACTCCGGTTATGGAAACATCGTTAACAAAACTCCAAATTAATTCGTCCACAGCTCGTAAGAGACGGGAGTAGCCTCTTTAGCAACTTGAATCAAATTAAAAATGTCTCTGACTATCCCATCTGGTAAGAATAGTCGTGAAAGTATTTTGATTTCGTTACTACACAGTAGCAAAATGAAAATCAAAATATCTTTATTCATGTAGGTCTATTACAGACTGTTATGATATGTCAAATCTACCGTCAGTTCGGAATGATTTCGAGATGAGAAGAACTGGAAGGGTATATTAAGGTTTCTTAAGGGTCGGCAAAGCGCATGTGACACCCCTGGTGTTTCAGGCGTCCATAGGCTACGGTAACCGTTTACCATCAGATGGGCCGTATGCTTGCCACCTGCGTGGTATAAAAAACGTTTACACGTTTTACGTTTTTTACTACGTTTACATTCAGCCGCTTCCCCTGCCACTCGCGCTGCCGTAAATATTGCCGGGCGACAACTGAGCGAGAAGGCTGAATGTAAAAACACGCTGCCACTCGCGCTGCCAGTCCTTTGACTCGCGCACGAAAAACCGACAATCAAGGGAGCGCCGGGCAGCGCGAGTGGCAGCGCCAATGGCATGGGAAGTGTTTCCACTCTCGCGCTGCTCACTTCCCTGCCCACTCGGGCTGAGTGTAAATTGGGCATTACAGACAACCTAGAAGAGAGGACTTATGTACATAGAATAGGTATGGGACACACATAAGACACTATATTTACTTAACGAATAAATAGACATACATAAATTAAGTATAAATATATAAACCTACATATATGCATAAATCTTATTAATTATAAACTATATATTATATTATTATAAACGCGAAAGTTTGTGAGTATGGATCGATGTTTGTTACTTTTTCATGCAAAAACTACTGAACGAATTTTGATGAAACTTTGCAATAATATAGCTTACACATCAGAATAATATATAGGCTATAAATTTCAAGCGGGTAAAACTGCGAGAACAGCTAGTATTTTATAAACTATACACTATATCAGTCATCCTTCAATACATTTCACTTCTCGAAAAGGCTAAAGACCTTCGACGATCAGAAATTCAATAGGATCTATGAAACGTCAAGTTTTTTCAACCCCCCGATACAGTTCTATGGTCATAAATCACACCAATCTACATTTACAATATTATTAAAACTGACAATAGAAAACACTCAGTAACTAACATTAAAAAAGTAACTTTAAGATTTAGTAATACAGTCTAAAATCGTCTAAACACCGTCGAAATATTGTCAAGTCAGTGTAGTGTTACAATTATTTTTCTTGTTTTTACCCACCGAAAACAAGGTTTCTTTTCTATACCTATGTTTGATACGTTCTGAGGAAATGCTATTTAACAACCAATAATATTTTAAATTTTGAATCCAAATTTTATATTTTTGTTTTTATTTATTTATTATTTTTTACGGCCCTAGATACAAGTCCTTTTTAGCCCAACATAAAGTACAAAAACTTAAAAACAATCACAGTTTCTTCACAGTGTTGGAAATAAATTTATATAAAGTTTTTTAGTAGATAGAGTGATTCAATAGGAAGGTTTATATGTATAATACATGTACACCCGTGGGCAGCCAGGGTGTGTAGGTAGTTTAGTATAATTTGTATGAACACTTGAGTAAATATTGGCAACAACGAACTTTATAATTTCTTATTAAGTAAATGATTCAACCTTGACACACCCGACGTCATAGCGATTGTTCAATAGCTTTTTTACTAAGCGCTTATGTTTTTTAATACTCGTATATTTTGGCGGCAAACAGCCTGTCTACAACAAGTTCATAGACAAAAGGCAATTTTTATTTTTAAGGCGAGCGTTCGGAAAATAAATCGAACATTGTGAAGCGAAAAATTTTATAATAATTCGGTTGATAAAACCACATGTCTAAGTTACACAAAAAACATCTATACATATAAATAAAATTGGAGTGTCTGTTTGTAATATTGAAATAACTGTTGTTTACTACATGCATATTAATATAAATACGGTACATACATCAAACTAACATTTTTTACAATTTTTGTCTGTCTGTCTGTTTGTTCCGGCTAATCTCTGAAATGGCTGGACCAATTTTATCGGAATTTTTTTGGCAGGTAGCTGTAATAAGCAGTAACTTAGGCTACTTTTATTTTAGAAAAATAAAGTTAAATTCCACGTGGAGAAGTACAGCTAGTTTAGAATAAAGTTTTGACTAGTATCTTCAGTTTTAGATAAATTATCTAAATATCTAAACAAATTATGTTATGGTTCTAGTCAAAACTAACAATGCACCAAAATAATGTGATGATGATGATGATGATGAATGACTAGCATTTATTTCGTGTCCAAATAACATATAAACATACTAATTAGCAAAATGGCATCGCCTCTCTGAAGTGGTATCAAAAGTAAGTGAAGTATTAGTTTTTGCCAAATTAAAACAAAAATCCTCTAGGAGGTCACGTGTCTCTGTTGTCGATAGTACAAACATTCAATTTATTTTTTTATTTAGGGTTGGAGATTGTTAGTAAATTTGACAATTGTCACTATTACTGGTAATGTACTATGTCTGATCGCCTATAAACCTTTTGCCCAATTTACACTCAGCCCGAGTGAGCAGGGAAGTGAACACGTGTAAACACGAGTGGAAACACTTTCCATGCCATTGGCGCTGCTACTGGCGCTGCCCGGTGCTTCCTCGATTGTCGGCTTTTCGTGCGCGAGTCAAAGGGCTGGCAGCGTGAGTGGCAGCGTGTTTTTACATTCAGCCCTCTCGCTAGGTTGTCGCCCGGCAATATTTCCGGCAGCGCGAGTGGCAGGGGCTAGCTCCATTGGTGGCCCGCCAACGTATACTGTCAGCAAGATGGTGCATAAAACCATTTATCGTCTATTTATTTATTAATATAGATATAATAATAATATAATAAGTTTAATTACACTAAAAGGGTTAGATGTTGAGACGAACATTTCATATTAGTGGCAACTATATCCAAAAGGTCGTTACTGAGCGCGCGTCGAGCCGGAATAATTGAATTAGTGTACCGACGTGCTAACGGAGCGACGTGCAATTTAATATGAACTTTTAAGCTATTATTATTAGATTGATTTTTCCTACCACCCAACTATCGCAGCGACGTGCAATTTAATATGAACTTTTGGGATATTATTATAAGATTGTTTTTTCTGTATACGTAGAGGACGTGTAATTAATTTGCAGTGATATAACCTGTGCTGTGATGGGGATTTTTAGTACTTTTATGTCAAGATCGGTTAGTGGAGACTATCTTTATTGTATACGACGGTCTCGATGGTCTAGTGGTTTAAGACAGGCTTACTTTAAATAGTAACGGGTTCAATTCTCCTCTGTTAGATCTGGATTCATAATAATGTTAGGTTTATTCCAAGTATTAACATTAGGAATGGTTCAAACCTCGACTATTTAGACCACGTTTCGTCCGAGTTTTAATAGATTTTTTGTATTAAGAGCGTAAGTATTTGAAACTCCATACTCCTTCCAGCGCAATTTTCGTAAAAAGGGGTACTTTATGCCTCACGCAATAATATGAGGAGAAATGTTAGGACGCTTGATACGGTATGATGAATTTATGAAAGTTATTATTGAGGGATAAATAGAAAAGAGGGGGAGAGGAAGACCAAGGCACAGCTACATCAAGCAAATGAAAGACAGAATTGGAGTCGTGACGTATCAACGTTTAAAGAGTATGATGGAAGAAAGTAAGTTATTGAGGGATAAATAGAAGAAAAGAGAGGGAGAGGAAGACCAAGGCACAGCTACATCAAGCAAATGAAAGACAGAATTGGAGTCGTGACGTATCAACCGTATCGTTTAAAGGGATAAATAGAAGAAAAGAGATGAAGGAAGAAATATGCAAATGAAAGACAGAATTGGAGTCGTGACGTATCAACGTTTAAAGAGTATAATGGAAGAAATTGGCAAGAGGTCCACCAACAAAAGCGTCGCTCTCAAAATTATGAATGAATGAAATTAATATTATTATGATTATACCACATTCATTCATTAAAAAACTCACAAAATTCGCACTATATATAATACCACAGTAAATATCTGAGCAAACAGTACATGCATCTATTCGGACCTGAACTATTCAATTCCAAAACTCAATTATTTAGGAATTAGTACTTTAATTAAATCCACAGACGGTAGGCTCCCTGCCACGTTGGATTCGAATGTACACGACGCTATGTGGACTTGTCAAGTTATATAGTACTAGCTTTTACCCGCGGCTTCACTCGCATTTAATCCATTAAATAAGTATCGGAGTAACTTCTTTACTGGCTGCTATATGGCGCTGAAGTAACAAAATGTTGATATTTAATAAAAAGTATCCTTGGTTCATTCCAATACCTACAAGAATATGTGTACAGAATTTCATGACTTTCCCGCAAAAACTACTGAACCGATCGTTCAGTAGTTTTTGCGGGAAAGCGTAACAAACAACCGTACTTTCACATTTATAATATTACTAGCTACTCGCCCCGGCTTTGCACGGGTGTACATGTATTAAATATAATATATAAACCTTCCCCGTGAATCACTCTATGTATGAAAAAAACGCATCAAAATCCGTTGCGTAGTTTTAAAGATTTAATCATACATAGGGACGGACAGACAGTGACAGCGATTTTGTTTTATACTATGTAATGATGATTAAGGATTTTTTAATTGTAAGCGACATACTACGTTCTTATCATATTTTTATCATAGTTAATTTTATTATATATAGGTACAAATATACATGATAGTATAAATAATCGATAAGACGGTTATAGGCCTAATGCCTGAAATACAGAGATTGGTTTAATTAAACGAAGACAAAAAACGCGATCAGATAGTGTATTAACTACACGTGGAGATATACTCTGAGTATATATAGTTTGCCGAGAAGAATATCGAGCGAGTTTCAATAGTAGCAAGTGTATTAAATTTGAATAAAGATGACTATAGTTTGAATTGTAGTTTGCGAGCGAGTTTCAATAGTAGCAACAAACGAAGACATGTGAAGGTAGACGAATATGTCTGCCCATAAAATATTTCATTTAACATCTACCCGCTGTTCAGTTTACCCGAGACCATAGCGGTAGTAACACTGCTGAAATATCGGAAACTCAATAAAATTCCCAAATTTGTTACTAATTATATTTAAAAATAAATATGATAATAATTACACTTATATTCATGATGATATACATTCATTACTTATATTATTAACCGGGTCTTAACACGAATAATTTTATGGCAAACAAAGGTGTTTGGATACCGTGAGTGCTGCGTGTCGCGAACTTTCGATGAACAATCTAGTGATGGTAGATGAAAAAACTGCTGTCACCTATCTACATTGACATCACTGTTACTCCAGATAGCACGTGACCACGGCTAGTGCAACCCAGTCGAAACGTCGAGAGAGATAAGTACCTTCATATATACATATAAATAAAATTGAAGAATCTGTTTCTAATATTGATATAACCGTTTTTTACTACATGCATATGAATATAAATACGGTACATACACCAAATTTTTTACAATTTTGTCTGTCTGTCTGTTTGTCCGTTTGTTCCGGCTAATCTGTGAAATGGTTAGACCGCTTTTGACGGCACTTTTTTTGGCAGGTAGCTGATGTAAAAATAAAGTTAAATTCCATGCCGACGAAGTCGCGGGGACATCTAGTTTGCCATAAAATTAGTCGTGTTAAGACCCGGTTAATAATATAAATAAGATATATATTCATTCATTCAATTCTTTCTATTGAATAAATGAATATCTTCCTCAGATTCATACGGCCGCCAGCTTATTAGAGCATAAAAACGGACGCGTTCCGGGCAATTAGCACCGTAATAAATATAATGGGAAGGTACACTAAATGCTAAGGGAGAACGACTGATTTTTCTCGTCTATATCAAATATAGTCTGCATTTTTTTACACTACTACCATGGCAAACAAGCATACGGCTCATCTGATGGTAAATGGTTACCGTAGCCTATGGGCGCTTGAAACAACAGGGGTGTTACATACGATTTGCCGACCCTTAAGAAACCTTAATATACCTTTCTCGAAAAACCCCATGCTGTAGTCTCGTGAAAAACCTCGGCAGGTTGTTCATTCCAGAATGTAAGTGTGCGCGGTAGGAAGCTCCTCTGAAACCGCACTGTCCGAGACCACTTAGGTTCTATCGTGTGTATGAATTCCCTGTCGATGGCGAGCGGATGCAACATTTTTCATTGCAGCTCCGTTTCTATTTGTCGCTGCATGATGTTATATAGCCTATAGCGTTCCCCGATATATAGGCTATCCAACATTAAAATAATTTTCAAAATTGGATTAGTTGAATCGGAGGATATACCACAATCGATCTTACAAACTTTACCTCCTTATAATATAACTAACAATCCGCCCCGTCTTCACACGGGCGAATATTGTTTGCCACAACTTTTTCGTCGCGCCGTCGGTCGGCGGTCGTACCGTAATGTTATATTATTATAACCTATAGCACTCGAGGATAATAAACCTTTCTAACAGTAAAAAATGTTTTATCATTTTTCATTAGAATAACATATAAATTTCACTTAAGTGAAACCGCGGGCACAACTAGTCATTTATAAATCACAATGTGTTTCAAAGGGCACAATCGCAGGATTTAAATTCAAGCTATTGCAGAAGCAACAATTAATTTGTGTACAAGTGCGGCACGCTTAACTTGTCGCAGACAAGCCTCGTGCTAATATCACATTGTGTCGCTGCGATGCAATAACTGGCATTCCTCTCCAACAATACGCGGATGACTGTACCACGCTCATTTCACTATTCTATTCTTGTTGTTGAATAGAATAGAATAGAAACTTTATATCTATACTAACATTATAAAGCTGAAGAGTATGTTTCTTTGAACGCGCTAATCTCAGGAACTACTGGTTGGAATTGAAAAAAATATTGTGTTGGATAGTCCATTTGAAAAAAAAATATATAAGCAGTATACTAACTGGCGTTGAGCAGTACGGCGGCCGCACGCACGTGGTACACCGAGTCGCCGTACACGTGCCGGCAGCACGCCACGGTTACCGAAACCCCCCAATAAAAAAAATTAAATCGAATAATAAGGCGATGTTCTAAACAACTAATCCACCGAGGCTGTCAAATGTCCCAATAATAAAAAAATACAATGTAAGCAGTACACTGACTGGCGACTACGGCGGCTGAGCGTGGTAGGCCGCATCGCGGACACGTGCCGGCAGTACGCCACGGTTACCGAACCCCCCAATAAAAAAAATTAAATCGAATAATAAGGCGATGTTCTAAACAACTAATCCACCGAGGCTGTCAAATGTCCCAATAATAAAAAAATACAATGTAAGCAGTACACTGACTGGCGCTGAGCAGTACGGCCGCACGCAAACCGTGGCCACGCCACGGTTGCCTAATCCCCTCAATAAAAAAAAGAAATTGGATAGTGAGGCGGTGTTCTAAACCACTAAACCATTTAGGCTGTCAAATATCCGATCACGGCAATGTACCTATCACATCTACATTACGCCACTAAGGACCAGAATATCGTCGATTATATACGACCTGAAAGTAACCTGATGATGATATTTGATGATTTACGAGGGTGACGCAGCTGACCTCGAGCCACAACGCGAGTTTCAAGACGTTTGTGACCCGGGTCCCCACCGACATGTTGCAGATGCATTATGAAGCAGGACTACTGAACGAAGGGTGTGGTGTATTGGCGCTATCGTAGCTAAATGCCGTCACCACACAGACAATTTCAATAATTTAATTTTATAATATTATTTCATGTGTATGTTAGTCTCTAAGATATTTATAATATGGGCCTAGTAACCTGAAATAAATAAATAAATATTCTAATAATGTAAAATAACAATATAAGCAGTATACTGACTGGCGTTGAGCGGTACGGCGGCCGCGCGCGCGTGGTACGCCGCGCCGCCGTACACGTGCCGGTAGCCCGCCACGGTTACCCGATGCACCTCGTCATTGCACCGGCTACACTACGATACGCCACCGGTCGCACTCGCCGCTGTCTGGAACAAGCCAATAGAAATAAATATAGTCATTATTCAAATAAACTCAATATAAGCATTTTTATAACTAATATTTTATTCGGAACACAGACTCATCACAAGAACGAGGGAATCTTGCATGTTGCTCTTCTGAATAAATGTTATTTCAAACAAATAATTACACAATAATAAGTAACTTCTAAAACCGCACTATCCGAGACCGCTTAGGTTTCAGCGTATGGGGACAGATTCCATGTCGAAAACCACACACCTTTATATAAAATCTATCTCTATTTGACGTATTTTTTTTATACTACGATGGTGGCACACAAGCATACGGCCCATCTGATGGTAAATGGTTACCGTAGCTTATAGACACTAAGAGTGTCACGTGCGCGTTGCTTCATTGTCTCTTAAGAAACCTTATAAATATACCCTTCTTGAAAAACCCCATGCTGTAGTCCCGTAAGAAAACGTCAGTAGAATAGAATAAAGAATAGAATAGAATAGAAAATCATTTATTCAAATAAACTTACATTGAAGCACTTTTGAATAGTCATTACATTTTTTAATCTACCGCTCGTTCGGAAAGCTGTCTCATCACAAGAAGAACGAGCAAGAAACTTGCGTGTTGCTCTTTTAAATAATTTTATTATTACTTTACATTTTTAAGTTTAAGTGTGTGAATACAAACCACCAATTAGCACTAATTCAATTAAATACTCAAATAGAAAAAATATTGAATATATAACCAACTGGTTAAACAATTAATAAGAGGAAATCAGTCATAGTGATTAGAGCAGACCAGTCCCTACAAGCAGCACCCGTTCACGAGTATGACGGATGCGCTAGCCATCACTGCGCTCGACCATATTTTAGGGAGCCCAATGACCCGGCCCACCACGCCGCCACAAGTCTGGACATTTTAGTGAGCATGACTACTCAAAACACTAGACTACGTCAAAGCTACTTACAATTGCCATCTGATAGTTATAGTATTCACATTTTACATAAGAATGCATGCGGCAATCAATACAAAAACCGCTACGCTTTCATATTTCTAAAATCAATCAATTAAATCAAGAAAGCAATGAGAAAATTAAATTATAACGTTGTATGCTAATAAACTAATTATTTAGTTTATTAGCATAGCATTAGCATTTCAGTAGGAAGTTCATTCGACAATTTAAGTGTACGCGGGAGGAAGCTTTTCTGAAACCGCACTGTCTGAGTACACTTAGATTCTAGCGTGTGGGGATGAATTCCCTGTCGATGGGAGCGGTGCGATAGTAAAAGATTCTGTTTCATAAAAAAAATATATCAAATGTGTCTGCTTCTTTGCTTAATTCATATATTCTAATACAACATATATTTCAGCACCAATTTCGGATACAGAAAACAAAACTGGAAGGCCATTTAAGTACGATAAGAGAACAAAGTGCGCGGGCAACATGTGGCCTCTACGACTCTCATCAAAGTTGCACGCAGTAGGCCGTGCAAACACGACGCGACGCGGCGACTGTACCGCACCACTGTTGTACCGTCGACACAAACATTACAATCTTAATTTTTTTAATAAAATAATAACGGCACCCAATATTAAATATTTTTTTTATATTAAAGCAAAATATCTTTATTCGTGTAAGTATATTACCGACTGTTATCTCAAATGTACCTTTTTCGGACTACTCTAATGCTGTTGGCCGCAGCACCGGACAACAGCATCACCGGACGATAGGGGGCGAGTGCAGATGGTACTTCAAACCCGCGAAAGAACTTATAGAGCGGTTGAAGGCCCGCCTGACGGATACGACTAAATCAATCCTTCCGAGAGAAAAAGAACTAAAAAGAAACAGCTCTTAGTATTTTCAAATGAGCTTATACATGTACACGAAAATACAGATACATTTTTAAGTTAAAAAAAAGGCATCTCCCATTTTAACATAAACAAATAGTTCCAGTTGAGTTTCTTGCTAGTCCTTCTCAATTGAAGTAGCTGGGTAAACTGTAGGGATGGGGATAAAAAAAATTACAGACATGAAGGCAGTCGAAAGCGTATAGTACGCTTCAATAAATACAAAATTTTCAAGATTGAGTTCGAGTTTGAATAACTATTTAAAAAATATATACATATTCATTTATAAGGGCCTTGATGTTCGAACGCTTTAGCACACCGCCTAAACATTCACGATACAAAATTTAAAAAAATGTGGTAATTATTATACCGTCAATTTGAAGTTAAATAGTGCTTTTTCCTATACGGGAAAATCATGTTTTATATGGGTTACATAGATGTTAATATAACCTTTTTATTAAATCGTTAAATAAAATATTATATTATATTATATTATATTATATTATATTATATTATATTATATTATATTATATTATATTATATTATATTATATTATATTATATTATATTATATTATATTATATTATATTATATTATATTATATTATATTATATTATATTACTAGTATTATAAATGCGGAAGTTTGTGAGTATGGATAGATACATCAAAATAACAGATAAATTTACGTGTAACCACAGGCACAGCTTAAACGATTAAATGCATCTTGGCTTGCCTACTTAAGTTAAAAGTAGGCAAATGTTGTTCTGCTGACCGTACTATTGTAGGTACATGGTAAGTTTTCGTCGCGCCTAGTACAGTCGACAATAAAATGCATATTAGATAACCATGTTTTGTTGCCACTACGTGATTGGCTGAGTGTACGTGAGCTCCCATATTACTTGGTGAATTTATATGAGCCACACATACGGAATTATTGTTACTATTATATGATCAGTTAGAGAAAAAGCTACTTTTTCTCTGTGCTGGAGATTTAATTATCTGTAACTTTTTGTTTATTCATATAACTTTAATACACATAATATAACACAACAACATAATTTCGGGATCTAAATTACAATGGCCTGAGCCGAGGTTCAAACGTCTAGTGGTACTATCAGATTAAAGTCGTTTTCGTCAGACACGAGTTGGCCTTCAGTCGCTCCTAAGTCCTTCCACGAGTTTTGAGTACATATAAGCATTTTTGTAAATATTGTTGTCTGTCACAATTATTTATTAGACTCTAAATGGTTCAGTACACAAAAATATATAATTATATTCTTAATAGTAAAAAATAATGTCAGTAGGAAGTATAGCTGTGCCTGCGGTTCCACCTGCATTAAATTTATAGCCTATATGTTATTTTGATGTATAAGCTATATTACTGTAAAGTTTCATAAAAATCCGTTCAGTAGTTTTTGTGTGAAAGAGTGACAAACATCCATCCATACTTAAACTTTCGCGTTTATTATTATTATATTATAGAAAATTATTTATTCAAATAAACTTAATTTAAGCACTTTTGAATAGTCATAGTTATTATTCTTTTAATCTACCGCTCATTCGGAAATCTGTCTCATCACAAGAAGAACTATATTAATAAGATAAAACTATATGGCCAGTACGTCAGCAACAGTATACATCCATTATATCCTAAGGTTTGAAAATAATTTCATCTGTGGACGGACAAGAAAATAACGCAGAACAAATCTTCACTAAGTCCTTCAAGACGTGCGCTGCAAATGGGATTTATTATTCCATTTTATGAATAACAAGTCCGGAATTATTTAGAATTGTCCTTAGCTTAGCTTAACTTAGCAGGATTTCAAATGTTACAATATATGATAGATGTGATAATAGCTTAATAAATCACTTCCAATCCTATACGATAGTGAAACGTTTAAGATAAGAACTTATTACTTCTAAAAAGGCCGGCAACGAACTTGTAATTCCCCTGGTGATGCGGATGCTCATGAGCAGCTGAAATCAATTACTATTAGGTTAGTCGCAAGTTCGTTTATCACCTATGTTATAAAAAAATACTACAATATATTTAGATCGTATTCATAGGCATACAGGATTGCAATCATGTGCTTCCTATACTGTTTTAAATTTAACGCGATCATTATTTATAGGTATAATTAGAAAATCTTTTTATTGAGTTCCCGATATTTCATCTGCTTCCTCCCCTCCCAAAAATTTATGTATTACAAAAACTACTAACTTTTGAAAAAACATTTCTTGGGACCTCTCCGATTGACCCATTCAATTCAAATGGTAATCGAAATTACGGGCTAAGCCGAGGTTCGAACACCTAACGATGCCCTTAGACGAAAGTCATAACAGGCAGGAGTTGGCGTTCCACCGCTCCATAATTCCTCCCGCGGGTTTGAAATGTCACCTGCACTCGCTCCCTATCGTTCGGTGAAGCTGTAAAGGCCAGCTGCGGGCAACAGCATTAGAATAACACATCTTAGCCCAAAATATCAATCAGAAGACGGTTACGCCCCTTATTATATGGGTTATAACATTTTTGGAATTAACTACCTGCCGAGGTTTTGTGTACAGACTACAATAAGAGTTTTTTGGGACTTAAAGAAGGTTATTTTAAGGTTTCTTAAGAGTTGGCATCGCGCACGTGATTGCCCTGGTGTTTAAGGCGTCAATAGGCTACGGTAACTTTCACAATTTCTATGGTTTACCATCAGATGGATCGTGTGCTTGTTTGCCACCATCGTAGTGTAAAAAAAAACATTTATTTAACGTTAATATATGGAATCTTGCAAAACATGTACGGAGTGTACATTGTGTATTCTAGTCAGATAGTTTTATTTATTCTTATGTCTAGATTAAGCCCGGCTACAAGGGTTGGCACATTTGGCATTGTTGCCGTTTCCGGGGCGTTAATTCGATTAACGCAATCCTTTCTTTGCGCACCAACTTATAAGTAGATTGTACTTACTATTAGTAAGGCTTTGCCGAGGAGGTTTTACGGTTTGTACCATAGATAACTTTATTTATTTATATTTTAACGGTAATAGTCAGCAATGATAAGAGGCAATTGTTAGATACTGGCATGAATTAGTTTTATTACATAAGTTATACTTATTTATCTTTTTACATTGCTTTTTAGTGATCTAGCGTCTAGAGCTTGATGGTCTAGTGTAGCAAACCGGTTTACTTCCAGGGGTAGCGGGTTCGATTCCTCGCACGGCACAAACGTTTGTATTCATGAGTATGATTGTTCTATCGATATGTGTATTTTCTATGTATAATTTGTATTTATTAGTAGCAGTTATCTAGTACCCATAACACAAGCTTTAGTTAGCTTAACTTGGTTCTAGATGGCTGTGTGAGTTGTCCTGAGATTATTATTATTATTATTATTATTACAAGCTACTCGCCCCGGCTTCGCACGGGTATATTATATATAAACCTTCACCTTGAATCACTCTATCTTTTTAAAAAAATCGCTTCAAAATCCGTTGCGTAGTTTTAAAGATTTAAGCGTAGGTACATAGGGACGGACAGACAGTTGATTAGTCTTAATAAAGTTTAAAATTTATTGAAAAGTAACTTTTTATATTATACAGGATATTGGAGAGAGAGGAAGTTGCGGCAACTGATGGTATGTGATTACCGTCACCCATTAACACCCGCAACTCCAGGATAACTACAGGTGAACCGGTGACCTTTTCAAGAGGAATTCACAATGTGTTTGTGCGAGACAGAACATTCTGGAAATAGTAGACCGCCATTTATCGAAGTGATTCTACTAGGATAGTATGTATATAGTGATAGTATGTGCGGTAATGGTATTCAGCAGATGATATTCATCCGAACAATTCCTGACAACTTCATCATTCGAAAGTATATAGAATTTTTATAATGTTTATAGTGGGTGATAAAATATGTTGTGTAGTAAATTTATATATATATATATATATATATATGTGTGTACTGTACTGCAACACCGATTAGGATATTCTGTTATGGTGCTGTAATATTGAAATAAATTAATAATTAAATAAATAAATATATAATTAAATACACACATATATTTATATATATATAAATATATGTGTAAATTAATATAGAAATATATGTGTCTAAGTTTCAACACCGATTTGGATATTCTGTTATAGTACTGTAGTATTGAAATGAATGAATAAATAAATAAACAATCTATATTTGTGTTGTGCGATGGATGAACTCGCGACCGCGCGAATATCACCAAGTTTGTAAAAAAACCAAAATAATTAATGTATACCACAGATTCTTTTACATTAACAATTCAGAATATCCATAAGAAAATATATTTGAATATGCACTGATCACAAAGTGTCATAAAAGTAAAAAAAGAAAGAGTATAAAAAGAGATGACGATAAAAAACATTCCATAAATAATAATGGCACTTCGCCACTCTTTTACTGTAAAAAGTTGCGACAAGTCGTGGGGAGGCGCTACAAAATAAACTGTGTCATCCAGCTATTTATTTATAACGACACCCAAATATTTAATCTGTGATGATAATCATAAACTCAAAGTCTTTTTATAATACACCTATAATCTTTTTTTTCGAATTACTCTAATGCTGGCCACCAGCTGCTGGCCTTTACAGATTTACCGCAAAAAAAGGAGCGAATGCAAAGGCCACTCTACACTCGCGAAAAAACATAGAGCGGCACCTGCATAACGGATATTACTTTAGTCTGAGGGCAATGGCTGTAGTAATTTTGATCTTCGTTTCTATAGGACCTGAAATCGATCGTAGGAGACGCAATCATTTATTGTTCGTTGTATATTTGTACTAGCTATACCCGCGGTTTCTTCCGCATGAAATTATGACCTAAAGTTTCATCAAAATCAGCTTTTGCAAGTAAGAGTAACAAACATCCATCCATCCATACTCACAAACTTTCGCATTTATAATATTAATAATAAGATAGTTATGACAATTTGATCCGGTACAATATGGAAACCTTCAAGATAAGAGTATATTTCTTTCTAAAAGGTTGGCAACACCACTACAATTCATTTAGTTTCGAAGTGCTTATGGGCGGCAGTATTCACTTACAGTGTCCCGCGTGCACGTTTGGCCACTATGCTATAAAAAAAATGTTGCTATTTCTCTATAAAAACTAAAAGCCACATCCGAAGTCATCCAAAGCCACACTTATTCCAGAGAGTTATCACTGTTATTCAATTAAAGAAAATAGCATTGCGTAATAGCCCAAAATTATAAATAGTGAGTTTTTTAATATAAATATTTTTTTATCTATTATTATGTAAATTATATATTACAACTTGTACAGAAACAGTGAACACATTGGATATCCTTATTTAACATTAGTAGTTATTCATAAGATGGAATGATCGAGCATATTTACAGCAGTTCAAATAAAATATTATTTCTGATACAGTGTACCAATTGAATAGTTGACAAAAACGTACGATTTCCGTTAATAAATTAAGCCGCTGAAAACAGCGTACCATTGTAGGCTGTAGCGATGCCAATCAATCGTTAACCATTATATTACGCACATTAGCCGAGTGACACTACGTAATCAATTTGTGTAATAGCAACATTGCTTTCGATTTTCGAACACGTCAGCGCTCGCTCAAGGATAACGTGTGACGCCTTACACATTTCTCCCGCTATTTTAATATGTAATTTGTTTTGAACTTAATTAATATTGCTCAATCATATATTAGTAGTATTAGTAGCTGTCCCGGCAAACGTTGTTTTGCCATATAAATTAATATTTGAAAAATAGGGGTTGCTATCAACCTCTAGAAGGGTGCTAAGTGTATGTATATATACTTTTTAATGACACATTAAAAATAAATAAAAATAATTGTCCAAAAAATAAAAAATGAATGTTAAGGGTGGACAACCGTTATCACTTAGGGGTATAATATTGCTCAATAATATATCAGTAGTATTAGTAGCTGTCCCAGCAAACGTTGTTTTGCCATATAAATTAATATTTGGAAAATTGGGGTTGCTATCAACCCCTAGACAGGTGATAAGTGTATGTATATATACTTTTTAATGACACATTAAAAATAAATAAAAATAATTGTCCAAAAAATAAAAAATGAATGTTAAGGGTGGACAACCGTTATCACTTAGGGGTATGAAAAATAGATAGTACCCGATTCTCAGACATACTGAATATGCATATAAGATTTCATAAAAATCAGTCAACCCGTTTCGGAGGAGTATGGTAACTAACATTGTGATACGAGAATGAGCATCATTCTATATTATATACTGTAATAATATATATACTAATTATAGTATAATTTAATACTATAACTTTATGATAATAAAGTACAGAATTTTTCCTATTCGGGGAGCAGGGTTTCAATTTACATTTTAAAGATAACATAACACTCACTAAATATATCAATACGCTTAATAAAATCTCATTGCACAATTGAGAGAACACAAAAAAATCAGTACTAGATTTTTATTACAGTAAAAAAAAAATTTTGCATTTTTGCTATAAACACGCGCCGTATATTTTCGTAATAGCGTTACGCGGTCTGGGAGGGCGTGCAATTTACTGAAAATCCATATAACTGCATGAGTTAGCCTCTTGGCTTGCCACCAGGAAATCCTACAGAGTATATTTCACCGTTTCAAATATTGCACACATTATAAAGATCAAAAAGCGATACGATGACGGTTTTGAGACGACAATCGCACTTTTTAGCTGACAGGGAAATATTTTATATGACTTTATTCCGATTTTTGTATACGGTAATATATCTAATACATAAAATTCCTGAGATACAGTGTTTGGAACAAAACTCCGAAACAGCTCGACCGATTCCTATAACATTTTGTGTGTATATTCAGTTGAATAGGACGTTAAACCATTTTTAGACAATATTTTCAGTTTCAGTTGTAGTTTAATTAGATTTCTTAATGATTATATTTGCACCGCCTACAATTTTCTCTGCACAACCTATGGTTGATGGTAGGAAATGTTACGGCGTTAAGTGTGTGCACTTTTACCTTGGTATTTTGTGCATTGAAGTTATATAAATAAATAAATTACTTATGGAAAAATATATACGTTTTTGTCAATTCCCATATTCCAGATAAATAAAAATGAGAATAAATATTATGTCTATTGTACAATTTAATGGGTTACAAATATTGGCGTTTTGTTCATCCTTTTCTTTAACCTCTATTTATTGTTTTACTTATATCCCTTCTCTTCGTCTTTTATAGAAGTAAATAGAAGTACGAGGAATACAGAAGAACTCTTCTCTTCTGTGTTCTTCATACTTCTATGTAGCCGTCTTCGCATATTTTCTTGTCACACACTATATAACATACCGGTAAGAACATTCAGTCTGATAAAAATAACCGCTATGGTTAACGTCCTATGGTTTTACACTGGTCACAGTGTAAAACCATAGGACGTTACTAGTCTCGTCCATTTCCCTTCAGTCACGTCCCAGTACGATGTTGCCATTTTTGCCAAAGCGGTCGAGTTGAGAATTTAATTCTGCTGCCAATGCTCGCGGGTATCAAATTTAGTTATCCAAATTAATTTACCCTGTACACTGATGTTAAACTGATGGAAGGAAGGTAATATTTATATAATATAACACATTATATAATTCTAACATTACGTATTTAATGATTTAGCAAGTTTCTACTTAACATACTTCTTTCATATTTGACGACCTCGGTGGTCTAGCGGTCTAGCACACCGCTTTATGACCGATGGTCGCGCGTTCGATTCCTCGCACGGCACAAACATTTGTATTCATGAGTATGATTGTTTCTATCTGGGTGTTTTCTATTTATAAATGTATGTAGTTACAAAAAAAATATCTATGTATATGTATCAGTTATCTAGTACCCATAACACAAGCTTTAGCTAGCTTAACTTAAGACTAGATGGCGCTGTGTGAATTGTCCTGAGATTATTATTATTATTATTATTATTCATAATTTAAGAGCCGCTCTTGTCGGTAAAGCTCTTGCCACATCCCACGATCTTCCATCATCCTTTTTAAATGTTGATATGACATTACTCTGATTTTAGTCTTAATTTGCTTGATGTACCTGTGCCTTAATATTCCCCTGCCCCTCTTTCCTTCTATTTTTCCCTCAATAATAATTTTCATAACTTCATCATGCCGTATCAAGAGTTCCAATATTTTCTCTCGTCTATTTTCAATAGTATTCAAAATATAATAACATACCTATAGACCAAATAACTTATATTTTAACATTTTTGTTAAATAATATTAATTAAATGTAGTTATTTTTTAAAAATCCATGGTACTAATAAAAAAACAATCAAAATGACCGAAAACTTATTATAATGAACCTTAATATATTATTTTTCTTTTTCATATTTCGGTATGAATTCCATTGTCTGCATTAATGCGACATATATATTCGTAAACTACAGATGTTTATCTAAACTTTGTGTTCTATTTTTTTTTTTGTTTATCTGTGGGTATAAATTTCATACTAAGGTGCCCAAAGACCTTTAATTAATTTCGACGACGAACGACGAGCGTGCATGACAATGCACAGGATTTTCACATAATGTTCGACATACACACCTATATAAATATACATTGTAAATAAACTGGCTTTAAAAAAAAATAGAAATTCAACTGACAATGAGTTTCTTGCCAGTTCTTTTTTATTTTTATTAAAATATAAAAAAAATTACGTTCATAAGCGCCTAAAATTTCCTACATGAATAAATGATATTTGATTTCGAATTTGTACATTTTCTACAGGGTATACAAATGTTCTCCATCCTGTATATTGACCGAGCGCAATTCATTTCACTGCGTTGGTACGAAGCGATTTTAATCCGACCACCATTTTGTGCGGTTGCGTAAAATACGACATGTAATCCACTATTTGGTTGATGTATGGTTTAATTTAAAATATTACATGAATTCTTCGCAGACCGCGGCTGCGGGTCGACTAGATTTTGGAAGATTGTCAAGAATTTTTACAATTAATATGTAATATCTGATTATTGTAATGGTAGAGTATCTTATTCGTTGCTTGTTTGAAGTTTTCTGTAATCTCTCTATTGTAAGTTACAATATTATCTTCTATACGTCTCTTATTATATTTCACTAACTTGTGCCCGCGGCTTCGCTCGAGTCAATTTATCCCCATGGGATTGAGTTTATCAAAATCCTATTTAAGCGAACGTCTTCATCATAGTAGCTCCAATCTTTAATTTCAGTTCATTCAGTCGAAAATCTAAGAAGATTTATACAAACTTTCATCCCCTATTTTTTCTCCTTAGGGGTGGAATTTATCAAATCCTTTCTTAGGGAATGCCTACGTCATAGTAGGTTTATGCATGCAAAGTCTCAGCCCGATCGGTTTAAAATTGACAAAGTTTCATAGAAACTTTCATCCCCTATTTTATGTTGAATTTATCAAAATCCTTACTTAGCGGATGCCTACGTCATAACATCTACCTGCTTGCTAAATTTCAGCCCGATCCGTCCAATGGTTTGGGCTGTGCGTTGATAGATCACTATGTCAGTCACCTTTGAGTTATATATATTTAGATTATGTATATTGTAGATTTAGATCATAAATTAATCACACAAATTCAAATTCTCGTGTCACAGTATTACTTTCTATACTTCTCTTAGCTTATCCGTTTAAGATAATATTTTATATACTCAATAGGTCTGATAATTATTGATATCTATTACCCTTAAGTGATAAGGGTGGCCTACTCTATTTTTTTTTTATTTGTTATTAAAAAATACATACAACCCAAAATTTCTCATTTTTTACCATCAACCCCTATTTTAAAATAGGGTAGCGGTATTAGGTAGGTAGGTAATTTATATAGCAAAACAACGATTGCCGGGTTAACTAGTTTATGTATAAATGTAACAATAATAAATTATTCTAAATAAACAGAATTAAATTAATTGTGTTTTTGTAAGTATTCTTTTTAAATAAAAAAAAACATTTGTGTAGTTATTAAAATTAACTATATCATATTTTAATTATTTTATAAATGTGCAAGTTTGTGAGTATGATAAATGGATAGATATTTGTTACTCTATCACGCAAAAACTACTGAACGGATTTTGATGAAATTATACAGTAATATATAATGTATATAGCTTATACATCAGAATAATAGAGGCTATAAATTTCATGCAGATAAAACCGCGGACATAGTTGCAAATAATAATCTCATAAAACAAATAAAAATAATAAAAACAAACTGTAACCATCCCAGTAACAATCGAGAAGGTAACGAAACTATTATTAATTATCCAAATTCCTCACAAAATACAACAAATCTCAAACACAACATCGAAATTGCATTTCCGGATTTGAACCCATACTAGACAAAACACTATACATTATCCGATAATTACAGAGCACTTTCCTTTGCCTGTGATAAACGCGATATAAAAGTAATAAAACGTTCACAATCCGTACTCTCTCGAATGCCTTCTTCCGCACAGAAATTGTTCAAATTCCGGAAACTTCCGGACTTTTCCGGCGTCCCAAATTCCAGTAAGCAACGTGTGGTCGATGCGCACATTGCGCCCGGAACACAGGGATGCAAATTATGCACTGTACCGTTGAGTTAAAAATACGGATTTGTCGTTATTTAAGTTACTAGTACAATGAACAGTAATGCATATATAATTATGCTTATTGAATAGTAAATCTTAAAAGAAATATATGTATAATTATGAAATTGTGTGATTTAAAAATAAGACATCATCATCATCATCATCGCAGCCCGGAAGACGTCAACTGCTGGACTTAGGCATCCCCCAAAGATCTCCACGACGATCAGTCCTGCGCTGCTCGCGTCCAAATATTAAAGAATAATAATAAAATAAGACATATTACTATTAAATGGAAAATTATGATTATTATTTTTTTTTTATATTTTTTTTTTCTTGTGTAATTAGTGTATGTATTAGTAACTAGTGTTTTATAAGTGTGTGTATATGAATAGTTAGTTACTTGTGTAAGAGGCACTAATTAATAATGACGACTTAGGCTTTGAAGCCGGCTACCGCAAGGGAAACTCCAAGTAGCCCCCGTGACTTGTGACACGGGTGTAGGTTTAAATGGCCCCTTTAGAAATGCATTAACACTCACCTTCACTACTTGCAACTTCCCCCCAGGCCCAACTAAGACCGGGATAAACCCATTTCTAATACAATTCACTTTAGTATCCAAAACACAACCAGCACGCTCTGCGCTCGTCGACTGAATACCGCGGCTCATCCAACGAAAAAGGATTATTCAACTACCGACCTCCGTATTTATAGACCGAAGTCAGTGTAGTAGGGCAGAAGCGGGGGGTAACGGTTATTTTATAGATAAACAACTTAGTTCGGTCGATAAATACTAGATGGTGATATTTACAATATTTGTAATAATCTTTACATTGGGTACTTCATTAGTACTAAACAAACTACATTCTTTTAATATATATGTATTGTGTAATATCTTTTTAAATATCGGATTTTTTCTACAATATTGATGTGAACTCTAACACTTGAGTAAAAACACTCACAGAGCAATTCAGTCTCCAACAGAAGAAAACCAAACCTACTAAAACATAGAAGAAAACATACTAAGCTCTAATAAGTAACATGCACCCCATGTTGCCAACATTGACATATATTTTTATGCAATCAAAATATATTTATTTTGTGACGTTTGCGACAGTTTCTACCGTTATATCATCCCGTGAATTTTGACGCACGAAACTATGAGCGATTTGCTTGAAGGCGCACAGAGAAAACTTAAATACGGGCAGAATTTAAAGTATCTCTTTGTATTTATAGCACTGCTACAAGTTATCCTGACTCTTGAATTTAGCGGGATTACACGGGATCATGGGATACGAAGGGGGGCTCAAACCCGAATGATTTTGAGATCCCTTTATACAAATTAAAGTAGATGACATACTTTTCGAAAAGAATCGAACCCAATTTTTTTCTACCGAGGTAGAAACTCGTTTGCGTGTATCTGTCTAACCTACTTCAGCCGCCAACCCACTTGCTTTGTAGTTCCATCTGATATTTGAATCTATCGTGCCAGGGGACCGATATACGCCGTCTCTCGGATGAATTTCCTTTGTTATCGATATTATCTCTCACTAGAAAGTTAGTCGGAAATATATATTGACAGAAAAACTTTTGGTATTTAAACTTCAAACAAATTCGAACTCATAACCTCCGATGACGACAAGTCTGGGAAGAAAACCGCTAGGCTATAACGCTTACATGTATAAAAACAAACTTTAACGCCGCCAGTCTGAATAACCCCAGCTTACGTCACTCAGAGGATCTCAGGATCAGGGTTGCCAAACAGACGTAAATGAGGATTCAAGTACGGTACAGTACAGGATTTTTAGTGTTCGAGATGAATAGAATGGAGTTATAAGGCCAGAGGAAGGCCGAAAAGGAGATGTATAGATAGCGTGATGATGATGGCAAGAAAGGGAATAAATAACGAGATGACTACGAAGAAAGATGAATAGAAGAGTAAAACATATTACACCGACCGATGAATAGGATAAAGAAGAAGTAGATGATGATAATGATGACGATTATGATTATGATAAATAGAATAGAATAGTAAATTCTTTATTTCAAATAAAGTTAAATTTAAGCACTTTTGAATACATTACTTATTTTTTTAATCTACCACTCATCACAAGAAGAACATATACAGAATGAAAATTTACTTAGCTGATTTTTAATTTATATGTACTGACTTAATATACCTATACATAATAACATTATTAATAAGTATCAGTTCAGATTTCACGAGGCCTAACTGTGGAATATAGCTAGTATTTTTCTATCTTTCCTTCTATCTTTATATATAAAAATTACGTGTGACGTTGTTTGTCCGCGATGGACTCTAAACTACTGAAGCGGCTGTAAATTTGATTTGCACATTGTGTGCAATTTGATCCAACTTGAAAGTTAGGATAGTTTACATATAGCTATCTCAATTTATAGTCGCAATATTACTTTATTCGAGAACCTTAGTCGTTGTTAGCAACAACACGTGGCCGGGTTTGCTAGTACAAAATAAAGAGTAAGGGAGTCGTAGTAATACTGAAGACTTACTGACAACCCTGTTCAGGAGGTACTAATAATGCAAAATAGCGACCAGGCACCAAAGTTCATCCCTGGCGTAATGAACGCGGGTAATTTAGACGTATCACTTCTGCCGTTACTATTCGAGTTTTACTCGAGAAAATCTTACACAAAGCTTCTTCTCTGCTACGGGTGTCTAAGCGAATATTATAAAGAAAGATTATACTAGCGGGCCGCCCCGGGTTCGCACGGGTATTTCATAATAAATTCAAAAGTTATACATCTTTAACATAATCTAGCTGGCCCCGCAAACTCAATAAGGATTGGCGATTAATTAGGTAAAGTATAAAAAAAATATCATATACAGCTATTTTTACAGATCCTAGCCTAATAGAACAGTGTAGCAAACATTTTTTTTAATTAGTTATAGCTTATCTAATTAATATTATAAACGCGAAAGTTTGTGAGTATGGATGGATGTTTGTTATTCTTTCATACAAAAACTACTGAACGGATTTTGATGAAACTACAATAATATAGCTTATATATACATCAGAATAACATATAGGCTATAAATTTCATGCTGGTAAAAACCAATAATAGTTAAAGGTAAAAGTTACTGTTTTCTTGTTCTCTGAACAAAGTCGATCTTTGTGAATTCGTTCAGAGAACAAGAAAACAGATCTATTTGCTTTATGTATACATACACAGCTACTAGTGACATCTACACGATGTATAGTTGGTTGGTACATATAGCTAAGGCCCTAGAGGATTTTTGTTACTATCTGTACATTATAGTCGCGGGTGCCACATTATATACGACACAAGTTTTACCTGCAAAAGCTTATCATGTATATATTGATTCAATTGTTCTAGGATTGAGGTCAATAATTACTAAGGAGCCTAATTACACACTGACTTCCAGGTCAATTTCATAAATATGCCTTCACAAAGTCATCTGTTGAATCAACACTTGACCTGCTCACATTTAGCCCGTTTATTTCGGATGTACTTTGATATATTTGGTTTGTTATCGACGTACGTTATTATCAATATGTTATCGATATTATATGTATGTATGTATTTATGAAAAAAATATATATCTATATATGTATATTAGTCATCTAGTACCCATAACACAAGCTGTAGCTAGCTTAACTGATAGGTGGGAGGTAATGATTTTTAACTGTATACCCTCAAAAATACTTACTTTGTTTTATATAGTTTTTTTTTTATATTATTTATTTTCTGACATTCTGATGCATTGTTTGTGTTTGTTGGAGTGTTTTTCTTTGTAAATTATTATGTTATTATGTAATAAAAAAAAAATTATGTAATAAAATCAGAAAAATTTATTAAGTTGTTTTTAACTAATAGACCACGGCCCTTGGACCCCTCACATTTGTAATATAGTGTATAAATACTGATAATAAGTCACAAAGCAGTTAATTGAATATAGGGGTGTTTTCTATATATATATATATATATATATATTATGTATGTCTTACAAACAAAACTGTTTCAAGTATTTCTGTCAAATGTCTAATACTCATAACACAAGCTCTGCTTAGCTTGAGACTAGATGGCACTGTGTTAATTGTCCTGTGATACTATCATACTTCTTTATATATGTACTTTATATATATCCCTTTGATGGGGTGATGATGATGGTGATGATGATGATAAAAGAAATGAATATGATGAAGATTTTTTATTACAATAGAAAATTACTTACAATTTTAGACTGTCAATAACTATAACAAATTTAGACATCAACACGCACCCTGTCTCCAGGCCTACGTACCGCTAGCGTGTGCCTCATCCCAAGAGGATAGACCTACATGAGGTCGGTATAAATTAGTTATGTAAACAAAAGGTGTACGCCAAATTTATGGTATATTGGGAGGGTGGTGTATGTCCTGCGAACAATATGCTGATATAGAGGGTCAGGAGTCATGTGTCAACGCTATAACGTTCTTGCTCTTTAGTTTATTAAAGGATACCTTAACGATATTTGTATTTATATGCTTTCCTATTAACATCCAGGAATGTCCTTCCATCACCACATTTAAAAAAAGATTACAATCCCATTTCCTTTCCATCAATACATGATGCGGTTGCTTAGTTAATCATTATATGTCATTTTCGTTCCTATATGTATTTTTTTAGGTATTTATATATGTTTATTTTATTTTATTTATAATTATAATATTTATTTATTAATAATATTTAATATATAAAAAGCTTACACAATATTAATGATCGATTTGACCTTGTTGATAGTATAGTGGTAGAAGACATAGCAAATAGTCGCCTTCAAACAGTCGCGAATCGTTCCACGCACAATACAACTATGTAATTCATGAGTATTTTGTATATAAATACATATATTAACGTTTTCTTGACATTTATATATTTTAGTAAGTGTTACAATGTTTTATTTTTTAAAACTTGAGCACTATCGTTGCCCGCTAATTACCAGAATAGAAAATCATTTATTAAAATCACACGTTAGGTTGGCTGGAAGAGATGTCTTTCAGAGATATGCCCACCCTTGCTCACATTTTTGTATAACATCATTTTATTTGGTATTGTTACAAGTGCAATAAAGTATATTTTCCCTTTTTTATGTATATTTACTTAGAATAACTTATTTAAAAGAGCAACAGTTTCTGACATGCAAACTCTATTCTGCAAAATTTAATAGAGATACGGACGAAACTTTTTCTATTTTGTACAGCTAATATATAATTCTTATGTTTGTAATTGTGCATAATTTATGTTGTGTATTATCATCATTACATAGTATAAAACAAAGTCGCTGTCGCTGTCTGTCGCAATGTATGCATAAATCTTTAAAACTACGCAACGGATTTTGAAGCGGTTTTTTTTTAATAGATAGAGTTATTCAAGAGAAAGGTTTATAGATATAATACATGTCCACTCGTGCGATGCTGGGGCGATCGAGTTTATAATATAATATTTGAATATTAGAATTGTATAGAATAGAAAATCCTTTATTAAAATGAACTTAATTTAAACATTTTCAATAGTCATAGTTATCTTTCTCACAGCTCTCTCTCTCTCTCTCTATCATCATAAGAAGAATGAGTAATATTTATCGAAATTCGTTTGAAAACATAATCGCCTTATTTATAATGTAAGAAATATATAAAATTTATTGAAAGATTCGAAATTCGTTTGAATACAAAAACACCTCATACCTTTTTACTTTTTAAATTGAGAATGACGGAGCAAAGGGGACCCAAACCGCTAGCATACAGCTTACAAAAAGCAATGGCCGACCTACACGATTAACGGATATTATTATTTTTCACCGGCCACATATACGCGTGTGTGATACAATCTAACACTCACACACAATCAATGTTAAAGATTAAACCTCGTTTATTATGCAAATCTGCTTTCGTGAAAACAGAAATAAACAGCACAATGTAAGTACAATCAGCTGATACAAGTCAACGAACTCTGTTATGCATTTGTAACTTTGTAAGTAATTCGTGATTGTAGCAGTTTTTTTTTTAATTTATAGCAATTGCCTTTACGGATACCCAAAGAATAGCTCTATACAGGATTTTGATGTAGAATAACATTACTGTGAATTTATTGCCACATTGTTTGTTGTATAACCAAGGTAGAATGTACGAAGTTGTCTTCAGGAGTACCTATTTCAGCCGCCAAGCAGCTTTGCAAGATGTGTTTTTTTTAATTAAGAGGTATATAAGGCAGGTAGGTAGGTATTATAAGGCAGTGAAATTCCATGTCAAGGAAGCATGGCACCGTAGTTCTCTGGTTATGGCTCCTGACTATGAGATATTATTTTATTTTTTATTCGCATTACTTAATCTGGTAACATTTCATATTAATATACCAAAGTGACATATATCTATCTTTCTCCCACATTCAATATATGTATTGCATATGATGATCTATGCTCCTTCGTTTTATTATTCTTCACCCACACTCAAAGGAATTTCCAACATCAATTTTTTTATCGAATTATTCTAATGCTGTTGACCGCAGCTGGCCTTTACAGCTTCACCGAATGATAGAAGGCGATTGCAAATGGCACTCCATACCTGTAGAAGGACTTATGCAGCGATGAAGGCCAACTCTTGCCTGATAGATATAAAGTCCATACAACAACATCGTACAACAATTTTTTTAAATAATAAAAATAGTTGAACATATTTTTTAAAAATATCTACAAGACACTCGGAACATCACGCGACACGTTTATGAAAACTAATAAACAAAATAACTCGGTACTATTACCTTTAACATTTCAGAACCTTTTATTGTCGTGTTCAGAATTTTTACCACCAACTACGTAGGTACAAACAGTGAGAACTTAAATTAAAACTAAAACGAAATGAGCCGTACAACTGCCAATTTCGTTGCTAAAAAGCGTGGCATGTCACATGCTATATCTTTGGACTATCCTATTATGTCACACCCAAGTCCCTACCCTGATGACGGAGATTGCACTCTATTGCTGTGGAATAGATGTGAGTTTCCTTTACACAGTGTGCAGACGGTATAACTCAGTGAATTGTTCCCGAAAAGACAGGCGGCATCTTGATAACGACCGTCGGAATCGCAGCGATTTTTTGCTGAGTGCATCCGCTGCAAACAACTGTCGCCTCGCAGTTGACTAGTAGCTTTTCGACTCGAAATAGTAAACAATTTGATGCCACACCAGATAGAAAGTATTAACTGACACCTACAGATATATCTAAGATGTTGTTCATCACATACAATCATTACGATTTACTTTTATTTAATTACTCAACCAGTTGGTTGTATATTTAATATTTCCTCTATTTGAGTATTTAATTGAAATAGTGCAACTGGGTAGTTTGTATACAGTTCAACTTATAAATATAAAGTAACAACTAAATTATTTAAAAGAACAACACGCAAGTTGCTTTCTCATTCTTCTTGTGATGAGCCAGATTTCCGAAAGAGCGGTAGATTGAAAAAAAAATGTGATGACTGTTCAAAAACGCTTCAATGTAAGTTTATTTGAAATTATTTTCTGTTCTATTGTATTTGTTGACACTCCAGAACAACAAAAAAATATTTTTTTGTAGAAAAAACTTAAAATTCATAGCGCTAACAATATTATCTGATTACACTAAGCGTGAGAGAAGAGTAGCGGGAGTTTCTATGTTGATATCGCATGCCTTGTAATTGTGTAATTATTTATTTTAAAAAACATTTATTCAAAAGAGCAACACACAAGTAACTTGCTCATTCTTCTTGTAAGTCTGTCTGCGTTTCGACTGAGTGGTGAGTTAATATGTGGTCGAATTGGAAACCAGATGTATACCAGAAAAATCTCACTATAATCTTCTAAAATATTTTGGCTTGTCTAGAAAGGTAGTGGGTTCTATATTAGAACGTGTATCTAAATAATTAACAAAACAAATAATTGTACAAGCCTTCATTCTAACTTATTTAAAATATTAGTATTGTTTCTTCTCTCTTTGTAATAATAAATATACCATAATTTAATCACAAAGACTAATTGTTGAGTGAAATGTTTTTTTTATTTATAATCCATTGTCTATGGCCTCAATAGTAGTAATAGTAACAAAACTAAAGTAGCAACCCTATATTCAGTTTGTATAACAGTTTAGCGTATTTGATAAAGTTGCGCTCGAAAGCACTTGTATCCAGTGCCGTAAAACATAATAAATAAAAAAATACTTTATGTCGTCGATACTTGAATAGCATATTTAGCAAACTGGAGATTAGAAGGACCTAGCAACGTGATCTATATACGTAACCGGTGCCGGGCATCACCCGCCCCAAGGTTTACGATAAACCACCATAGTTTTATTATGTTAGGGCCACTAGCAGCCGATTTTAAATGAAAACATCCAACGCCACTAGTGAAATGTTGGAGAAACTTTATTTATTTACTAGCTGTGCCCGTGACTTCGTCCACGTAGAATAAACTTAAACGTAAACGTAAAAACAACGTAAATAAATTTAACCAAATAATTAAAATATATTTACTTAAATTATAACCCTAAAAATTTTCATCGTTCTATTATAAAAATGACGATACTTTCATACATTTTCATCTCCTCTTTCAACCCCTTACAACCCTTTTTTCGCACTAAAAAGTAGTCCTTTACTTTCTCAGAGTCTAGTTATTTCTTTATTTATACTCTTTATTGAACCAATTACAGAACGAAAAAATATACATTAATTTTTACAAAAGGCGCCCTTGTCGCTGAGCAATCTCTTTGGGTGGATAGAGAAAGTAAAAATAAGAAAAGGGTAGGTGGTGCACTTAATAAACAAAAAAAAAAATATATATCCATAAATATACATATTAATAAATACCTACATATTTTATACTCTGCAAATAATTACTATTTTTATTTATTTAGAAAAACAATGTGTTTTTTTACATCAACTAGAAATACATAAGTTTTGTTACACTGGAGCTACTACCTGCCGAATTCAAATTAAAACAACCAGAGATTCTAATGATGGAGAAACTTTATATTTCACACACTAAATACTTTTATTTAGAAACAAAAATATATTTTATCAGATCACATAATAGAAATACATAAATTTTATTATGATGGGGCCACTAGCCGCCGAATTTAAATGAAAATAAATTCAAATTCAAATTCTTTATTTGTGAAGTACAAATTACAAAGGTTTTAAGAAATAATAAGTTTCGCTGTCTTCTGCAACGCGTACAAATATGATTGAAAATAAAATATACAAATATCATTGTAGGATTATAAAAATAACGAATCTTTGTCATCCAGAAATTCATTTAACCAGCGCCTCTAACGCCTCTAACGGAAACTTTATATTTGAAATAGAAGAAATGACTTTGGAGAAGAAGTGAGAACACATTTGATATTCTTTATTTATGAACATATTTGATCACATAAAAATAAAATCACCGTAAACGTAGAAGTCCTACCCTACGCTGATTTTTATGGATATTTCTACTAAAAAAAACATTTAGGACGTAACGTTCTAAATTAATTAGCGAAATATTTATATAAACGGCCAGCGGCACTTTTGCTTGTAATATATCATGTTTTAATTACATTAATTGGTAGGAATGTTCCCTACGTAGTTAACATACACGTTTCTAGGTCATAGTTATTTTACTGGTTTTAATATATTTAGGAGTAATAAAATTTTAATAATAATTATAATAACCCAGGACTATTTACTAGTCCCAAACTAAGCAGCATTTTTTTTTTAATACTATCGCTTCTGTGTTGTATTAATAACTAGTTTTGCCCGCAAGTCCTCAAATATGAATAATTTTCCCTGTTTTTGCAACATTTTTTACCGATGCTTCACTTCTATTATATCATAACGTAATGTTATATAGCTTAAAGCTTTCCTCGACTATCCAACACAAAAATAATTTTTCAATTCGAACCAGTAGTTCCTGAGATTAGCACGTTCCAACAAACAAACTTATTACTTCTGCTTTATAATATTAGTATAGATAAGTTTTATTTATTTGTACATTTATGTAAGTGAGGGAAACAATAAAGAATTTTCATAATTAACTTAATAGTAATTTATCTGATTATTAAAATATTTTCTCAATAGAATATAGAATTATGATGAGATTTATTGTACTGTTATATAGATGAATTTTAGCTTGTATAGCAAAAAAAAGAATACAAGAAAAATAAAGATAATAAAAAAACCTTAGTATAGTCTCCATGTCTTTGATTAGGAGTGTGTGTATGTGTGTGTCAGTGTGGGTGTGGAAGTTTACATAATTTATATTTATACAGTAAATTTCTTACTATGCCTTTTATTTGTATTTAATTACTTGAGTCAAATTTTTAATATAAAAACAAAAAGCCAGTAACAGTACTAACATATACATATATATATATATATACTTATTACAGTAAATATGTACCTTTATTCTAACAATACACTCTCAAGTCAGTGTCAAGAAGCCTAATAGTAATATTAATGTAGAGTGTTACATTATATATTATTCACATTTAAATTAGCAGAGCGGAGACGCACTCCGACTTAATGGCCCCTCATTTAGGGCCGAAACCTTTACGAATTCCAGTCTCTACGGCCTTGTGTCGTCCCAGAGACAGACTTTACGAGCGACAACCCTAAAACCAAATACGGACCTGTAAAAATACAACTTGAACACAATAATATATCAATACTAGCTGTTGCTAGCAACTTCTGACATTCAACTTTTTGTTTTATAAAAATACATAATTTTTTTAAAATAAATGTAACCTAAGTTACTCCATATAATATTAGCTATGTACGAGTGAAAGTCCCGTTAAATTCGGTCCAGCGGTTTTAGATTTAGACAGACAAAATTATTTAAATTATTTTTTTATGTAAGAACCGTATATTCTTTCATATGCATTTAGTGAAAATCTGTAGATTTAAAATTACAAACAGACACATACAGTGCTAAACCGCTGGCCCCTCTACGCCATCAACTGTTGCCTATCCACTGTTGGCGATGATATTGCAATATAAAAAATATATAATCGATGAAATCTCCATCATAGGGTGAAGGAGATTGTTGGTAATGTCGTTTAATAACCCCATTGCTAACAATATACCATGTCATGTTGACCACCACACGATTCCTCCTGGAAACTAACTGACCTGACCTCATGTTCATCTTATCATCCTCCACTGGTGCCTCACCAGCGTAAACCGTTAGCCCAGGTAGGTGCACCGTTCCATTTTTATCCATAAAATATATATACCAGCAAAATATGTCAAATATTGCATTAATCATAACATCGACCATTCTCTGTTAAATAGGAATAGAAAAAAAACTTTATTCAAATAAAATTAATATAAACTACTTTTGAATAGTCATTTGTTTAGTTCTACCGCTCATTCGGAACGCAGACACATCATAAAAAGAACGAGAAAGCAACTTGCGTCTTGCTCTTTTCATTATAAGTTGATCAGAATTACATTTCTAAGAAATTAAAAAAAAGAATTAAACTGCCACATAACAAAATTAACATAAATAAATAAATAGTTAATTAAGTAACAAAATAAATCAATTATAGTTATCAGAATAAATACGCAGATTTCATTTAACAGAGGTATGTCATTATCATATTAGTTTATAAAATTTATTATAGCTACCATACAAAAAACCCCCAGGCAAGCCCTCTAATTTGTTAGAATTTAACAAAAATATACATTGTTCTTTATACCGCTGTAACAGAACCCTTCCACAGACCACTAATTCTAAAGAATACCAACTTTTGTAAACTCACAACCCGGAAAAAAATGGCGACCGATAAAATATTCAGATAATGCTCCTGGCCATAATGGACTGTGGTTTAATAGTCATTTCAGAAGAAAATGACAGATCGTCCAAAAGTAAATACCTTTTTATTAAGCTTACATGATGCCTACGGCTACCTTTTACCATCGCACCGCTCGCCATCGACAAGGAATTCATCACCACACGCTGGAAACTTAGCTGGTCCCAAACAGACCGGTTTCAGAGCTTTCTCCCGCGTACGCTTAGATTGTGGAATGAACTACCTGCCGAGGTTTTCTTACGAGACTACAGCATGGGGTTTTCAAGAAGGGTATAATAACGTTTCTTAAGAGTCGCCAACGCGCACGTAAGATCCCTGGTGTTTCAGGAATCCAAAGGCTACGGTAAACATTTACTCTGGATCATATGCTTGTTTGCCAACAAAGTAGTTTAAAAAAAATTGTGGAATGAACCTGCCAATGTAACAATGTAGTAACAATGTATGAATTCTGGTATAAGATATCATATCAGTTCATCAAGTGAATGATATAGCATCAAGTGAATGATTGTATCAGACGACGGTATTGATGATAAGTGGTAAATATCAACTATGACCATAAACTGATTCTGTAATGGTGACGTATAAATTATAGCTTTTCACTAAATGCATATGAAGGTGCATTTATTACATCAAAACAACTCTTTTAAAATTTACTTTCTGTCTGTCTATTTGTTCCGGCTAATCTCTGATATGGCTGGACCGATTTTAGTGGGACTTTCACTCGCAGATAGCTAATGTTATAAGAAGTAACTTAGGCTTCTTATATTTTATGCGGACGACGTAGCGGGTTACAGCTAGTTTATACCATTGCTACGTTTAATTTTATGTCTACGTAATTATTGATTTATTGGTATAAAACAATAGCTTTATTTTACTCATAAAAAATATTTTCACCCTTCGACTTGATGTTTCATGAGAAAAGTCAGTTACGTGAACACTATCATTTGTTATAATGTTTCGTCATTTTAGTCCATTTAATAAATTCCTTTTGCTATTAAACCTGTATAAATAGGCGACGGAAACAAAGACAAGTTATGTGTATATATAAGTAAGATCTGTGCGCATATACGACGGCCTCGGTGGTGTAGTAGTTTACACCGTCTTACTTGCGATGGCCGCGGGTTTAAATCCTTGCACGGTACAAACATTTATATTAATGAGTACGATTGTTTTTTTTTATAGCATAGGTGACGAACAAGCTTGCGTCTCACCTGATAGTGAGTGATTATCACTGCCCATTATCATCCGCAACACCAGAAGAATCGCATGTGCATTGTCGGCCTTTTAAGAAGGAATAAGCTGTTTTCTTGAAGGTTTCAATATCGTATTGGTATATATAGAGCTTATGTTATGGGTACTAGACAACTGATACAAATATATAAATATATATTTTTAGTACACACGTAATATAGATAGCAAAACATGCAGACACATACAATCATACTCATGATTACAAATGTTAGATACCATGCTAGGAATCGAACCCGCGGCCATCGGATGTAAAGCGACTTGCTACCATTATACCATCAAGGCCATCCAAAAATTATATTATTTTCTCTACAATAGCTAAACTAATAATAATAATCTGCGGTGAGTTGTTAGCAGAAAAAATATTTTTTATCGACAATTTATTCCATCTCTAACGTCGCAACTCCAGTAATACGACACCTCCGGGCAAAGACCTGTAGAAAGTTTTCCCGCGCAAATGGAAACCTTCGTTTATTTTCAAGCACCCGATTGAAGAGATCTGAGAGTGAACGTGATAACTAGTGAAAGTGGGCGAGATTCTCGACAACCCCTAGGGATGGACGCGACGCTATCGACAATCAATGCTCCATTTAGAAAGTATCGATTCGCATTTGTGTTCACTATTTTAGCCCGTGGGAAATTTTGTTTTCAAGGTTAGTTCATTTACTTAGTGGGACACAATGGATTGTTAGTAATTTGGTAAATGGTAGCAATGTACCATATGTCGGGTTGACTTCAGGTGGTTTCCCCTGGAAACCATCGTGATAAATTCAAGGTGAATTTACCACGATGGGCCAGCTGACCTGACCTCATGTTCATCTTATCATACTTCACTGGTACCCTACCAGCATAAACCGTTAGCGAAGTCGAGCACCATACCATTATATCGCTAGCAATGTACCATGTCAGGTTCAACTCCACCGCGGTTCAGGCTGAAAACCATCGTGATAATATCCTGGTGAATATGTCATGATGTTCCAACAAACCTGATCAATTTCAAAATTAATTTATATAAATATATTAAACAAAGATAAATAATCATTATAAATCAATAAAAAAAATATATTACTGTGTCTGTGCTGAACAATAACATAAATATATTAGTTTTCTTTTTATCTTGAAAGGTATATATTGAATTTTAAATTTATCAAAACAAAAATAATTCATCCAGGATAATTCTACCTACAATATATATAAATGCATGTGTATAAGTAGACCAAAATACATAATATTTCAAAAGATATCGAAATCTAGGTATAGCAATAAATAAATGTTAACGACTGGCTATAAATCAAATCAACAGATTGTGGATTGCCTGTAATTTAATGTTTCAATATATTTCATTTAAAAATGAGTTACTAGCAACATGCATATCTGCCCATACATACAGTACGTATTACATAAACAGGATATTTACCGTGATAACATTATGTACAAATGTCAATACATTTATATCCTCCGTCCAATTCAAACGGCGATCGAAATTACGATGGCCTGAGCCGGGATGCAACCTCAACCCTAACGGTGCCCTCAGGCTAAAGTCGTATCCGTCAGACAGGACTTGGCCTTCAACCGCTCCATAAGTTCTTTTTTCGCGAGTTTGGAGTGCCATCTGCAACCCCCTATCGACCGGTGAAGATCTAAAGGCCAGCTGCGGCCAACAGCACTAGATTAGTTCGGAAAACAAATTACGAATATCCTATAACTTTACTCAATGTGATTTTCAAACCAATCAAACTACTGTTAAATTTTAAACGTAATCCAGATTAATCCGAATAAATATGTAACATTTTTTTTAACAGTTAGTTTTTTTTTTACCACGTAGGTGGCGAACAAACATACGGCCCATCTGATGGTAAACGGTTACCGCAGCTTATGGACGCCTGTAACACCAGGGATGTCACATGCGCGTTGCCGACCCTTAAGAAACCTTAATATACCCTTATTGAAAAACCCCATGCTGTAGTCTCTCGAGAAAACCTCGACAGGTAGTTCATTCCACAATCTAAGTGTACGCGGGAGGAAGTTCCTCTGAAACCGCACTGTCCGAAACCACTTAGGTTCCAGTGTGTGGGGATGAATTCCCTGTCGATGGCGAGTGGTGCGATGGTAAAGGGTAGCCGTAGGCATCATGGTAGTTTTTTTACTAACCACGGAAAAAGAAAATGTATATTGAGAATAATACGTTGTTAGGGCATAATTAAAATACCAAATATAAAAAGGTGACAAAATATCAAATTTAGGTTCTAGTGACAGTTACAGGATATGGCGGTGGCGGTAAACAATTATTATGAGCAGAGAAACCTGTCTATATACTTTACACATACTGTATTATACTACCACAGAACAACACACACAAAATACAGTAATTTTATCACTATGTCATTTTTTCAGACAATAGCTACATACGGACCTTAGCCTTAAAAGTATATTCACAGGCACGAGTTACAAATTAATATACGAGAATATTATTTTATGACAACCTGCTGAAGAGGTGAGAGAACCCTTTCAGGGTTGAAATATATAAAGACGAATCACCATTCAAGAATAGTTCGTACCTTATTGATTGGCAAGAAACAAAGCACAAAGCTCATCCCTACGAAAGGATCGCGCCGCGATAACGCACAGGTGTGGCCCGTAGATTAATGATCCGCCGACCAAAAAAACGCTGTTTTTACACGGACTTTTCTTTACGAAATAGAAACAGGGTCAGGGTGCAATGATCTTGACAGGGTTAATCATAAAAGGGTAAAAAGTAAACCGAAGGCCAGAGATAGTATTCAGAACGCGGAAGAAATTTACCAAAGTAGTAGAACGGAATATTAAAAATTAATTTTATAACCCTCATACTTAACTTGTATATTCTCCGTTGGAAACTATTTTATATAACTTTTTTTAGTCTATTTTTTTATAATTTCTAATATGTTTTATACATGACATCAGTCAGTAAAATATTTGTTATACGATACCTTCTTATTCCTCTCGTCTTTTGTTTCTTCTCATTGCTTCTAAAAAGTCGTCTTCTTTGTATATGTATATACCTCAATCTCGCCTATTTAAGCTGCCAAACACTCGCTGTGTTATCCGTTTCCGTTGTAGGGTCAAATTAGGCAGTGAAATTACAGGATAAGAGGCCTAATATGTGGTATCCCAGGTGCCACGTAATATCGTGATGTCAGTAATGCTGTTCATGTATATTGGTGACAGTTACCACTTACCATCAGGTGGGTCGTCAGCTTGTTTACTATTCCAATTACATAACAACTGTTACCTCTTTGATGCAATTTCATAAGTATTCTACCTAATTTTTATCAAATGTAATATGCTTCAATATTGATACATATGTAGTACGAAATGACAAAAATTATATATGAACTAGCTTCTGTCCTCGATTTTGTTTCCGTGCCATATATAGTAGTAGTAGAAAAATTTTTTGTTTATATGTACCGGGCGGGTATCTAACCCGCCCGGCTTCGCACGTGTGTACAAGTATTATATATGTAAACCTTCCTTTTGATTCACTCTATCTATTTAAAAAAAACGCTTCAAAATCCGGTGCGTAGTTTTAAAGATTTAAGCATACATAGGGACGGACAGACAGCAAACAGCAACTTTATTTTATACTATGTAATGATATATATTATATATTCTTTGTTGAGCTTACATATATTTCTAGGTATGTTAATTAGAAATAATATTAACAAAGTAGGAATATAATTATATTTACGATATTTATAAATACAAGATATTCAGGATACAAACATACACTAAGTCTATATTTTATCCCAATGAATAAATAACAAACTAATCTGTTGTAACTGTAAAATGTCCTCTACCTGGTTATAAACTCCAAGTTTTTACAAGACGTCATTACGAAAAAAATTAAACACCCTCCGGAAAGAGATTCCCCAAGGCAAAAGAAACGATTACATACAACTATAACCAGTGGACTTAACAAGCTTCACTTTTAACCGCAAAAATCATAATTACTTTTATCCGACTCGAAATTCTTATCTGTAATCTCGGTACCTCCGCCCAATCCTCAACTTGACAGATAAAACAGCAAGACAAAAGCCAAATTATACAGGAATCTCGGTAATCTTAAAAAATGAGTATACATTTTTGTTTAAACGACCTAAACAAATGGATGTTCAGGCTAACAGGCGAGTCTTTTCAGCAATTAGTTTCAATTTTTACCTTTTTTTAAAGTAAGCAACGAGTAATTAATCTTGCTGCCCCTATTTACATACGGTGGTTTAAATCATTGGACCGTATAGATAATACTAAACACGATGAGTTTGACCTTTTTCACCGACATATAAAAACAAGGACATTTTCAATTCGGTTGTATTTTTTTAACCTCAAAACTCTACCATTGGTAAACCGATTTGGAATTTTTATACCGTACCGTGCAAGAAATCGATCCCGCGACCATCGGAAGTAAGGCGATGTGGTAAACCAATAGACCAGGCCGTCGTTTAATCATATAGCCTGTATTTCTTATATCATTGATATACCTATTCTGTGCAAATCAATAGTGCAATACACGAAATGTAGGTAATGGTAGCTAATCGGTTGTTTTCAAACAATCGATTATAGTATTTCCGGTAAGGAACCACCACTTCAATTTACTAAGGTAAAATGTACACATACTATAAAATGAAGTCTGTTCCTCTGTCTGTTCGCTTAGATCTTTTAAACTACGCAACGGATTTTAATGCAGTTTTTAGCAATAGATATAGTGACTCAAGAAAAAGGTTTATAAGCATAATACGTGTGCACCCGTGCGAAGTCGGGACGGATGGCAAGTATGTATACAGAAACAGATATACTCAATAATTATATTATTAACCGGATCCTAACACGAATAATTTTATCATAAATAAAGGTATTTACCTCTCTAAATGTCGAGAGAGGTAAATACCTTTATTTACCATAAATTGACTCATGTTAAGACCAGATTAATAATATAAATAATGTATATTAAACACGAATGTTTAAAAATAGATATACCTATGAATACAAATGTTTGTATTGCAAATATTGGACCTGCGACCTACAGAACACACATAAAAATAATTAAATTTTGTAATATTTTATTTACTTGTAAAATACGATTATATTGTGTATATCGAATGCCTGTTTTATTCGATTTTAGTATTGACAGACAATATTAAAATCGAATAAACGGGCATTCGATAATCGCAAACCACAATCCCGACATCGTCCAACATTTAATACATCATCGTGATAGGTGAATGATAATTTATTGGTAATCATTTCGCGAAACGATCACGCTGTAATCTGATTTACGTCCATGTTATTTAACCGGTTTACGAATATTATTCACTAGCTGTTACACACGATTTCGTCTGCACAAACGTTCATGCCTTATTCCATCCGGATGGCCTCAGTGGTGTAGCGGTTTGGCACAGCACTTTACTGGTGGTCGCGGGGTCGATACCTCGCACGATACTAACATTTGTATTCACGATGATTATTTATAACGGTCTGGATATTTTTCTAAAATAAAAGTAGCCTAAGTTACTCCTTATTACATCAGCTACCTGCCAAAAAAATTCCCGTCAAAATCGGTCCAGCCATTTCAGAGATTAGCCGGAACAAACAGATCGACAGACAGACAGACAAAAATTTAAAAAAATGTTATTTTGGTATATTTACCGTATTTATATTCATATGCATGTAGTAAAAACTGTTATTTCAATATTACAAACAGACACTTCAATTTTGATTTATATGTATAGATGTATAGATGTACTTAGAAACCAAGAAAAACTAACAATTTAGTAAGAATAATCTAAACCACACCCCACACTATGCCATCTAGTCCCAAGCTAAGCAGAGCTTGTGTTATAAGTAATAGACAATATATATATAAATACAGTTTTTGTAAATACATACATAATATACATAGAAAACACACCGAACGATATAAACAATGAAGCTTATGAATACACCGTGTTTACACTGTGCGAGGAATCAATATTTTTTTGTAAGTATATGTATGTATTTACAAATAAAATATCTTAGTATTTATATCAGTTGTCTAGTACATACATAAAACAAGCTCAGCTTACCGTGGGACTGGTTGACATTGTGTGAATTGTCCAGAGATACTGTATTATTATTACAATAGAATAAATATTCTATAATAAATACCATATTTAATAGTAGCAAGTATATAAGTATCTATCTATTTTTACCAGTAAATCTATATATAAAATGTGTAGAGGGAGGTTATGTGAATGGGAAATGTTAGGGGTTATTTTGAAATCAACTTCAACTTTTGATGTATGACATGAATGTTTGGACAGGTTGCAAGAATAACAATTCAGAGAATCGTGTTATCCTCACTAATGTTATTAATGATAAAGTGAATTTGTTTGTCTATTTGTTACCTCTCGGATTAAATGATCGCTTTGTTATTTCAGGACATCGTGTCCTAATAGTTTTCTACTGTGAATTACACTCCGAAGTTCGTAAGTTCAAATCTGATATCAAGATATATTTTTTATAGCATAAGCATATATATATTCAAATTCAAATTCAAAAATCATTTATTCATGTAGGGCATTTTAGCCGGTTATGAACGTAAATTTTTTTATATTATATTTTTTTCTCTACTGTCCAGTTCAGTATAGAGAACTAGTTCCTACTGAGAAGAACTGGCAAGAAACGCAATTGAATTACTTATTTTTTTTAAGAGCCAGTATGTTTACAATGTATATTTATATAGGTGTCTATGTCTAACATTAAATGAAAATCCCGTGCATGAACAATTATTGCCCTGCACGCTCGTCCTTCAAGTAATCGTTTAGTGATAGGCTTTGCTCAGTAAATATGATTTAACATATACGTTCTATATATACATATATATAATATGTATATATTTTCGAAAAAATAAAAATTATCTACGTATTTGTATTAGTTATCTAGTGCCCATAATACAAGCTTTCGCTAACTTAACTTGGGTCTAGATGGCGCTGCGTGAATTGTCCTGAGAATATTATTATTATTATAAGGGACAAAAGTTCTTACGGCTCATCTAATGGTAAGTGATTACAAATTAATTATAAATTTAAACTTATTGACGTTAGCTATAACCTCGATATGTTTTAATTTATCAAAAGGTACATTGTACCTCTCTGTTCCCATAGTTTTGTAATCAAAATTATAGGAATACTAAAGTCGCTCCGTGAAGTCTGTGAAGATTCTAGAAGGTTTCGGCGCTTCTGAGAGGAGCTTGGCTGGCTACAATTAAAAAATATTTAAAATGATTGATAACATTTATTTTGAAATTGACAAATATAACAATGGACCTGAGCGAACCTGTATTGTTGGAGTCCACAATAGCATTGCCAAATATTATTGATTATCTACTAGATAGTAAGTAAAGTAGATTTCACATGCCACAATCTGCAATATAGACATTTTAGTTTTCTTTGATTTGAAATTATCCTACATATCATCATCTGCTTCTTTGATCAGCGTAATATTTTCTTCTCTTCCATTAATCCCAGTTCGCAGTCATCTCATTATTTATTCCCTTTCTTACCATATCCTCTTTTACACATTCCATCAATCTCTTTTTTGGCCTTCTTCTGCTTATATTGTATTGTTATTGTTGTCGTCTTCTATTGTATTCATATAGAATATCAAAAATCCATATCATGTTATTATATATAATTACATAATAAGAAATTATCCTACATATACAATGACGTAATTATTCCGTTAAAACAAGCGCAAGTTTTCTTCAATTTTAGTACAAAAATGAAAAGTTAGCTCCGAACCGCTACGTGCGAGTTGGCAGAGTAATGAAAAGACGAGATAGCCAAGTGCATCCCCTTTATAAACAGCTTTTTATTTTCTTAACGGCCAGCTAAATGGTCCATCCTCTCTTTGTTATTACTCTTTTGCGAGGATTTAAAAATACACACATTTCTCTACTTTGATTTTAACGTGGAGCATACTGTAACATGTATGTTTATACAATCCTATTTATAACATAACCACGACACGAAACGAAAAAGTAAATACAGATATTTTGAAGACTTTTAATAGTTATTTTTCCTATGACTTTTTATTTTTATGTAATGATTTGTATTGTGTTATTTCTAATTAATTTATATGTTGCTGTGAGCATCATCATTGTTGTATTGTAATGTGTGATTGTAATAAATATTATTCTATTCGATTCTATTATACATTATCATTTTGATGGATATCCCGACTTTATCCAGTTCTCAGTTTTGTATATAAAAAACATAATGTATCGTCACGACTATTTTCTTAGATGGGATAGTCAGAGACTTTATCAATTGTCAACGTCATGATGAAGGTAACATATTATATAGTCGCATTTCGCTCGGTATGTTATCGGTGTTTTCTTTCACCGAAGTCTCTTAGAAATATAAATTGATACAAAGTTTTATTTCTTTAGTGTCAACTAGATTTGAAGTGTAGGTCGGTGTAGTAAAATCACGGTGCTCTCAACATGAATTTTGTGTATATTAACATTATATGATATAGCCCATGTCACAGTGGAGTGATGTTTCAAACAGTGAAAGAATTTCTCAATAAGTTACATAGTTCCGCAGTTTACTTCTCTAATTGTTATTAGTGTACAGAAAAATAAATAAGTCAATTTAAGATTTAATTTTACACTAGCTATAGACGTGGACCGCATGTGCCGTGTATGTAACTCGCTAAGTAAGTAACAAGAAAATCTATTCGCTCCTCCTTATAAAATTAGTTCAGTAAATATATAAAATAATATTATATCATTTGAGGATTTCACTCAATTACTCTGGGGTCTGATTATCAGCCTAAATATGATTACTCTCCCGAAAAAAAAGGTATTCAGGAAATCGGTTAATATTTGAAAAAAATATCGATACACATACCTAAAAAAGATACATAGGTATCACTTCCTCTTTTTATTAAGTCGGTTAAAAATGTATAACGTCTTATAAACTCCCTTATAAAGAAATACGTTTACAAACATATTAATTCTACAAACAGTTTCTAATCACTAACACAACTGAAGCCCGTCGATCACACTAAAACGGTGTGTTCCATTTAACGCTTACCGATACGGCCGATGTCGACACGAAAATCCCAAAAATAAAAGAACAACACTTAATTTCCCTTAACGGATTCCTAAACAAAGGGATTGGAGAACGAGTGCGCTTCTTTATATAGGGCTGTCGACAGTCGCGTCCGGCTTTTTGCATTTGACTAAAAACGTTTTTATTGATGACAATGGAATGGTGCATACCTCGATGCTAAAGATTTAGACGGGCACCGGTGAAGGATGACGCGTAAGGTCAGGCCGGTTAGCACAATGTAGCAAGTTCACCTGGAGTTTATCATGATGGTTTTCAAAGAAACTGCTAACCGTTCACTTTGGCAGGAACCAGTGAAAGATGATGAGATGTGCGTAAGCCAGTGGCCTGAGCCAGTTAGCACAATGTGGTAAATTCGCTAAGAGTTTATCATGATGGTTTCCAGAGGAACTGCTAACAGTTTACACTATCAGGAACCAGTGGAAGACGACAACATGTACGTAAGGTCAGGTCAGTTAGTCCATGAAGATTTTATCAGGAATTTATTATGAGTTTCCGAGAGAACCGCGTGGAAGTCACACATGCTCCATTGCTAGCAATTACCTAAAATATTAACTAAACATAAAAATGAGCAAGTATCATTATTGGATACGCTCTTATGCTTTATTCATTTAAACATCAATAACAGCTTTAACTTCTCTTGTCATTTCCGGTTTCTAGAGTAATGAAGGCACAACTTTATCGATTAAAATGTCAATACTACCAGTTTTTCAAGAATAGCACAAGATGGCGGCCTATGAACAGTGATTCGGAAAAAAGGCATTATACAAGCATCCCGCGAACGAAACGGACGAGTCGTGCGTATATCCCTAATGCTTCGTTTCTTTTACCGAAGCATTAGGAATATACGCACGACTATAAACGCGGAAGTTTGTGAGTGTAGATGGATGGAAGAATGGATTGATGTTTGTTACTCTGTAAATTATACATGGAAGTTTAAAAATAACTAATAAATGGTCAAAATGAAGTATAAGAACTCATGGACACCACCAGTCCTCAATAATTCTATATAATAATAGTAGGTATACTGTACTTATTGGGCTGTATATAATTTATTACAATGAATCACACATAGACACATATAACATAATAATACATAGTGATTACGTTCTGACGTAACAATATCTATCAGACAATTCCATTCATCAATTCTACAGCATAACTATGTACAAATAGACAAATCATGTTCATATTATGTACTGAATTCATGTTGAAATATCATAGTGTTAATAGAATAGAATAGAAAATCATTTATTCAAATAAACTTACATTGAAGCACGTTTGAATAGTCATTACATTTTTTTAATCTACCGCTCGTTCGGAAAGCTGTCTCATCACAAAAAGAACGAGCAAGAAACTTGCGTGTTGCTCGTTTAAATAATTTTATTATTACTTTACATTTTCAAGTTTCAGTGTGTGAATACAAACCACCAATTAGCACTAATTCAATTAAATACTCAAATAGATAAAATATTGAATATATAACCAACTGGTTAATCAATTAATAAGAGGAAATCAGTCAGTAATATTAATCTCTGTTACACAGACCTACCACTTAAAAAGAATTGCAATATCACAATTCATTCGCGTCGGTCGTTTGGCAGTTTATCATAACGCTTTAGTTTCGATGAACAGGTTCTATTCTCGCACATTACAATTTTTAGTATTCATGAGTATGATAACTTGATTTAAAGAAAATGTATTTAAGTGTTTTCCTCAGATGTTTAGTACGATATGTGATTAGTTTGAAACTAGATGGCGTTGAATTATTCTAGGTTATATGATATCTGCACTGAATATTATAAAGAGGTAAAATTTGTTAATTTGAATATTCGGAGTAATATCCGGCACTACTCATTTGATTTAGTAAATTATTTTAGTGCTGAATAGCCATTTATCGAAGATGACTTACGAAGAGATTTTCATATGCTACGACCAATAGAAGCGGAATTGCAGAAAAAAAGGAAGCAAAAGAGAGAGAATCTAACGCTGACGAAGTTGTGCGGATCTGTTGGTTAGAAAAAAAAACTTCTCGTTGCGTTTTTGAACTATTACTGTCAATTTTATTTATTTATTTACAATTTTAACTCCCTGTTAACCCTATACGAGTTATATAAGGTTCAAAAATAGAAATCGCCGTCGCTGGTTTTACGACTTGCCTCGTAAAAGGGGGAGGCACGGGGGTCGTAACGGGAGCACAGCATATTTTCACCTTTATTTATAAAGGGAATTTTGGTTTATTACTTTAAATTATTATGTTTATTCTCCATTGAAAACGTTTGCCTAAATTTACCCGAGTTACGCTCGTCCTTGATGTATTCCCTGAATACTCAGCCTTGGTAAGTACATCTGGATTATCGTTAAATAAACGTACAGTAATATGTAATACAGTACAATACAAACATACACGATATATTTACTCGAGACTTTAACTGATTTTTCCTATGTGTATGTGTTATTGTCCCTATCATATTTTAAGATTTATACAATTTAGTTTTAGTAGTTATAAGATATCTATTTATAAAATTGTATAAAATTGTATAAACCTTAGATAAACCTAAAGATAAAACAAACACTTGTACACAATAGGTGCGACAGATAGTGCTCTTTGTCGGGGCTGCTTTGAAGTCGATGAAACCACCGCTTACGTAATCCTGAAGTGTGTAGCAGTGGCCACACAACATACCAATCCTTGGAACGGTGGGATCGCTCTGTAAAGCCTGTGAAAACACCAGGAGGCTTCTGTGCTTGGAGAGGAGCTTGCCTGGTTACTTTAGGAGTCTCAGCTCTACACGAACAACGGCCCAACAGGAGACTAAATGCGTAAATAGAGTCCAAGATATGATACGATAAGATACTTTTGCCCATCGTTGTAATACAACTCAAGCACTATCGTTGACCGCTAACTACCACCTCTGTCGCAGCGTTAGGTTGGCTGAAAGAGATCTCTTGGAGAGATAATCCCACCCTTGCTCATATTTTTGTATAACTGTCTTTGTCTATTAATGTAATAAGTGCAATAAAGTATATATATATATATACAATATATTGAATTATCAAACTTTTTAATGATCCGTTCAGTTATTTACATTAATACAAAATTAATGAAAAATGTATCTAATGAAATGCACAACAATTAAAATGTGAAATAATGAATTAGAAATTATGTATACATCTTTAAAAACGAGACCGGTAGTGTACATAACATAGTATAAAACAAAGTCGCTATCGCTGTCTGTCCGTCCTTATGTATGCTTAAATCTTTAAAACTACGCAACGTATTATGAAACAGTTTTCTTTTAATAGATAGAGTGATTCAAGAGAAAGGTTTATGTATATAATACATACACGGGTGTATACCCGTGCGAAGGCGGGACGAGTAGCTAGTAACAAATAAATTAATGGTCCTTATTTATAACATTATACTACATAGACTGACTAGAATATATATCTATATATATATAAACAAAAGTGACAAAATATGAACACACGAACGAAGCGTATAGAGTGATCCAGCACTAGTCAATAAACTGATCCTATAATAACATCCTGTTCTTACATTTGAGGTGCGAAACACAGGACTAGCATCAAAAACTTACCCTTATCTCCCGACGCGAACACATGAAACATTTCTCACAGATATCCGTACGTCATCATTTATCAACCCCCGCGGCTAATGCTCGATATTTCAGGGGATGGGGGATACAGCCATCTATTATATTAGTGGAGCAGAGTCTAACTCCTAATTCGATGTTGGGCCAATCTATGTAGTCCAATATCTATCATTTTTGGCCAACATATTGGACTTAATGTAAATATAGGTGATAATTATATATTCATACATATACATATTATTGTTGCTGTAGATTAATATATATTTTTTAAATTATATATCTATACATATTTGTTTGTATAATTGTATTTTATGTGTGATGTATAATAAGGAGTATCCTTTTCAATACGTAGGATACTTTATATTTTATAAATTTGTAACGACTAAACTGAAAAACTATTGGACCTATTTTAAAAATTCTTTTTTCATTAGGAAACTATATTCCCTAAGTAAAACAGGGCATATTTAACACTGGTAAAAATTAGGAATTCCTGCCAAAAGTTTAAAATCGCACGCACTACAGAAATATAAAAACTCAATAAATGCTATATTGCTATATTATCCCTAACTAAAATAAGCTATATTTAATACTAGAAAAAAATAGGCATCCCTACTAGAAGTCTAAAAAACATTCATCTTAAAATGTCTTTCAGATCACGCGCTACGGAAATATAAAAAACTCAATACTTAATATTTATTCCATAATGTCTAAAACGAAAGCTCTTTACGTACAAAGAGGTTTTATTTAGACTCAAAATGCAAGCGCCCAACTTCTAGGTCTCAAAGTTTGTAACATTGAAAATGGCCGACACAACAGATAAACAATAAAATAGACTCTATAATACAAATACATAGGTACTAATTTTATCTGTTCAATCGAGTGGAGTCTAAGCCGGTTGTAACACGATACAATCAAACCTTTGTAAGAATAAATTACAGCGTTAAAGTACAAAACTATAAGAGTTAGCATAATCTGGGGTAGCATCAAATCGTAGCTACAACGTAGATTACCATCTGAGGGGTTGTTAACGGTTTTCAACTTTATAATAGAATTTTACGAAATTTTAATGTATTTTTCTTTTGTATTTATTAAGTACAAGCTGACCTGTGCAACTTCGTCTGCGTCACGCTTGATTGACGTTTATCATTATATTTCGCACAATTTACATAATATCTTTTTAAATTATAGCCTATGTGTTATTCCGATGTATATGTTATATAATTGAAAATTTTTATTAAAATCCGTCCACTAGTTTTTAAGTAAAGGAGTAACAAACATCCATCCATACTCACAAACTTTCGTTTTTATAATATTAATAAGATTAACTTGTGGTCGAAATTCGATCCGCACAGTGAATACATGGAATGCAATGAAGTTCGTCTCTCTGTTCTGGAAACCACTACTTTGTATAAATAATAAGACGACGAGAGCAAATTTGTAAGACAGAGAAGCTGATAATATAACTTTGTATAAGTGAAACATTTTTTTAATTTAAGTATATTGCAAATATTTTTTTTACTCCATGACAACAAAAATTAAATATATAATCTGTATACTTAAACATACTGAGTTCTTAATAATAAACGGTATTAAGTCAAAAACATATAGACGTAGAAATTTTAACCTTACATGTAAAATTTTAAAGTTCATTTCTAAAAATTTATAAACTTTGAGTATGAGTAATGCAGTTTATTATCGGGGTATATATAAAAGAAGCCGTAGTATGTACCAACGGATTGCTATTCCATACTCACAAATATTAATAAAACGGAACAATTTCAAATTGCAATTTGCATATTATATCACGAAGAACCCCACTTCTCTTTGGAAACAACTGCAACCACAAATGCATACAGCTGTAGTCTTGTGCAAATCGCGAACGAATTAGTTCAGAAGATCGCTCATCGCTCACAAAGTACGGGAATTAGTTCACAGATCCTTCGTTCCTTAGTTCGTTATATAAAATACACTTAGATTATGGAATTACTACCTGGCAAGGTTTTGTCACGAGACTACAGCATGGAATATTTCAAATAGGTTATATTAAGGTTTCTAAGTGTCTGGAGTCTCAGACGTCAATAGGCTATGGTAACCATTTACCATCAGATGGGCCGTATGCTTATTTGCTGTCGTAGTAGTATAAAAAAACTATAGAGTTCTATAGTTTTTTATACTACTACGACGGCGTATAGAGAACACATAATTGGATTCTAATGAAAACAAAACCGTACTATACTTGAGATCAACTTTGTTGTCTAAAAGAAAAACAAGATCATTTACTGGGCAAGAGGATAGTCAATTTGTGACCGTCCTTATTCAATTCGGAAGCGCTCCAATGTTCCATTCGAATAGTAATAAAATTACAAAGAACTGAGCAGAGCTTCGAACTTCAAGCAGTGCCCTCAGACTAAAGTCATATCTGCTTCATAAGTCCTTCTAGAGTGCCTTCTGCACTCCATGTTCTTCATGAGAAGCAGTAATGACCAGCTACGAACAACAGCGTTGGCAGATCGGAACAAAATGAAAATTCGAGGGCGAACCAATTAAAATAATAAACTAGTTCCCAAAAGAGTTGCGAACTAAATGGAATGCCGCTCTCGAATCACGAACTATTAAGCACAACACTATACAGCTGTCTGAAAACGTGGAGTGAAGTACGAATAGTTTACAATACAGTTTTTCTCGTTTCAAATGTGGGAGGGAGATAAAAAACAACCAATTACATTAGCATGTTTGTTGCCATTACACGAAAAAGTCGGCCTCTTTTACAATTCGGGCTGTGGTCACATTCGTTTTTAACCCCAGACATAAAGGGGTGGATAAATCCTAAGCCTTTGTCTGTGTGTTTATCTGTAGCACTTCTTGAATGGTTTTTATTTTATTTAAAAAGGTTGTTTTAAAAGTATTGTATCACAAGCCGTGTCCGCGGTTTTAATCGGGTGAAATTTAGATCTTATGTGTTATTCTGAGTTATATTATTATTGAGTTTCATTAAAACCTGTTCAATAGTGTTTGCATGAAAGAGTAACAAACATCCAGCCATCCACCAATCTACACTAGCAGTCATAAAGGTGTCTACTCTATCTTGGATAGTAGTCATAAAGGTAGGTATAATTATTCTGTCACGTTAGTTATTGCTCCGAGCTAAAATCCTACGTCCAAAGTTCCTGACTTCGAACATTTCACCCACTAAGTTGACACAAAAGACCTCAAAGCCGTCTATTCCTTTGTCAATTCATTTCAGAACTTGATTGATCCTCAATGAAAATTCTACGCGAAACTTTGATATGTTAAGTTCTGTTTACTACGACGTCTAAATTGACAATGTCTACCCTATTTCGAATAGCAGTCACAAAGGTATAGATATCTATCCCATTTTGAATAGCAGTCATAAAGGTATAGATATCTACCCTACTTTGGATAGCAGTCATAAAGGTATAGATATCTACCCTACTTTGGATAGCAGTCATAAAGGTATAGATATCTACCCTACTTTGGATAGCAGTCATAAAGTATAGATATAGATATCTACCCTACTTTGGATAGCAGTCATAAAGGTATAGATATCTACCCTACTTTGGATAGCAGTCATAAAGGTATAGATATCTACCCTACTTTGGATAGCAGTCATAAAGGTATAGATATCTACCCTACTTTGGATAGCAGTCATAAAGGTATAGATATCTACCCTACTTTGGATAGCAGTCATAAAGGTATAGATATCTACCCTACTTTGGATAGCAGTCATAAAGGTATAGATATCTGCCCTACTTTGGATAGCATAAAGGTATAGATATCATAAAGGTATAGATATCTACCCTACTTTGGATAGCAGTCATAAAGGTATAGATATCTGCCCTACTTTGGATAGCAGTCATAAAGGTATAGATATCTATCCCATTTTGAATAGCAGTCATAAAGGTATAGATATATACCCTACTTTGGATAGCAGTCATAAAGGTATAGATATCTACCCTACTTTGGATAGCAGTCATAATAGATATCTATAGATATCTATCTCCCTACTTTGGATAGCAGTCATAAAGGTATAGATATCTACCCTACTTTGGATAGCAGTCATAAAGGTATAGATATCTACCCTACTTTGGATAGCAGTCATAAAGGTATAGATATCTACCCTACTTTGGATAGCAGTCATAAAGGTACACATATCTACCCTACTTTGGATAGCAGTCATAAAGGTATAGATATCTACCCTACTTTGGATAGCAATCATAAAGGTATAGATATCTACCCTACTTTGGATAGCAGTCATAAAGGTATAGATATCTACCCTACTTTGGATAGCAGTCATAAAGGTATAGATATCTACCCTACTTTGGATAGCAGTCATAAAGGTATAGGTATAATTATTCTGTCACGTCAGTTATTGCTCCGGGCTAAAATCCTACGTCCAAAGAGCAGTGACTTCGGACATTTCACCTACTAAGTCGACACAGAAACCTCAAAGCCGTCTATTCCTTTGCGATTGCGTAATCCCCGAAAACATCATACATTATAAATGGGGTCGGGCTATCAGTACTGACATGGCGACCTTCTGTCTGTACGTCCGCCAGATGGCGTAAGGACAAACGATTACTGAAACGACAATTGTTTATATACGGAGTTACTATATCTCTATATTAGTAATACAGTAGTACCTCGATATACGAGTGCCCTAATATACGAGTATTTTAAGTAACGAGCCGTCGAGCAAGATATATTAAAGAGATCTTGGGAAAGTTGTAGAGTTCATGGATAAAAATCACCCAGAAAAAGCTGCAACTGGTCATTGGAGTTGTCCAAATTTGTCTAAGTCATTTCTGCCATATCCTGAAACTTGGACAATTTTTTTAAACGATCTACTGGTGAAATTTCAATGGAACCCTCTGAAATACGAGTAATTTGACATATGAGCAAGATTACGGAACGAATTAAACTCGTATTTGTAAGTATGGATGGATGAATGGATCTATCAAAAATTTCTGAACAGATTTTCATGAAACTTATGAATGTAACCTATATAGGTACGTATATGTATATTATATATATAACATATATATCAGATTAATACATTGGCTATAATTTAGAAAGATATTATGTAAATTGGGGGAAATATGTTATGATAACTGTCAAGTAAGTGTGATGCCGATAAATGATATTTATAGATAATAATGGAATTGTGCATCCGTCTAAGCTAACGGCCTATGTTGGGGAACCAGTGGAGTGTGAGACAGGTGTGTTGAAAGCTGAGACAGGATGAGATGAAGTCAGATTATATTGCCCATCTAGATTAAATTACGAGCTCGGTGGTCTAACTGTTTAGCTCACCGCCGTCTGTCGTGGGTTCGATTATTCGGACGACACAAACATTTGTATACAAAAATATTATTGTTTTTATTGATTTAAATGATTTTTATATATTTTAAATATGTATTTACAAAAATATATATATAAATGTGTATAAGTAAGTTTAGTACTAATAACACAAGCTATGCTTCCCCCTGGAAACTATTATGACAAATTCCTGATGAATTTGTCACGATGGACTAACTGGCCTGGCCTCATCTTCAAGTTATCATACTCCACTGGTGTCCCGCTAGCGTAAACCGTCAGTGCAGGCGGGTGAACTATTCCATTATCATCTATATAAAAAAAAACTTAGCATTACTCTGCTTAGCTTGGTAATAGATGGCGCTGTGTGTAATGTCTAGGAATATTATTATTATAAACCAGGAAGGACCGTGCAAAGATCAACCTGTTGCAACATGTTTTACCGTCATTTTTTTGGTTACCCTCAATTTATCTTTGTTTAAGTAAAAGTCCAATAAAAATAGAATCCTAATTTAAACTTTGTAACCTTTAAAACGCGTAATTCAGCAAAAAAAAATACCATGCACCAAAACATTTCTTTCGAACCTGTCGATCAATTCTGTTTGAGAAATTTATTTATTTAACTATAATTAGAGGCATACTCGTAGTCCAAATACAACAGTGTATTCAATATTATAACACCTGTTCGGTAATATAGCATATAACATATAATGCTGTTCTTGTGAATTCACAGACTACACACAAACAAATCCGTCCTTTCTGCTACTTGATTGAGAGTGGCCTGTGTTAGCGTAAGCTATGCTTTGTTCAGGAACTTAATTCTACGTAGGTACCGTTAGCAGCTGAAGCCCTCGTCGTCACCCCACAGTTATCTGGTACCCTAAAACCCAGTAAACCAAGCACCAGAGAACTGCTGCTTTCTCCTACAATTGGAGTCTTCTGGGTAGTCCTTCAGTCATTTGTGTAGGCAGATGTAATAGACGGTTGATTTCAACCCTAAAACTAGGTCCGTTGGGTATATTAATATGGTGAATTACCTGTAACAAAAAATGTTTATATCAATAACTACACATCTCAATATATAAAATAAATACAATACCTTATTCTAATACATACCACTTGTTATTATGCCTATATGTAAATAATAATAATAATCTCAGGACAATTCACACAGCACCATGTAGACCCAAGTTAATCTAGCTAAAGCTTGTGTTATGGGTAATAGATAACTAATAGAAATACATAGTTTTTTTTTCGTAAATACATACATATTATACCTAGAAAATACCCAGACCGACACAAACAATCATACTCATGAATACAAATGTTTGTGCCGTGCGAGAAATCGAATCCGCGACCATTGGAAGTAAGGCGGTATGTTAAACCGCTAGACCACCGAAGCTGTCACAATGTTCCATAAATATAGGCTAAGATACAGATAAAAAGTCTTATCTATCTTCCTCTTCAATCACTATCTATTGCTGAAAACTGCATTGAAATCTGTTCAAAAGTAATTCAAAAGGTCTTAAGCGACAGCCACTTAGTTTTATACTTTGTAAAGATTATATATGAGCATATTAAGTATATAGCACACGACGGAGAAGTCTGCCTTCATCCGGTTCTAATAAATATGCAAAAAACAAGACCACTCGTACATTCTCTACATTACACATGAAAATACTCTATAAACGCTAACTTGGCAACGCAACCTAGTACCTAAATAGGAAATTCTTTCCTATATCTGTATTAAAACGGAAGCTTGCGACTGCTCCATCCCAAACTATGTCACATCTCCTGTCGTGCTATTGTGTCCAGCATCTTACGAAAGAAGACTTGACCGATTGTGCCCTAGAAGTCGCTAAGTTCTGGTCTAATAATATTTAGATTGTCATTGATATGAAAGAAGAAAAAGGTTGAATATGTAGCGGGTTTGATTCCTCGGACGGTACAAACATTTGTATTCATGAGTATGTTTATATTGGTCTGGGTGTTTTCTATATATGTAGATACAAAAAAATGTATGTAATAATATTAGTTGTGTAGTACTCATAACACAAGTTTTGCTTAACTTGGGACTAGATGGCGCTGTGTGAGTTGTCCAGTTATATTTAAAATGTATGTTAGGTATGTATTTAGAGAAAAAAATGCATCTATGTATATACATCACTTTTATAGTACCCATAACATAAGCTCTGCTTAGTTTGGGACTAGGTAGCACTGTGTAAGCTAAGTTTCCTATTATACTTAGAAAAATCGTAGAACTTAGAAGTTTAGTGACTATTGGGCATGCAGACTACGTCTCAATAAAGTATATCAAAACAAAATGTAACATATTTTTAAAATATAAAGATTCAGGCGGCACGGTGCCAAGAGAGCTGGCTCACGGGCTCGTAATACTGATCCCCTAAGTACAACGGCCACGCTATCAGTCAGATGTATTGTCTCTCCCGGTGACAGTTATATAAAAACAGTGATATAATAGTAGATATAAACAATTACTAACATCACATCATCAACAGTTCCAAAGTTTCCACGGGGAAAAGCGAGGAGTTCATACCTGTAGGGGTTGAATCCAAATTCAAAAATCATTTATTCATGTAGACATTTTAGCCACTTATGAACGTAAAGTTTTTTATAGTATAGGTATACGGTAGCGGGGCACTAACAGAGATGAGGTCAGTTGGCCTATCGTGATAAATTCACCAGGAATTTATTATGATGGTTTCCAGCGGGAAACGCGTGGAGATCGGTCAACCGGACGTTGTATCCGTGGGGTGGGGGTAAGCCATATATATGTATAATATATAATATGTAGGGTAGATAAAAGTGTGACTCGTGTGTTCGAACAGGATGAGATAGTACATAAATCATATGAACGACTCGCAGGCTATAATCTTAATCTTTATAATGTTATAAACGCGAAAGTTTGTAAGTATGGATGTTTGTTACTCTTTCACGCAAAAACACTAAACAGATTTTGATGAAACTTTACAGTAATTTAGCTTATGCATCAGAATAACATAGAGGCTATATTATTTATTCAAATTTAACGTGGGTGAAACCGCGGGCACGTCTTGATTAATATATAATTGTGATTTAACTTAAAATAAAATTAACTTACATAATATATTATTATTAGTAATATATATTTTTTTATCAGGGAAGCCCGTTTGTACCTTCTCGAGTTTGTGGCTAACCTGATATTAAGTGATTACCGCCGCCCATGAGCACCCGCAACACCAGGGGAATTGCAAGTGCGTTGCCGGACTTTTAAGAAGGAACAAGCTCTTTTCTTGAAGGTTCCAATATCGTATAGGTTCGGAGATATCTTTGGTGGAAGCTGATTCACAATGTGGTTACGCGTGGCAATTAGATTTAGAATAGGTGTTGTAATATTAGATACACTAATATATTGGACCCATACTTGCTAGGTGTTGTGTAGTCGTGTAAATAAATATAATAAGTTTCATTGTCTAAAGCTGTTTTGTCTTTTTTGTTTAATATAAACATTTACGAAAAAGAAATGCATATTTTTTTGCATCATCTCAATTCCACACACACACACACACACACACATATATATATATATATATATACACAACATTACATTCACCAGGAGGAAGTGAAACTCTATACTGTGAACTCATGACCTAATTACTAGCAATTTAGCAATATACCATGTCAGGTTGACCTCCACGCGGTTCCTCTGGAAACCATCGTGATAAATTCCTGGTGAATTTGTCACGTTGGGCTAACTGACCTGACCTCATGTTCATCTTATCATCCCCCACTGGTGCCCTGCCAGCGTAAACCGTTAGCGCAGGCGGGTGTACCATACCATTATCATCCGTAAAAAACATAACATTCACAAGCATCGTGAGATTTTCCCGCGTATATCGTGAGAATTTGGGGCGAATTTACCCGCTCCAAAATAAGTTTCAAATGGGAAGACTTCACATAACCGAAAATAATTAAACTTTGAGAACACGCCCGTGCTAAATCAACTTCAATGTATTTTCGCTTTCCATTTACCCAAAAAAAAAGATAGTTAAAAAAAAGGATTAATCACTTTATAAAATTAGTTGTTGTCATTGAAGTGTATCAAACATACATACATTGGATGGATGAAATACATATTAAATAGTATATAAGGATAGAAGAAAATGGAAAAACAATGCGTACAAAGAAAGATACAAAGTTTTTTTTAATAATTATATATATAAATATATGCTTCACATATTGAAATATATGTATATGGATTAATTTTTTATAACTTTTTAATTTTTTTTTAAATTATTTTTGCCTGGTTTATTATCATGTATTTGGGGATACTCATCCGCATATACATCTCTAAAGAGTCATGTTCAAAAATGACTTTGTCTATTCTAACAAAATAGTGCTTTCTTACTATGGTGCTATGGCCCATTAATCTAATTTGTCCAGGGCCTCTCTTAGGTGACAGACTGCCCTGTATATACTCCAAATAAATAAATATTAAATAACCCGTTTATCCTTGATCTTTAATTACTACATAGCACAGATAATATAATATTACTTCCTACATAGTATAAAACAAAGTCACTATCGCTGTCTGTCCGTCCGTTTTTTTAATAGATAGAATGATTCTAGAAGAAGGTTTATATATATAATACATGTACACCCGGGCGAAGCCGGGGCGAGTAGCTAGTAATATTATAAATGTTAAAGTAGAGATGTTTGTTACGCTTTCACACAAAAACTACTGAACCGATCATCATGAAATTTTGTACACATGTTCTTGGGGGTATTAGAATGAAAATAGGATACTTTTAATTAAAAAAATATATAAATATTGTTTATTCAATGCGAGCGAAGCCGCGGGTAAAAGCTAGTATAATATTGTAATATATGTATGTTTACGTATATATAATATATATGTATATTGTATCCATTGTATTCTTAAATTAAAATTTGCATTACAGTCGCTCCGTTCGTTTAATAGTTACGACGCCACAGTCAGATACACAGATACTCATCTTTTTTCGTCGGAAGTCAAGAAATATGGCTTAACCTGTCACTTGTTGGCTCGGAAACGATTCATCAAACCGGATTCTTTCCACAATGATTTATATTTATACCACTTATTTGCATCAACAACATATTCATATATCCACTTAATAATGTTTTAGATGGGTCCTCATAAAAAATACTCATAAAAAAAGGATGAAAATATTGGCAACATTATCTTGTACTTATACGTATAAACCAACTAGCTGTGCTCGCGGTTTCACCCACATGGCATTTATAGTCTATGTTATTCTGATGTATAAACTATATTACTGTAAAGTTTCATCATTACCCATTCAGTAGATTTCACGTGAAAGAGTAACAAACATCCATTCAACTATGGATGTTTATTACATCGCTGTTATTTCAGTCAGCTCGTGACCACGGCTAGTGCAACCTAGTCGAAACGTCGAGAGAGGTAAATACCTTTATTTGCCATAAAATTATTCGTGTTAAGACCCGGTTAATAATTTAAGTAATGTATCCATTAAACTACCCATCCATACACAGAAATTTGTTTATTTATATTTTAGTAAGTTTTACTGATTTTTTGTAATGAAAAGCTTGTAACACTACAAATATGATTATTTTTTAAACTTATGTTTATTTCTGCAGTAATATTTTGTAACTATGTATAGAAATTTAACTTACAATACCTTTATTTTCGTCGATAAATGTTTTATTCTCGACCACTTTATACGAAAGTAATTCGTCTGCATTCGTTGCGTGGAACTAAAGTTTTTTTTATTAAAATAAATAATTTATAACATAAAAGTTCCCTACGTTGCTCTCTATAACATTAGCTATCTGCGGGTGAATGTCCCGTCAAAATCGGTTCAGCTGTTTCAGAGATCAGCAAGATCAAACATTTATTTTTAATTATTAATATTAGTAGTATAATACGGTACTTCTGTACTTTCATATGTATTTAGCGAATAACCATTAATTGAAAATTACAAAAAAGACATTTCAATTATATTTATTTAGAAATAGTAATATTTGAATCGACGGCCTCGGTGGTCTGACGGTTTAGCACACCGCTTTAGTTCCGATGATCGCGGGTTCGATTCCTCGCACGGTGCAAACCTTTGTATTCATGAGTATGATTGTTTGTATCGATCTGGGTGTTTTCTATGTATATTATGTATGTATTGTTTGTTTGCCATATATGTAAAGAAGTTTTTTACATTGGTTAATAAACGAAATATGAATATGAGTAAAAAAACTATCGAAGTACTTATATCAATTGTCTAGTACTCGTAACACAAGCTGGCACAGTGTTAAATGTCCAGGTTTAATTACTATTTATATTAAGAAGTCAATAAATAAATTAGCCAACCAAAATATCGTCATAACAACTTGTTAACCATTATAACGAGCATTGCATAATATCGATATTAATTTCCCAATTTAGCTTAACACGCGAGAACCCATATAAATATGTGTTTCCCATATGTTTTTTTTAAATCTTTATACTTAATTACGCTAAAACTCATACTCCTGAAGTGAACTATTAGGTTGACACGCAAAATAACTATTTCGGAGGTCACGGCTGGGTCACAGGTAACCAGTTTAAATTGATTTTTACAACCTTTGTTTTTATATGAAAGGAGAGCTCATATATATTGGAGCGTTTACGTTCCAGGCAAATTAAATTGAGACGGGAAATCGAAGAAAAGTGAGCTTTAATGTAACGTGATTAAGTCGATTGGATTGTCAAGTGCTGTTATATAATTTTTCTTGTGTATTGCATTACGGTAACATTTCGTGAACGGATTGTATTCATGCTTATTACAAGGGTAACTCTCGATTCATTTATTTTTAGATATAGACACCTATATAAGCAAACAATATAAACAAACTGGCTTTAAAAAAACAATTGAGTTATTTCCTAGTTCTTCTCAATTGATTCGAACTCACGACTTTTCAGTCCAAGTTGGAATAGTACTAGCGATAGGCCACGACACACTCTCGGACTTCAACGGTCGCTTATTGAAGTTAATATTGATGTTGGACATGCGCCTACAAGTTTAAAAATAGCAATTACGCTTTATTACATTACCTGCGTATGCCTGGGTGATAGGCGTTTATTTTTAATGTTTACGTACAAACTTGGAGGAACACGGCCGCCGGGTTTCCAGTTTTGCTCTGTGCCTAACAATTGATGTTATTGGTTAATAAACTTTATTACCAACAAATAAAATATAATTTAACAGAGTAAAATACTTTTTACAGAGCTTGTTATATTATAGTTTATGCTAGCCGGTACCAGTGACTTGGTTTGATCTTTAGTCTTTAGTCCGTCAGATTTGAATAAAATTACGACTCTTTCTTCAATACCTTGGGATAAATATTAAGACCAAAAATGACAATTTACAAAAACAAAAAATAATATATAGGCGCGATATGCTACTAATATATTATCAACCAGTGCCATTTAATTAGGCAGCTTTCTATAGGTGAAATTTTTAAAATCTTTCTTTGTAAATTTATTATACTTCGTATGAAGGCATTAAAATTCTTTGAATTTCTAGGCTTGTACTGTACTATAAAACATATATATTATACATATAAACCTTCCTCTTGAATCACTGTATCTATTGCTGAAAACTGCATTAAAATCCGTTTCGTTATTTAAAAGATATAAGCAAACAAACAGACTCTCAACTTTGATTTATACCATATAAAGAAGTAACCCCCACACACACACACACACACATACGTAGCGCATCAAAACACAAGAGTTATAATTTTCTCTTACAATATTCTCTCAAGTGTTAAGTTATTTCATGTGCGTACATGCATATTATAGAATGAAGGCCGTATTCAAGGTCCTGCTCTTATTTTGGGACATTCACGTATTGATTATACTATTATTATAATTTACAGCTGAATTGAAATTACTTTCCTATTTATAAAGACCTTGTTATTAGTTTGAATAAAAAATAACCAATGGGCCTAAAAACGTATTCATTTTATATAGAGGCTTTCTTTATATCCATTGGTTGTGGCAAAACTCCTTGGTGAGTGTCCTTGGTACATTTTGAATTTCGAACAAACAAATTATTCATTTCATATATGTAGGCAATGACAGAATACATTGGTAAACGATATTTAAAATTTTTGAAATTCGAACAAAACAGATATTTTTTTCTGCTCCTAGCTATTATTTGTTTGATAGTGCACAGAGCAATTAACATTACGTTTTTATAGTTGGTGACACCTTTATGAGAATCGGACCAAAATTTAATCTATGTAGCATTATAATCTGTAATGCTAATAATAAAAAGAAAAATTTGGTACAACAAAAAATGCTTGATATAAAAGTTGTTAGTAAGTGTTAACGTTTTTAAATATTGTCATTCGATTAAAATCATGTTTTATAAAACAAATGTCCTTTTAAAAGAGACTTACTACAACAAAATATTTTCCTATTTATTTTTTTATAATCTATATGTCATACATTGTACAAGCTTTCTTCACATGAGTAAGTACATAATATGCTAGTTTTTTTTTTCTATTTTTCTTTAAATGATATTTCTTTCTTTAATTATATTGTCTTCATAGTCAATATTATAATAAAATTTATTTCAAACTGTAAGAAGTCAAATTAAAAAAAAACTATATAATGTAAAGCAAAGGAAAATAACAACATAGATCTATAATGCATACTAAAAAGGACGCTTTATAATAATGTCCTTAACAAAAGGCGGCCTTATCGCTGTATGCAATCTTACAGACCTGAATCTCCCATAGATGTGTGCCATTGTTTTGCTTATCTTCCCCTAGTAACGGCAATCTGTCAGATGAGGCGTTAGAGACAAGAAACCAGTATTGTCTCTGTCAAGAGATATAACACCTTAAGGGTATTGTATTTAAGTACAATAAGTGGATTCAAACTTCAAACGAAAAATTCTTGAGGGGCTTATTAATTATTAATTGACGGACTCGGTGGTGTACCGGTTTATTAAACCGTTTTACTTCCGATGGTCGCGGGTTCGAATACTCGCACGGTATTCGACCTTGTATTCATAAGTATGATTGTTTGTATTCATGAGTATGATTGTTTATGATTTAAAAAAAAACTTATAATGGGAATTGGAGACACGATTGCTACCATGTCTGGTCGACCACCACAAGGTCTACCGAAATCCTTACCGGTTAATTCTAAATGAATTCGCCTTTATGGGCTGAATGGCAATTTATGACCTTCATGCTCAACCTCCACTGGTGCTGCCAGCGTGTACCGTCAGCACAAAGCATTCTATCATCATATAAAAAACCGCTAGAATGCATATTAGGCAGTGAAATTATTGAAAAAGAGGTATGAGGTATGAGGTCTTATTCCTCTGGAAAGGCATGAATCACGTCAGCTTTTTTGCTATTTAATTGCCTAAAAAATTGCTATGTACAAAGCTGTCATTAACAGGTATTATATTTCTAATTATCACGAAATATGAGTTTTTTTTGGGCTACTCTAATGCTGTTGGCCGCAGCTGGCCTTTACAGCTTCACCGGACGTTAGGGCGCGAGTGCAGATGGCACTCCAAACCCGCGGAAGGACTTATGGAGCGGCTGAAGGCCAACTCCTGTCTAACGGATACGACTTTAGTCTGAGGGCACCACACGGGATTCGAACCTCGGCTCAGGCCGTCGTAATATCGATCCCCGTTTGAATTGGGCGGGCGATCGATCGGAAGGGCGAAATATACAAGTATATTTCTCAGTTGTATCATTTCAAATTACTTCTTTGAGTAGATAATATAACAACCTAATATAATTCATTCATTTCATTATTTATACATTTTTTTATTAAACATTGGCAACTGACAATATTGTAATAAAACGCGCTAAATTAAATCTTTTGAAGCTGTATTGTGACAAGAGAAAAAAGAGATAAAATGACAGTCTGTTTGTTTCAGATTAAAATATATTTATAACTAACTAAAGGTTCGAACCCCTAGCGGTGCCCTCAGACTAAAGTCATATCCGTCAGGCGGGAGTTAGGCTCTAAACGCTCCATAAGTCGTTCCGCGGGTTTGGAGTGCCATCAGCACTCGCCTCCTATCGGTAGATAAGGATTTGTAACTAACTAAAGGTATGAACCCGTAGTGGTGCCCTCAGACTAAAGTCATATCCGTCAGGCGAGAGTTGGCCTTCAGCCGCTCCAGAAGTCCCTTCTTTGGTTTGAAGTGCCATCTGCACTCGCCCCCTATCGTCCGGTGAAGATGTAAAGGCTAGCTGCGGCCAACGGCATTAGAGTAGTCCGAAAAAATCGTGATGATGTAAAGCACTGATAACAATGGTTAATCTGTGATAGCACTCTGAGTAGTATGCTGTCATTTTCATCTCCAATCTATCCTCGGCCCTATTCTTTTTCTTTTTTAATTTTTGTCTGTCTGTCTATTCCGACTAATCTCTGAAATGGCTGGACCGATTCTGACGGAACTTTTATTGGAAGGTAGCTGATGTAATAAGGAGTAATTTAGGCTACCTTTATTTTAGAAAAAATCTTTTAAATTAGAAAAATAAAGTTAAATACCACGCGGACGAAGTCGCGTGTACAGTTAGTTATCATATAAACGCTAAAAGTTATCATATAAACGCTAAAAGCTGTCATATAAACGCTAAAAGTTGTCATATAAACGCTAAAAATAAAATAAAACAATGTTTTAGGTCCATCACTGCGTAGTACTCGTAGACTGGTGCGTAGTAAGTCTACGAAAATGAGTTACTCATAAATATGTTATAATTTTATTTTGTTACTAGCTGTGCCCGTGACTTCGTTCGCGCGGCACTCGCAACACAAGCCCTCAAATATGATTTTCACCGTTTTTACAACATTTTTCACTGATGCTTCGCTTCTATTGGTCATACCGTAATGTTATATAGCTTAAAGCCTTCCTCGACAAATGGACTCTCCAACACAAAAAGAATTTTTCAATTCGTACTAAAGTAAAGTTAAAGTTCCTGAGATTAGCGCGTTCAAACAAACAAACATCAGCTTTATAATATTAGTACAGATGAATGTGTTCGTGTATACTAAGGGGTTATTACATTAACATGTCGTAGCTGTATCAAACTATTAATTTTATAAGCCCATGACACAGTTTCTGTATTAGTATAATTTCCAACCGTTATCCAAAAGGAAGGCTGTTATTAACTCTATTGTTTTTAATATTGGTTCATATAAAACATATGAACTTGTAATTTTTTATTGACTGTTCAAAAAAAATTTTTGTTGCTTTATATTTTTTATTTTTTGACATAATGTAATTATTGACTTATTAACTTTCTTTTATTATTAGTTGACCCGGCGTCCTGAATAGCAGAATAAGTATTAAATGAACTAAAAAAATAGAGAAACGACTGTTAGGCGTTACGAAGTACGCCGGGTCAGCTAGTATTGTATAAATTTGTCTGCCTGGGTACTTCTGTCACATTTATTTCTTCCCTTAAATAGCTTACAAAGCTGTATATATCTGTTTGATGGGTAGAATACAGTAGTGAATGATTACTAAAGTAAAGCAGTTACTAAACCGTATTATTCTGCCACTAATTATATTGATGACAAATTATAATATTGACATAAATATAAAAATTACCTTACGACGTATATATTTCTAATTTGTTTCGATTATTTTTATATCTTTACATAATATAAAACAAGTTGCCGTCGCTGTCTATTCACTTATATGTTTTAAATTACGAAACAGTTATTAATGCACTTTTCACTCTTGGATAGAGTGATTCAAGAGGAAAGTTTATATGTATAATACATTTGTATTCAAAATTCAAAGGGAAGTCGGGCGGATCGCTAGTCTAATATATTTTCAATGCTTACATAGGTAAAATATAATCTTTAATGCTTCTATACGAATCGCTAGTTCTAGTAGTAGTCTACTAGTTCTAGTAGTAGTCTTGTAGTCTAGTAGTAGTAATCTACCATATTTACATGCCTACTAAGTAAAATGTGGTGTTTTAAATATTTTATTATAAAAACTAATTTGTACTCATATTTTTGCAAACAAACTGTTGACAGTATTTCAATTGAAATTGCAAGGCACAAAAACTTATGGAAAGACCAATAGGTGCCAACTCACAATTTCTGCCATCAATCATTAAAATGCACTTCCCGTTGGCCACAGAAGATTTCAAACCAAATTCACCTTGAAGAGATTTTTACGTGAACATTATTCGAAATTTCTCTAACAATATTCAACCAAACCACTATCTAAAGATATATTGTATGAGACTGTGTGAATATTTATTAATTTTATATTTTATTTGTATGTGATCCAATTATGTAACTAATTATAGTATAATAAACTAGAAACATTTTACAAATGTTTGATATAAGTTACGGAAGAGTGGAGCCCCCTGGCACGCACAGGCAGCTTTATGCTTAAAAGAAGTCTTCAACTACTGTAGAATGTAGTTTATAAAATTGTGTTACCTAAATAAAGAATTTTTAATTTTGAATCTATGAGCTTATATATTTTACCTTTTTATTCAATTATATATCTTATATTGGTATAATTTATATATTATTTTTCTGTATTTATACATTTTTATATTAATTATTAAACTGCACCGCCTCATTATCTCTAATGAAAGCGACGGTTGACAATGCTGATGGCATTCTATAGAATGTTTTGTGCAAAAGAAGAAATAAATAAACTTTCTTGCCATTCCAGATGCAGACCGAACTAATCGCTAGTAAACGAAATTAATAATAATAATAATCTCAGGACAATTCATACAGCGTCATATAGTCCCAAGTTGAGCTAGCTAAAGCTTGTGTTTGATAGAGATATTCAGTGGATTACGTATACAGTTGTAAATATAATTTATTTGATATTGGCCAACACCGCGGCCGGCTGTCAAAACAAACAGCTCATACATTATTTATATTTTAATTTAATTTTACTAATAAATAATCGTGTATTTTAAAAAAATTTAATATAATAAGTGATAATTAATTAGTACCAGTGTTTGTTAAAGACTTCATCAAGATTTAATTTGTGAAATTCTTGCCCGATCGACATCTTGTCAAACGGGGTCAACGGCAGCAAAATTCGAAAAACTTTGGATAAACTTTGGATAAACCGGGGAAGTATTGTTTTTATTTATATGTTTACCTTTGATTGAGTAATCTATTTAATCAATAAACTACCTCTTAATATAAATACTTTCTTGCTAATCTAAATAATTAGATTGTCATCAATTCATCACATGCTATAGATCGTTTGTTATATACAAATTCTTTGAATGTTGTTTTATTTATAGAAAAATAAGTATCTAGATTTACCATTTTTTACTCATTTTATTCCTAAAGTAATATTAGAAATATTTAACAATAATTGCGACTTACAAAATACACTCCTAACTACCTACATAATAGTACTAACGATTCGTTTATTTTGTCTTTACTGTACTCCCTGACAATTTCTAGTATATTTTCTTAATTAATAATTAATACATAAATATAAAAAAATACACAACTACAAAATTGTTTTATAATTAACTCCCTAATCAGCCTTACTAAATTGTATATTTTCAATACTCATCTGTTTTATCTTTACTATGTTTCCAGTAAAAATGGTCACTCGCAGTAAGGACTTGGATGTGAAATTGAAGAAGGCTTTACAGGAGTTAAAAGACAAGAAGGAACTATGTGACAAATTAATTCAGGAACGGGATGAGGGGGAGGTAGAAATATCAAATATAGTACATAAAAATACTATATTAAAGCAAAACTTGGCTGAATTAGACTGTAAATTTCAAAATGTACAAAAAGAACGGGATCAACTGCAGTTTCTTGTCGACTCCTTTGACCAGTGCCGGAATGCTCATGACTGTGCACTCAACCGCATCCATGAATTGGAATGTGAATTGTCAGAAGCATATAATAAAATTAACACATTGACCACAAAAATGGGAGACCAAGAAGCAGAAAAGACTATGACATTATATGCCGAGTTGATCGAACAAAGTGTATGTGATGAGCCTGACCCTGTCCACTCCATCTCCGACACACAGAAGTCTTTTGGACAACAGAAGCGAGTAAAGCACCCTCTAACTAATTACAATAGTAAGAACTATAGAAAAATAAGCAGACAAATTAAAAGATTAAGAAAATCTTTCAAACTTAATCAAACTGCCTTATCAAAATTAGTAAAAGAAAAAGAATTTAATTTTGAAAAACAATTAGAATATTATGAAAATCAGTTCTGGACCCATAAATTACAGTTTGATACAAATACTACAAGGTTATTATTGCATATAAAAGAACTGGAAACATCATTGGATGCTATTAGTGACAAGTACTCACATGCTCAGTTTCAAATATCAAAACATAATGTTGTGATGAAGGAATTGCTTGAATTTAACTCAAAAAGTGAAAGTGGAACATCAGAACAACTGTCACAGCAACATGCAGACTGCAACACTATGTCGGGCAATTACACATCACCTTCATCAACATCCATTGTCACTCCGGAACAAACAAATATACTACCCAATGTTGTTAGTAGTCACCACACATGTAAGAATAACACTGTAATATATTCAGATAGTATAGGAATAAATCTAGGATCGCTCATGAATAACTGTTTGAGTGAACATATCCAAAACAATTGTATGCCGAATGCCCCATTTAATTATATAGTTGATAGAATGTTAAAAAATCAAAATAGTTATACTGAATACACAACTATTGTGTTATTCATTGGAAATAGTTTAGGTATCACTCAAAATGATTTGATGAACTTATTTGAATCTGTCTCAAATATGAGAATTAAAAAATTTGTAATATGTACATTTCCATACTCAAAATCATTATCAAAGAATAGAAATAATTATATCTTTAAACTTAACACTCATATATATAACATGAGCTGTTATAATGACAACATTCATTGTTTTGATACAAATAAATTTGTAAAAAAATTTACATTGACTAAAAATACTTTGTATTTGTCACTTTTTGATAAAAGACATATAGCTACTTTGTTAGCTTATAATATACACAATCCTGTTATAAGTAGTATAACGGGTACTTATTCTGACTGCACAGTTTTTAGTAGTTTTACTAATGTTTCTGTGCAAGAATCTTTAAACTTAAGTTACAGACAAAGAGAAAGCCATCGCAACTAAATTTAGTACATCAAAATATTCAAGGCTTTCTTGGCAAAGAATTAGAGATAGAATTATTTATAAGTAAATTTAATATTGACATTGTATGCCTCACAGAACATTGGTTGAAACAGTCCAACATGGTATTTCAGTTACCAAATTATGAAATATTGAGTACATTTACTCGGCAAATTTCAATTAGAGGTGGTTCAATTATTTTATTAAAAAATAACATTAAAGGGAAAGAACGTAAAGATATTGTAGCACTTTCAAATGAATGCATTATAGAATTATCATGTGTAGAACTAGAGAAACACATAATTATATGTGTGTATAGGCCTCCTAACTCAGACTATGAAAAATTTGAGTCTACCATGGAAGATGTACTGAAGTTAGCATTCAAAAGTAACAAATTTATTTTGGTATGTGGGGATTTCAATATAGATCTTCTTGTTGATAGTCCTATAAGTAATAAAATTAGAAACCTTTTTAAAAGTTTTGATCTGGATCATATTTTCTTTGAACCTACTAGGATTACATCCACTACGGCAACATGTATTGATAATATATATTGTAATTTTAGTATTTTAAATAAATCGATTATAAATAGATTGCCGTCAGACCATTGTGGACAAATAGTAACATTCGCATGTAATGAAAAAAACGAGATTATGTATAAGTTCTACAGACCAACAACAGCATTTAAATTACAGAATTTTAAAAACAGATTAAATGGAAGTTTACCGTTTTTGATACTTGATAATATTGATCCAAATATATCATATAATCGTTTTTTCAATATAATAAAAAATCATTTTGATAAAAATTTTACAGTAAAGAAACTTAAAGTCAATAATTCTAAGTACGCTGAATGGTCAACATTAGGTATCAATATAAGTAGGGAAAATATGTATCAATTATATGATATTAGATCATATTTGCGTGATCCTATATTCTATGAATATGTCAAAAATTATTCAAAGTTATTCAAAAAAGTATGTAAGGCCGCCAAGGCACTTTATTTAAAGAATAAAATTAAGTTTTCTAAAAATAAAATAAAAACTACCTGGAATATAATAAATACTGAAACAGGTAACATTAAGTCGCGCCAGTCAGAATATGAGTTAAAAGCAGAAAATGGCGTTATTATTGATAATAATGAACTAGTTGCTCAAACTTTTGATAATTTCTTTTCAACAATACCTCTCAAAGCTACGGAAAATTTAAACTCGTCACCTAGTTTAGCTGAAACATTATTAAAAAATACCATAAATCCTTGCGTTCATGACTTTACTTTTCATCATATCAGTTGCTCCTGTGTGATAAAGACGTTCAACGCTCTCAATCTAAAAGGAACTGAGGATATCTGGGGTATGTCAGTTAGAGTCATGAAAACTGTAATAAGTGAAGTTGCTTCACATTTAACTGAAATATTTAATATGAGCATTGATCAAGGTATTTTTCCAGATCTAATGAAAGTGAGTAAAATAATACCGCTATTTAAATCTGGTGACAAAGACAATATATCAAATTTTAGACCTATCTCAATTTTACCAGTATTTAGTAAGATTTTTGAAAAGATACTACTTACACAAATGTTAGCTCATTTTAATACACATGATTTATTTCATAAACAGCAATTTGGATTTATGAGTGGACGGTCTACTACTGATGCAGGCATTAACTTAATACAAAGTATTTTCGGTGCCTGGGAAGATTCACAGGATGCCATTGGTGTCTTCTGTGATCTCTCTAAAGCGTTTGATTGCGTTGACCATAGGATATTATTACGCAAACTAGAGCATTATGGAATTAGAGAAAAATCCTCAGAACTCATTGGATCATATTTGCGCGATAGAATTCAAGTGGTAGACATTAAAGGAAGCAAGTCCAAGGGGTCATTTATAAAAATGGGTGTACCCCAGGGTTCTATACTTGGCCCATTTCTTTTTCTTGTTTATATAAATGACTTACCATACCAGTTTCAAAACATACTTGACATAGTATTGTTTGCTGATGACACATCACTTATTTTCAAAGTGAAAAGAAATACAAAGGATTTTAATAATATAAATATTGCTCTTGAGGATGTTCTAAACTGGTTTACATCAAATAATCTAGCGCTTAATTCAATGAAAACAAAATGTGTTAAATTCTCTTTACCAAATGTAAAACAAGTAACGACAACTGTTAGTATGAATCATCATGTTTTGGACTTTGTTGATGAGACTTCGTTTCTTGGTATTGTTATAGATAATAAATTGCAGTGGGGTCCACATATATTCACACTAGCCAAAAGACTAAGCTCGGCTGCTTTTGCTATCAGAAAAATTAGACAGTTGACTGATACTGCAACAGCGAAACTAGTGTATTTTAGTTACTTCCATAGTATAATGTCGTATGGTATTATATTGTGGGGAAGAGCGGCTGATGTAGAATCAATTTTTATATTACAAAAAAGAGCAATTCGTTCAATATATAATTTACCGTGTCGCGAATCTCTTAGAGAACGCTTTAAAGAAACAGGTATTCTTACTGTTCCCTCTCAATATATATATGAAAATATTATGTATGTACGCAAAAACATAAATTTATTTCCAAAAAATAGTCACTTACACGCTTTTAATACAAGGAATAAAAATAAATTAAATATGCCTAGTTATCGTCTCAAAAAAGTAAGTACATCTTTCATGGGACATTGTATACGTTTTTATAATAAATTGCCAGATAGTGTTTTAAATTTAAGTGAAGCCAAATTTAAGATACATGTAAAAAAAACACTTTGCTCTAAAGCTTATTATAAAATAAACGACTACTTAAATGACTACAATGTGTGGACTTAATTACAATTTTAACTTTTGTTATGAGGCATATAATTTTTCCCATTGACATGGATAATGTAATAACAATAAAGAAACTTATTATAAATTTTGTAATGACATATTGTAAATTAAATAATGTAAATTTAATATTGTAATGGGTGAAAACTGTGATCGGTACAGCCTATGCTGTAAATAATATAATTGACGTAGTGGAGTAACCTGAAACAGTCATGCTCGCTATAAAGTTCAAACTTGTGGCGGCGTGTTGGGCCGGGTCGATGTGCTCCCTCAAATATGGTTGAGTACAATGATGGCTGGCTCATACGTCATACTCGTGAACGGGTGCTGCTTGTGGGGACTGGTCTGTTCAGGTTGTGAACACTGATTAAATTTTTTGTTCTTTGCGATAGCATATGCTGGTGGTCACTCTATTCTCCCAAATTTGAATTTTAATAACTGTATTTATCATAAACATGTTCCACTATTATTTGAAAAAAATTACGAGCTGAGTTTCTTGTCAGTTCTTCTCATCTCGATATCATTCCGAACTGACGGTAGATTTGACATATCATAAGAGTCTGTAATAGACCTACATGAATAAAGATATTTTGAATTTGAATTTGAATTTGAATTTCGTTCCAATTGCAGTTGCACGTTACACACAAACTGTTACTTAGCAACAATAATTATTTTAAATGTGATGGATTATACTTTTTCTACTTCAATCAATGTGCCTAATACGGTCCCTTAATCCATTACATTTAAGACATTCTACATCTCTACATTTAAATAACATACATAATATAAAACAATATACAGAAGAGTAAACAATAGAACTACTAGCAAAAAACATATCCAAAATTAAATCTGTTAAAATACTAACAATATCTGTTGGACCTATTAATAGATATATTATTTTGGTAAATACATACATATTATACATAGAAAACACCCAGATCGATACAAACATCATACTCATGAATTGTGCCGTGCGAGGAATCGAATCCGCGACCATCGGAGGTAAGGCGGTGTGCAAAACCGCTAGACCACCGTGGCCGAAAGTCATTGATTACATCTTGGGATGATTCTTATAAGTAGGATGGATGTAATGGGTGCAGATACAAACGTATTTACAAGCTGTATTTATTGAACACAGGACAGCGTGGTACGAATGTTTATAACGCCCCTCGTAAACTGATGTGCTAAAATACTTTATAGCGCTGGTCTATTTCTTCTTATCTCCCGTACAGCGTCTTTAAAAGACTGTATTACTGCCCACTGAAGACTAGATCCGGTTTTATGACGCTTTTCATCAAATTTACTAGTAATTCTAACTAATGTTATAATGCGAGTTTGTTTTTTGTGTGTAAGAAACTCCTTGTTCGCTTAACTGGTTATCACTCAATTTTGCGATTGCTTTATTTTCTCATTTAATACTAGCCTTACCCGCGGCTTCACACGCGTGAAATTTATAGCCTATATGTTATTGTGATGTATAAGATATCACTGTAAAGTTTCATCAAAATCCGTTCAGTAGTTTTTGCGTGAAAGAGTAACAAACATCCATCCGTACTCACAAGCTTTCGCGTTTATTATATCTTATACATCAGAATAACATATAGACTATAAGTTTAAAAGATATTATGTAATTTGGTCGAAATATAACGATAAATATAAAGTAAGTGTGATGCAGACGAAGTTACGCGGGTTAGCTAGTATAATATAAAACTTAGTGAATAACTTTGGCAGTTAACTGAACCTTACTTAAATGGATAGATGGATTTTCATTATATTTAATATATAGATAGAGCATATCCAACGTTAGAATCCATCAAGATTATATTATTGATTTTTTAATTGTTGAATATAAAAATACCTAACATATTTTCGTTCACATGCAGCACAGATAACATATAAAGTTATATTTATACTATATTCTTCTGTACACATAAAAAAAAAATAGTGATAAGGTAAATGTAATGTAGAATTTATCAATAATAATAACCCAGGTCAGTTAATATAGCGCCATCTAGTCCCACGGTAAGCAGAACTTGTGTTATGGGTATTAGACAACTAAAATAAATACTTCATATTTTTTTGTAAATACATACATAACATACACGAATACACAATCATACTCATGAAAAATGTTTGTACCGTGCGAGGAATCGAACCTGCGACCATCGGAAGTAAAGCGGTGTGCTTAACCGCTAGACCACCGAGGCAATAAATACGTAAATAGTGCTTTATTAAAAACTAGCTACTCGCCCCGGCTCCGCCCGGGTGTACCTACATGTATTATATATATAAACATTCCTCTTGAATTACTCTATCTATTAAAAAATCCGCTTCAAAATTCATTGTGTAGTTTTAAATATTTAAGCATACATAGGGACGGACCGACATCGACAGCGACTTTGTTTTATACTATTATTAAAAAAATATAAAGATACCCAATAGGATACAAGCGAAGCCGGTACTGGTAGGTAGTAAAATCTTTTTCACGATAGCATAGTTTTAGTCTCGCCGTATCATATCAGCTGATCGGTAAACGATATATTTTTAGAAGCCACTCAAGGCCTGGAGTGGGCGTTAAGATCTCTCCAAAAGGTGTAGAATGTTAGTGAAAATATCGTGTCAGATACACTAAGAAAAATAACAGATACGAGAACCTATTTACGCAAAAATATTGAATAAAAAAAATTACATCAAATTTTTTTTTATATAACTAATATTGTAGAAAAAAACTCTATTCTAAAAGAGATAAAGGTCATTTTTTGCACTTATATACGTTAAAATTCATTATTATTCTGCTGTCCAGTTTGGCTAGCTACATCTGTTGGAGAGAACTGGCAAGGAACTCAACTGGTACATTTTCTTATATATTACAATGTTATTTTACATTTAAACAAAATCCTAAATATCGTTTTGTTTATCATTATTACATTAATTGTGTAATATCATATTTTTTTTACAATTTACACAGACTATGGCAGTGTTTGTATAATGGTTACTAGACAACTGATATAAATACAGAGATACATTTTTTGTAAATAATACACAATATAATGTATATTGCATATTATAATATAAATATATATAACTCAAAGGTGACTGACATAGTGATCTATCAACGCACAGCCCAAATCACTGGACGGACCGGGCTGAAATTTGGCATGCAGGCAGATGTTAAAACGTAAGCATGCGCTAAGAAAGGATTTTGATAAATTCCATCCCTAAGGGGATAAATTAACGCGGGCGAAGCCGCGGGCAAAAGCTAGTACATAATATAATGAATAAAACACCCGGACTGAACCAACAATTATACTCTTGAATACAAATTTTAGTGCCGTGTGAGGAATGGAACCCGCGACCGTCGGCGTAAGGCGGTGTACACAGCGCTAGACCACCAAAGCTATGTCTACATACTAATATTATAAATGCGAGCTGTGGGTCTGTCTGTTTGTAACTTTTCCGAATACACGGATATAATGAAAATTAAAGTGAAGATAGATTGTATTACGAATCCGTATATTATGTAACATTTATAAAAAAAAAGTAGAACTGAGGTAATTATCATCCTATTTGACGTCGGTAAAAAAATGACCTGATTAATAAAAAAAAGTTTAAATAATGACCACATCTTATTTTACGTCTGTTAAAAAATGTTGAAATATTTCGATTAACAAATAAACAAATTACCTGAGATCGGATAACATTAATAAAAAAAAAAAGTTTAAATAATGACCTCTTCCTATTTGACGTTGGTTAAATAATGACGAAATATTTTGATTAATAAATAAACAGAGATGTCCTCATGTCAGCTGATAATTATACGTTAAAATTAACATTTGAAGTAGCTAAAAATAGCTATCGTTCTATCTGGCGCAAGGTTTTGCTTTATCTAAATCAAATAATTGATATAAAACATTACATAAAATTCCCTTGAATTTTCTAATTTCATTATTTTTTTATCAACCTTTTAACGGCTCCGAATTATATTCGAACGAATGAGATATGCAAATTCATTGTCTATGTTTTATTTTTTATGTCATCTGGGGAAGCGCAAACGCGTAAGTCATACAGCCAAGTCTGTAATTATCAAATTATTTGACAACGCAAGTAAAACTTATTCACTTAAGTATAAATTTAAGTTCCTTCATTTTAGTTTTCAAATCCTTTGTCAATATAATCAAATACAATATATATATATATATATCTATAATAAAAAAATATTTGGTGATTAAATATATGATGGTTGTCTATACATAGAAGATGTATTAAGAAAAACTATTATTAGAGAACTTTATCAACATAAGATAACACAAAATAGTTATTGTTACAATTTTTGTCTGTAAGTCTTTGTTTTAGCGCATACTAATAAATCAGAAACGATTTAACCGGTTTGGGTACGAAATGCTCTATTTTTTTTTTTACTTTCACATAATTTTTAGTTCATTCCAATTACTTTAAAAACAAAAAAAGTTATGCTTGTACGACGATGCTCAGGTTCAGGTAATATATCATATAAAACAGATAAAAAAATCATTTATTCATGTAGGACAATTTATTCGCTCATAAAAGTCAGGTTTTTGTATTAATACTTTTTTACAGATTCAACTGAGAACTGGCAACTAAACTTAATTTAATTTTTATACGTCTATCTAACTATCTAACGTCTAACATTAAATGTAAAGCCTGTGCATGAACAACTATTGCCATGCACGTTTCTCATTTAAGTAATAGTTTAGTGAGTAATAGGCTTTGCTTAAAAAATATGATATAACAGGTGTTTTAAATATATTTATTTTCACGGAAAAACGATATTTTTTTTTTAATTCCACGAATTAACGACACACAAGTCGACGAAAATAAATAAACAGCCATCTCATATCATTATTGCGTAAATGAAGATAAAACTAAAACATGATTAACTTGATAACTACGTATTATGATAAGAACCACTGACAGAACAAATATAATTTCATTATTTCTGCAACACCGTCAATTATTGTGATGATTTTAAAGAAACTAACATACGTTTTATGCTATTTATGCGTTCCTGATACCAGTTTATTCATACTTGTGTGAATTAACTTATCTTGTATTTGTAGAGATACGTATCACCCGATAATAAATGCTTAACTGAATTTCAACAATATTGAATAGATAATTCATTTCATTAATCAAGTTCGTGCTGAAACGAAACAAAACGCTAAACACATTATTAACGTTCATTCAGATTTCTACACAAGTGGTTGATCGAATATACCAATTGCTTTTTGTACTTTAATGTTTTCAGGGGAAATTAGCATTTCACATCGCCTGTTCGTACCTAGAGCCATTATTACACCGTGTATTGGGGTGAAAACCGAAAATAGCCGAAAACGACGTACCTGGAGCGCTGGTCGTGCTGGCGTGGTGTGGCGGCAGTCACGTGACCGTCCGCTCCGCCATCATCGAGGTGACCACGTGATGGGAGTGTTGTAAACAAATCGCATTAGCTGTTGATGTAGTGTCGTGACGGGTTTGGCCGTGTCGCTTGGCCGTGGAGACGCGCGACGGGGGCGCGGCGCGAGTCGCGACTGTCGGCGGAGCGGCCGCCGCGCGTGCGCCGCGCGGTCGATCGCTCACACTCGGTCACTAGGACGGTACTATTGTCTACTTACTGTTCGAAAACAAACAGCTTGAGCTTTCCTCTCCAAGGGGGTAGACAGTGAGGCGCCTGGAACATGTCCGCTTAATTAATTATATGCACACCTGTGGATTTTTTAATCGAGATCGGTTAGGTTGACGGGTTGTTGCGGCGAAATTTATTACGGCCCCGTAACCTTACCAAAAGCCGTGAAGTAGGAACACCGTGAGGTTTTACCCGGTGGGAGACCGGTAGTGCATGTTCGTCTCCCCCGGGACGGGCGGTTCTCCATGACGGATTTCCCCACGAAGAAATAAAAAAGGTTAACTACATTCGATATAATTATGTATTCTGCATTCAGATGTATGACACAAAATTATTTTGATCTTCTGGTTTCCAAGCTATTTAAAGTTTCAGAAAGCAGTGTGAAATAATTAAACCGAACGCAATCGAAGTCACTTTTATTAACTTACAAATTCTTACAACAAACTTTATTAAAAGTTATAAATCGTTTAGCTTAGACAATAGGCGAAGAATTAAAAGAATAATAAATATAAAAGAACTAAAAGTTGAATAGACAGGATGAGCTAAATGGCCTGACTCCATTGTAGTCTTCCAGCAGCGTAACAACACAATTTCATCATTCATTTTCATTCATGTTTACCAGTTTGTCTGTCTGTTAAAAGGTCTTGGTCACAGCCTGGAACTTCAGAATAGTGTATACTGCGCAATGTGGACTGTATTATAGAAATTAAAATGATTGAGTCACTTTATTTGTTGTATAATAATAAAATAATACAAATGAAATCAGGAAAATACCCGAATGCCTTTTATTATACGATGAGACCGGTTTTTTGTTGTCGTTTCAAATTACTCGTTGAGTTTTATATACTTTTCTACTATAATTCAAAACACGTGATGACATTTTTTGACAGATGTATTTTTTTTTCTTTCTGTTTTTCTCGTCACTGGGAAAGGACTCAGCCCATACAGCCATTCGCAGATGTCAATCAAACATTTTCCATTTTTAACAGCTGACTTTAATGTCACGTTCTGAGTCACAGAGAAGATAGGAGTTGCGAATGAGTACCAATATTATTATAAATTAAAATTTATATTTATATACCTGCGCCGCAAAGTATATAGTAAACAAAGATATCATAATGAAATTTGATCTAAAAATACATTGTACCAAGAGAATGACATGGACATCTTTTATAGCCAAAAATGAAATGAAGACGCTGACAATAGCTATTCATTCATAAAAAAAAAGTTGTGACATCTTTTTTATGCATGTCTGTGTTTTATAGTAAAAGCTTATATAAGTAATATCTCTGCAAGTGTAAAGTAAAAAGTTGCACTGTCTCGTAAACTATCAACTCTCAACTCTGATAATAAAGTACAGAATACTTTGGCATCTTCAGGGTTTTTTATTTTTGGTATAATTATTACCAGAGTTCAGCCGCCAAGTAGCTTGTTTTGTAAGATGAGTTTCGGTTGAAGTGATAAGGCAGTGAAGAGACAAAGAGAGTAATAATGATAACGTGATGTCAGTGATGCTGTTCATGTATATAGACGACGATTACTGCCATCAGGTGGAAAAGGTTCTTTGCCATTTCAAATACATAAAAAACATTATAATCTATAGATATAAATAAAATTGGAGTCTCTGTTTGTAATTATTGTGAGGAAGGGGGTGGTTAGTAATGGGCGATGAACTCAAAATTAGCATTGTGGCATGTCAGGTTGATCTCCACGCGGTTTTCACTGACAATCATCATGATAAATTTGTTACGATGGGCTAACTGACTCACCTTATTCTCACCTTAGCATTAGCATCCTTTGGTGCCCCGCCAGCATAAACCGTTAGCAGCCGGGTGCACCATCCATTATCATTTATAAAAAAAATGTAATTACATAACTCTATTTCAGATGTTTGTAGGTACGCAAGTATTTAGTAATTTGCGCCAGCCTGTGTATTCGGCGCCATTGTTACCGCCTAAACAGAACAACTTATATTCTTGTCAGGGTTGCCAACCTCAAAACAGAATTATGCGAAAGCAGATACGATTTCTTAGCATTATACGAATTCGCCGTGTGGGTGCCGGGTCTATCGTGTGGTAGAGCGGGAAACCCCGAAGTGTTCCCGGGTCTTGAGACGCTGAGGTTTTTGGGGCCACTTGACGCTGTACGTCAAAACTTGCCTTCACCGCTCATATTTCTTTACCTGCCTAGACAAATCGGTTAGGAGCAAGCTAATGCAACTCTAGATACACGTACTAGTATAGAACCCATTGCAGTTTTAGGACAGGCCAAGATCTTTTAGAAGATTGTAGAGAGATTTCACTGGTATACGCGATACACGCTTCCACTGATGCATATAAATACAACTTAGAACTGTTTTTCGTTAATTCGTTTGTAGTATTTATTTATTTTTATTCCATAGTCTTTGTGTTCCATGATACAGTAAATTCTACCAGTATTATATGTTTAGTTTTTCTTAATGTCGACTAATGATAGCAATGTATTGTCGTATAGCGGAAATCATCGTGATAAATTCTTGGTGAATTTGTCGTTGTTCGTTCGTTTTACCGACACAGGTCAAAATTTTCTACAAACTTGTACAAGGATGAAATTATCTTCGTACGAAAGGCAAGTCTTATATTTGTACGAGAATGTTCGTACAGCTGGCATCCCTGGCTGTTAATAAGACAAGCTAAGCTCTTACAGAACAATATTATATAATACAACTGCATTACTTCAGCTATTTAACGATTATCTAACCGCGCATTGTTTTACTGTAATACTCTCTCTAGAAGGAAACGGGATTGTTAGTAATATCATATTATGTTATCTGTGGTAATATGGACTAATCAACCTATTACTATACTATGACGACCTCTAGCGGTGCGGTGGTATAGCGGTCTAGCACACCGCTTTACGTCCGATGGTCGCGAGTTCGATTCCTCGCACGGCACAAACATTTGTATTCATGAGTATGACTGTTTGTATCAGTCTGGGTGTTTTCCATATATAATATATATTTTATCTGTGTATATGTATTTACATAGATTATTATTATATATTTATATGTATGTATTTACGGAAAAAAAAATATCTACGTATTTGTATCAGTTGTCTAGTTTACCCATAAACACAAGCTTTAGCTACCGCTTTACGTCCGACTAAGGCACAAACATTTGTATTCATGAGTATGATTGTTTGTATCGGTCTGGGAGTTTTCTATGTATTTACATAGTATATATTTATATGTATGTTTTTACGGAAAAAAAATATCTACGTATTTGTATCAGTTGACATAAACACAAGCTTTAGCTAGAGGTTATTGTTATTATTATTATTATTAATTAAATAAATAAATTCCACGGTAACGAAGTCGCTGGTAACAGCTAGTAAAAACTAATACTCGTTCGTCATGACCTGGTCAAACAGTTGTAACGAGTAGTTACAAGTTATTTGTAACATTGTATATGTAATACCGACTCAATCAACGAAACTACAGAACTTTTATCAATATAATTTGGTTGTTACTGGTCTCAAACTACATATAGGAATCTGCTAAGAGAATATTGAAGGCAACAATCTTTCAGTTCAGTGCTAAGTTTCAGTCAGGTCCAGACAATGTTTACAATTACTCCTTTGGTAACAAAATTTCTAATATATATTTAATATCTTGTATTTAAAAGTGCAAACTTAATAATATTATAAAAGAGAAAGTTTGTGAATATGGACAGATGTTTGTTGCTCTTTCACGCAAAAACTACGACACGTTTGTCACGACGTGCTAACTGACCTGACCTCATGCTCACCTTATCATCCTCCACTGGTGCCCCGCCCGCATAAACCCTTAGCGCAGACGAGTACACCATTCCATTATCATCAAATAAATAAAAAACACTAATTATGTACATAAAATAGAATCAAACATAAAATTATTATACAAACCATAGTGCAAACAAAACGGTAGGGTTTATAGTTCGGTCGACAAGTGGTTGCAGTGAGCGAACAAGTCAACGGGAGTACTTAGCACGCCTTTAACAGGTGTTGGATCATCGATTTCGGCCGGATTATCGACACTAGATAGTGCTGTGATCAAGTAAACTTCGATATTTAGTCATAGTTGTGTTTACAACAATTTTTATTATGGTCCTAGATCCCAAAACTGCCAGAAGTCCTTATATATATATATATACGTAGTTTGACGGCATCGGTAGTCTAGATGGTTTAGCACCCAGAATTTGAATTTGAATTTATAGTCAGTTGTTTAATATCCATAACATAAGCTCTGCTTATCTTGGGAGTAGATGGCGTTATGTGAATTGATCAAGGGTATTATTATTATTTTCTGATAAACGAAATGTGTATGATTGAATAGTGCTGGTCTCTACTATGATCGTACAATTTCCCTCTAATTCATTCTCATAGGTTTTCTACCATATATCATGTGCTGACAGTGTAAAAAAAACAATGCTATCGTTATTTATTTTCTGATGGCTGATATAAGTTACTATTAGACGAATTGTATTGTATTGTATTATATGTTGGACTCAGTTGTCCGCATTTAGTCTCTCATTTGGGCCGTTATGCGTATAGAGCCGAGACTACTAAAGTAGCCAGCCAAGCTCCTCCCAGATGCGCAGAAACCTACTGGTGTCTTCACAGGCTTCACGGAGCGACCTTACAGTTTCGAGGATTTGTGTGCTTTGTGTAGCCACCGTTATGCATTCCAGGATTACGTAAGCGGACGTTTTTCGACTTCAAAGCAGCCCCGACAAAGAGGACTGTCTGTAGCACCTATTGTGTACAAATATTTATAAGGAACAGTGACCCGTCATTGTCCCTTTCATTATTGTAAGATTTTTCCTATTTAGGTTTAGTAGACGTTTTACTAATTGTAGACCAATCCAAGGGGCGAAATCGAGATCTAATTTTAAATTCACTCTTAGTATAATTCAAGTCCATCATTCCATTATCATCCGTTAAAAATATGAAAAAGGTAAAAATTTATACTATCGATATATTGATACTCGCTCGTGACTAGCTCTCGAGAGTAAGACGTCGCAGTCAGCGATGTTAGGTTTGAAGATTAAAATGGATCTTATTATTGTGGACATTGCAACATGATGGAATGTCGAATTGCATATTATTTTAGGATTCCTTGAGTGTATTCTGATATATAAGCAATACTTGCAAAAATTGTCAGAATTGTTTAGAGAGATAACTTTATGTATATACTTCTTACTAATAATAAATGCGAAAGTAACTCTGTCTGTCTGTCTGTCGCGCTTTCACGCTGAACTGATGTAAATGTTTGGTACACAGATAGTATAGACCCTGAGAAAGGACATAGGCTACTTTTTAATGTGAAAAAGGGTTGTAAGGGGTTGAAAGGGGAGATGAAAGATTGTATGAAAGTACAGTTATTTTAAAGCTGGAAGACTAAGATTTTATAGGCTGTTGATTAAATATAAATATTTATGACATTCAAAGTTTTTAATCCCTACAACCTAAAATAAAATAGAGAACGAAAGTTCGTATGGAAATTCGTCATCTTTAAGCTGAAATTAAGAACTTTTTTCTTTGGATTTTTTGGGTTAGATCATTTTTTTTTATTTCACCAAGGTACAATTGGCCGCTACATGGTCGAAGTCGTGAGTGCAACTAGTTATTCATATATTTTAGTCATATAACTAATGAGTCATGGGAAAAAAACGCACTACAACTTATATTATATTAGTGATATAATAAAAGATATAACTAATTATGATGTAATGTAAAGACGTACTATAAATATTATATCTACCTATTATAACTGCTGTTTATCTTTATTACAAAATAGCCATGTTCTCCTGAAAAACATATGAATGTCGTCTATAAAAAACAGCCTCAAGGCTGCGTGTACCAGATTGGGGTCTCCATTTGTACTCGTACATTATCTGATTACCACGGTACAAAGCGTCTTATCCTAATTCAGATGTTCTCACAATGCGCCATAACGCCATATTGTGTGGTACCTATAGTAAAGTAATTTATCATAGAGGGGCATCCATGAATGACAACGCAACAAATTTCAGTCAATAAAATGGAAATGTGATTTCTCAAAAATGTAGACCCCTCCCTGGGCCCCAAGGATGGTGGGAGGGTTCCCAAGGAGAGTGGGACGGGTCTGCCCCACCCAGGAGTTTTCAATTATTATTTACACGTAGTTTGTGACTCTTCTAACTCCTTTTTAAACAATGTCACAATAGGGGTGGGGAGTGGGATAGCTAGCTAGCTGTTTCATGTCAATTTGACATCCAGTAGACTCCTCCTGAAAACTATAGTGATAAATTGCTGGTGTATTTGCAACACCCATTGTTGCTGTTAACTGACCTAACCTGTTGCTCATCAAATCATCCTTCCCTGACGCCAGCGCAACAGTTAGCACAGGCGGTAGGAACACTCCATTTACATGCATTTAAAAAAAAATGTCACACTTTATTGCAACTTCCCGTAGCCCCCTTAAAGTCATTTTGCGATCCACCTTACCACCGTCTCTCTCTCTTATCCGAAATAAATTTGACACATTTAGCTATGATCCAGATTCGAACCAACAACCTTCCATTCCCAATGTAGTTAGTAAATCACTAGGGCACTACACTCTGGAGTAATTCTGTACGTAATTATTCATTGGACACGTAGCTATATTGTGATGTCTTTACGGTACGTGATCAAATATTTACACACGAGTTTACTGAACGTACTTCATTGTTTTTCCATATGATAAATGTATGTACTGAACTATTTTTTACCGTCTAGTAATAAGATAATTATAATATTTCAGTGCGTAATTTATTATTCTACACTACATGTGGTTGTAGCCCACTCATGCATAAACTAAATATCGTCTTTGGAAGGTACACACTCTATCTTAAGGACTAAAACCCATTGCTCATTAGAATATCCTTTAATTCTTGGCCTTGGCAGTGAACTTTAATAAAGGGCGAGTACAATACACACACTCAGGGGGGAAGGGGATTGTTAGTAATGTGGATTGATACCCCATTGCTAGCAAAGTACCAACCTCCACACACCCTGGTCAATTTACACGATGGGCTAACTGACCTGACCTCATGCTCATCTTATCATCCTCCACTGGTGCCCCGCCAGCGTAAACCGTTAGCGCAAGCGGGTGCACCATTCCATTATCAATCCTCAAAAAAAAAAAATACACACACACTCACACACATGATCACACACATACGCACACATACACACATACACACACACACAGAGGCGCACACACTTAAAACAAATTTATATGAAGGGGAGACCTGATGTCTTTCCCTCAAATTATATTTGTAATTTTTATTGTTGCTATTTATATAATAAAACTGGAATTATGTAATTTGTGGAGATGAAATAAAATTTATTATTATTATATAATATTAATGTAGGTCGCTGTGCTATAGGTCTAAAGCATCTGCCAATAGCCAAACTCCGCAATAATATAAAAACCATTTTCCGTGAGTCAGTTAGCACCAAGTAATAGCCCAAACTCTGCTATTACTTGGTGCTAACGGAAATCACGGAAAATGGTTATCCGAATTCTGTTTTACTTGAGCGGTTCACTTTATCGTATACATATAATAAATTTATATTTCAATTTATATTTTCTGTCTCTTTGATAATTAAAACACCGATACTAAATCAAATTAATCCGAGAGGCGACTGTGGACTCGCACCATCTACGATGGATTCAAATACCCGACGAAATGGATTGTCGAGGATTGGAATAGGAATGGAAACCTCCAAGCGGTTCCCTCTGGAAAATATAATGATAAAATCTTGATGTATATTAGTAAATTACAATATATATCCCCATATATATATATAACGTATGTCTAAGTCTAAAGGCACTGGGTCGGCAACAGTGTATTAAATACCAGTGCCTCTGTAATGGACCATCCTATGGAAGATGTTTGCGCTCGTTGTTTGTATATATTCTTTAGGTGTATAAAATATTTTTAACTTACGGAACCATTATAATTTAAGGTATAAAATCTTTATACATTAAAAGTTTTTGTCTACATTTTAAAATCTCATTCGGCAAGATCAGTCGCAATCTAGATTTGTTTTTCGGATTGTGGTCTGCTAAAACGATTTACTCCGCTGTTCTTATAATGCGATTGAGTTGCTTGTTTTCGTTTTATTGGCGAGACGTCGTACGAAGACTACTAAAGGGAATTGTCTGAAAAAATACGCTGCTACATAATTTTGTAGATACCTACCTACAATTTAGTTGTATATGTATTCATGGATAATGTCCGCTTAATATTTGTACCTATATTTATTGGAAACACATATTGTGTATCTTACAGATTCAGTTATATCACATTCGTCTACTCTATCGCCTGAGGAAGCAACGCGCCGCCCGCACACGTAGCACCCCAGATCGTAGAGAGTTTGCTTTCATAGACCCATTTAGACCCATTAGGATTGAACTTCAAGTCCAGCGTATTTCATAGTTAGCATTTTCCCACAGATATGTTATATTCTCATATTAATTTATTTTCTTTATTTCATTATGCTAATCTTTTTATTTTATTCCCACATAACCGCTTACATTTGAATTCTTAATGTGTGGTCACTACAATGAAATAAAATTTCGAGTTTGTCGATTTTGACCAGGCCTCGTATTATAGATCGTAATGTATACCTAACCGTTTAATAAGTTTAAAGTTAAGATCAGAGTGATGTTATAGATCAGCATACTTAATCAATTATAACAAATAAATTTATAATATCTAAATAAATATTGATACTTAGCTTAGATTACATATTAAGAACGCTTAGGTATGTGGCGAATCTACAGACAACGCGTGGCAACACCGTTGCCTAGCGACACATGAGGGAGAAAAATAACAATCCTGTCATAGCGGGCCGAATCACTTCTTTTCTTATATAATTTCCATTTGTATTATTATTATCATTCACTACTGTAAATAATATAAGAATACACATAAATACAAAGCTACGACTGGTCTCATTCTATCATCGCTTTTCCTGCTGCTGTCAATCTATCAATCAAAAATACAATCTACCCGCTAAAGGTACATATATGCACTCTATTAAAAATCAACGCAATTATAACGCACCCTTTAATACCCATTCAAAATTTTCAGATTACAGACACGTTCTTGAACGCAGATTTAGCGCGGGAAAGCCAGCGCACGCTGATCCTGATTGATTGTTTTTGTGCTCATTTTTTACTGCATTTTTCATTCGCCGAGTTGTCATTTTTTTATTTTAATTTGATATTATTTTTCATAGACACGTTTATAATTCCTCAATCATGATGAAATCTGTAAATAGGTATTTCCTCTATGATCAGATGTCCGCCATTTTGCAGTGATAACTATTTATTACAAAAACGCGGGAACTACTCTTTCTCGTTCTCCTTGTCTACCTTTACAAGTAGAGGCAACTAGCTTAAATAAATAAACCATAGGCTACCGCTCATTCGGAAAGCTACAGCAAGCAAACGAGCAAGTAACTTGCGTGATGCTCTTTTAAATAATTGTTGTAACTTTACATTTTTAAGATGTGAGAATATAAACTACCACAAATTCATTAGAAACAAAGTATTAAATACTTACTAAAATTATAAATGCGAAAGTAACTCTGTTAGTCTGTCTGTCTCGCTTTCACGCCTAAACCACTGAACCGATTTAAATTAAATTTGGTACATAGATAGTCTAGACCCTGACAAAGGACATAGACTACTTTTTAATGTGAAAAAGGGTTGCAAGAGGTTGAAAGGGAATATGAATGATTCTATGGAAGTATCGTCATTTTACGCGGATGAACTCGCGAGCGCAGCTAGTACTCAATAAGACGCAGTGATTAGAGCAGACCAGCAGCACTCGTTCACGAATATAACGGATGAGCCAGCCATCACTGCGCTCGACCATATTTTATTGCTTTCTGTGACTGTTACAAAAATATAAAAGGTCGGCAAAATGGACATGTCTATATGCGACACTTTTTACTTACCATCAGTTGGGACGTCAGGTTGTTTAGTTTTTTTCTTTATTTAATTAGGATCATAGCATTTTTTCTATTACCACATATACCTTTCTGAGACTTCAGTACGGAAATATGAAGGTTTCTTAAGGGTCGGCAACCTACATTATTAACCTACAAGTGAGATTTATCTATAGGCTATGGTAATCGTTTACCATCAGATGATTGACATTAATTAGATTTTGACAAAATTGCAATAGCATATGCGAATGGTCACTCTATTCTCCCAAATTTGAATTTAAAAATGAATCTGTATTATTGTAAACATATACAACCTCATTTGAAAAGAATACTAGCCGAGTTCCTTGTCAGTTCTTCTCATCTCGAAATCATTCCGAACTGCCGGTAGATTTGACATATCATAAGTCTGTAATAGACCTATATAGACCTATATAATAAAGATATCTTGTTTTTGATGGGCCGTATGCTTGATTGCCATCTCAGTAATATAAAAAATTGAATGGATTTGAATAAATAAAAAACATGTTATTTTTTATTATTTATTGTACATTGTTTCTGTAACACGATACAATATAAGCTTTCTATAACAGCATGCACTTATAATATACATATATATATCAATCTACAGAATACAATTTCTGAATACATGTATATATATTCAATTCATTGCAAATTCATACCATAAGCTTTTAACTTGCGACCACGAGGCATGATAAAATTTATAGTGTATTTATTTTAAAATCCACAAAAGTTTTAATAATAAAGAACCTTACGGCCTCTTATGTATGATATAAATTCATTTGACAAGAAATAACGATTATGCAGTTGATGCTTATATACGTGGCAAACATACGGCCCGCCTGATGTTAATTACCACTGCCTACGACTGCCGGTAGTTCTACAGATATTTGTTGGAATAATTTTAGTATATTTTTAGGAATTCAGACGTTTTTCAAAATATATGTATCATATATTTTAAAATACAGTATGAGGTTCATGATTAAATACTACATACGATACATACATTGATGCTATGATTACTTCTGAATACATATAATTAATAAATTTCGTATATATTTTTTTTATAATAAATATAAATTAATAATTTAATTATAATACACTATTTATCATATTTTTATCATGCCTCGATACGATTACCGCGTTAAACTCTAATTCCATAGTGATATAAATACATACAATTAAATCTATATATATATATATATATAAAAGGGAATTTTATATATCTAAGGAATGGTTACAATTGTTAGTTTGTGTCGGTCATTTTGTTGCATTTTTTCTAAACTGCAAATTATTCTAAAAACGCGGCAACATTATGACAATACTAACACAAGTTTTTCAGGGCATTAGAACATGCAAAGATATAAGACCATACAGCCTGATCTGTAATATGTTCTTAACAATTTATTTTTACTATGACATAATTCATAACAAAAAAATATTATAATAAAAAAAAATTGTAATATTATCTTCACGCTGCCATTAACATAGGTCGTATCCGTGGTCTCAACACTTGACATGACCACATTTCGGTCGGTAAATTTAAATATAACGTTATCCTATCCCATTATTACCATGTGGTAGCCAGGTAGCCCACTCGTGCAAAAACGAAATATATCTTTTGGAAAGTATAGATATACTTTCCAAAAGATATATTTCGTTTTTATTTTTTTATTTATCCTGAAAAGATAAAAATCATCCTTCAATTCTGGTCCCTGACGGGTCTAGGCAGCTAACCTTTATAAAGGACGAGCACAATAGATCTATGCAGGTCGCTGTGCTACAGGTCTAAAGGAATCTGGCAATATAACGAGGAAGGATATTGTTAGTAATGTGAACTAGTAACCCCATGTATTATGTCAGTTTGACCTCCACGTGGTGAACATCGTGATAATTTCATGGTGAATTTATCACGACGGACTAACTAGCCTGACCTCGTGATCATCTCATCATCCCCCACTGGTGCTCCGCCAGCATAGACCGTTAGAGCAGATGGGTCCATTATCATCCATAAAAAAATCTGGTATTCGTCCAAACACCCCAATAAAAAAACCCACTATCCTTGAGTCAGTCAAAAAGATCAACTGACACATAAATGTCTATATGGGCTGAACAAAATTTGAATTCGCGACCTTAGATCAAAATCAATGTACTAAACCACTAGATGACGCTAGTCTAATGAGTAAATTACTGTTTTTTAAAAACATACGCTGTAGGAATTCATTCATGTACTACGAATAATTTAATATATTACATCCAAATATTCAATATAATACTTTGAGACGAATCAGTGAGATAAACAATTAAATCACTGATCAATATAATTTACTTATACAATTTTAATAACGTGTGTATAATTATAAAAAAAAATGTCTTCACAATTCATTGACAATAAAATATTAGGGCATTTATTGGTCCAAGAAATAAAACGATTAGAAGAATATAATGATACCATAGGGTTCCATTTTTTCAGACTACTCTAATGCTGTTAGCCCCAGCTGGCCATTACAGCTTCACAGGACGATAGGGAGTGCAGATGGCACTCTTACTTTTTTACTCTAGACTTATGGCGCGGCTGAAGGCCAACTCCCGCCTGACGGATACGACTTTAGTCTGACGGCAGCGCTAGGGGTTCGAATCTCGGGCATCCCCCTTTGAATTCGACGAGAGATCGATCAAAGGGGATAATTTTTCAAACTAGTAATTTAACGAACTAAATACAGTCCTGTATAATTCTTTCATATTTTAAAATTTACCGTGTCATTGATTTTCTTTTTTTGTATTATTTTTTAAATAATTTATACTAACAAATTTCTAGGACCAATAAAAACCAAACCATTCGGCATATTGTACGAGATTACAAAACGAACTCTGACACGTTATACCAATTATTCAAATTCAATAGACCGATATATGTTTATCTTATTTGATAGTAAAATACAATGAGAGTATTTCTATATACCTTACCTTTAAATATTAACAGCAGATATATGAACTTACAATAGATACAATACATATGATTAAAGTAAGCAATAAGTAAAACCATATAATATATAAATAAACTAAAGTTCAAATAGTTCAAATTTGTAATAAAATATTATTATGCCTTAATTTTCACAATAAAAGAAAAAAAAATATTTTAAGTATTAAAAAAAAAATAGTTTTATTTCATCCAAAAGTTGAAAGGCAAAGGAACAAGACCATACAACATGAACTTCTGCAATATTATTTGAAGAAATTATGAATTTATGAAGTCTTGTAATCAAATTTTATTTCAGGTTTTAAATAGGTTTTATCATTAACGTCACTCCTATGACATTGTGTGCATATTGTGACAACATTACAATTGATCGTTTACACAATGTAGATACGATTTACCAACCGTTGCCATGACACCTACATCATAGACTAGGTACATTACGACTTCTTTTTTTTTTCCATTGACACAATGTGCACACAGGATAGTGACGTCACAAAGAGTTGCTATGACACCAGCATGCGTTAGAGACTAAACTAAAAATCGATTTATAAAATATAAAATTTTGCTAACGTAATTTTATAAAAAAAAAATATTTTGTCAATTATTAAGTGCAATATATAGAATATGTTTTGCAAATTATTATGTCTCTTCTATAGTATAATAAACAATTCAATTTTATCTTTATGCAGCATCAAACGGGATCCGTTTGATAAAATTAATATAACATCAGATGTTGAGATTCGATGTTGTATCAACAGAATTTCGACCATTATAAATCAATAACAGTTATATAAACCTCGCTATCATCTCTCAAAATTATAAAGCCACGTTTAATTCAAAAACCGTAGAAACGAAAGGTTTCTTAGATTTTTAATAGGAGAAAAGTGGATTAACCAAATTTATGTCTAATTTCATTTATAATTAGGGTTCACATTACAAAATTAAGTTTGATGTAGGTACAGTTAAACGGGTAGAGCTCACCTAATAAAACTTCTTTATCGTCTTTGAAAAACATTGAGTATAAATTAATCAATTTTTAAAATAATATAATCAAATAGATAAAATAATATAAATATTTATTTTTTTTAGAAAAAAAAAAATATTCATATCTATTGATTTTGCCTTAACAGAGAATCTGTTAATCTGTTGAATCTGTCTCATTATGAGACAATTAATGATATCTATTATATTAAAAAAAGTAAAATACTATTATGGCTGATCGATCGAATCGAATCTTATAGAAGTGATTCAGACTGACAATTCAAAGGACGCTATAATGCGGTTTTCAGGACACGTTTTATTTGGTGAAGCGCTAACTCACTTCTTTGTTACTGACGACATATTAATTTTTGTTTGAAAATTAAGGGTATATAAACGAGAGAGTACTTACTCTTTACGTATTAAAAATTATACTAAGACCAATAAAAATAATCTCTTTTGTCACAGCACAACAAAAGGGACAATAGAATAATAAATTGACGTAATTAAAAATAATAAAAAAATATATCTCATAATGCTGTATGACAATGGGTTATGAAATCCTATATACATTCATATATTATGTAACATGCCATATTCCCATGCGTGATTCCGTTCGATCGGCAAATTCCTGAAAAAAAAAGAGAACCTTAAAAATAGTATTTTTTGTTTTAATTTAAAAATTAATCTGTATTAGTGTATTAATTTGAAAAGAATACGAGCTGAATTTCATGTCAGTTCTTCTCATTTCGAAATCATTCCGAACTGACGGTAGACTTGACATATCATAAGAGTCTGTAATAGACCTACATGAATAAAGTTATTTTGAATTTGAATAATTGAGAACTGACCCGCGCAATTTCATCTGCATCATACTTAACATTTATCATTATATTTCGTATCTATATGTTTTTAAATTATAGCCTACTAACTACCCGCCCCTGTGTCATTTGGCTATACATGTATTATACATATAAACAGTCTCCTTGAATAACTAATATAATAAATTAACTATTGCTGAAAGCTGAAATAAAATCCGTTGCGTAGTTTAAAAAATCTGAGCGAAAAGACAGCGGAAGCGAATTCCTTTTACACTATGTAAATATATATATTATATATTCAATATTCCAGAAATAAAATAATATTTTATAATCTATGGAACTTTTTAAAAGACATTTCTCCATGCTTGTTGATAATAACTATGCTGAAGAATTATAGTTTTAAATAAAGTAATGTGATTATACCAAATGATCAACATTATAGTTATAAATATTACAGTGTGATTAAATAAAATCCATTTGGCCAAATTTCTGATAATTGCAATGGTATGGCGCCAGGTTGATTGAGGTCGTCGTCTTCGCCGGCGAGGACGGTGTCGTGTGTCTGTGTGTGAAAGCATGGTAGGGACGGAACGTGTAGACCCGTGGAAAGGTTAGCTACTGTTATGGGGTCGTCGGGATCAATAAGAAAGTGCCTCAGGCGGCATGGTGGCGTATGGATATGTCTCTTTAGTGCATAATTGTTTCAGCCAGTAAAAAGGTATACTTACATGAAACCATTTGTGTGTGGTGCTTAGCATCGTGTCTCGTACAGTCCTGAGCGGCCGATGTACCGCACCCATTTGATCACATCATGGTCCGAGTAGTTCAGCTTGGGTTCAAACACCTTCAGGTAACGGACCTAAACACACAGAATCACATTTAACAGTGCAACTGAAACCAAATCAAAATATCTGTATTCACATTCAGCGTTACTAGTTTTAGCTTTTAGTTGTATTGTATATAAGATAAATAGCATCTAAGAATACTGTAATGCTGAAGAAATGTTTATTATTATTATGTATTTTATATTAGTATTCATGTAGGTCTATTACAGACTCTTATAATATGTCAAATCTTTCAAATGTGTGTGTTGTTTTCATTTTTCTAAAATACAGAATCACTTTTCAATTCATGTTAGAGAGAAAAGAGTGATTTGCTTGTAAATAGAGAATAATAGAACCTTCTTTTGATTTATTACATACCAGCTACTCACCCGACTTCGCCCGGGTGTACATGTATTATATATATAAACCTTCCTCTAGAATCACTCTATCTATAAAAAAACCCGCTTCAAAATCCGTTGCGTAGTTTTAAAGATTAAGCATACATAGGGACATTTTATACTATGTAATTATGATGATAAATAAAATGGCATACATGCTGCTGATCGAAGATATATAACTACATACATGTTTACAGTTCGCTATATACATATAGCTATGTTTTTATATTTGTACTAACTGTCCCGGCAAACGATATAAATTGTTTTGCCATATAAATTAATCCATGAAAATTTGGTTAATTTAAAGATGTTTTTATATTTGTAATAAATAAATGTATTAGTTTATGTGACAGGAACAAATAAAGAGTTTTAACTTCATTTCATTTGAAGACTATCATAAAGCTATGCCTTTGTAACACCCGTTGCTTTGCACACATGGCTCTCTTTGACGGCCCTGGTGGTTTAGCGGTTAAGCACCGCTTTACTTCCGATGATCGAAGGTTCGATTCCTCACACAGTACAAACATTTCTATTCAGGAGTAAGCATGTTTGTATTGGTCTTGGTGTTTTCTATGTATATTATGTTTGTATTTAGAAAAAAATGTATATATCTATTTTTATTATCAGTTATCTAGAATGCATAACATAAGCTCTGCTTAGCGTGGGGACTAGATGGCGCTGTGTGAATGGCCTGGGTTATAATTATAATCCAGGTCCATAATTATAATTGTTAACAAGGGAAACAGCGTTATACAATCAACCCCTATTTTCTAATAGCGATGTTAATTTATATGGCAAAACAAACAATATAAGAAATTCAATTTAGTTTCTTGCCAGTTCTTCTCAATTGAATCTGTGTGCTGATCTGGACGTTAGGGAAAAAATATTAGTATATAAAACTCGACGTTCATAAGCGGCTAAAATGTAATAATGTAATGTGAATGAATGATTTTGAATTTTAATTTGAAATTGAATAGTCAAACCTTAAATCCGGAGGGTGCGAAGGGCACCTCGAATCCCATGGAGATGGGTGGCCGCGTCCACTTCTTCTTGGTGTCCGTTTCCAGCAACTCGATCTCGGCAGACAGCTGGGTCTCTTTCATTCCCGCCATGCGTTTGATTCTGAAAGCCGATTACCACGTGAAAGAGCATATGTGTACAGGCAGTATCACTCACTATTGAGCGTGTGTGAACATTTCTCCTCTCTCTCTCATCATAAATAAATGTATCGTGTAAAGGAAGCTGTTGAGTTGGAGGTAGGGAACTCTATTTGTCATTCATCTCCTTTCTATTCATTCACTCTCATTAATCATGGTCAACTTTGTATTCCTCTGTGGAGACAGACTGACTACAAGGTGTTACCACTCATAAAAATATATTTAAATATGTCTAGCATCGAGCACCTAGAGTCTATTCTCCGACATTTTTTCGAATAGATAGGCACCATTTGAAATGTCTAGTAATTATGAAATAAACTTTTTATTAGATAAGTGTTCATAAAAAATATATTACTGTATACGACACTAATTCTTGTATCGGTCTGGATATTATTGTAATATGTTGTCGGTTGAGACGATGTATATAACAGATGATAATAGACTGACCAAATGTACATAAAAATATTGATCTTATATACTAATTACCAATAGCAAAATATAAGGTGGGGTGACACAGTTTAGACATGGTGCTTAGTCGTTAATATTGAGTTTGTTTTACTAGCCATAATTAATTGCAATTATTATATTGATGTATCTAGGTAACTGTGTCCCATATACATATATTGATGGTAAAAAATATATACGTATTTTATCACTTGCAGCAGCAGATTTGCTTAAGACTAGATGGCGCTATTTAGTAACTAATTTACCGTACTTACTTCCAAACAATGGCGTTCTCTGAGGCTTTATACTTGGCTTTCCCCTTCAGGCATATCAACTGTACCCCGCTGGTGTTGAGCGGAGTGGGGATCTTCACCTCGATCTTCTGTCCGAGGAGTGAGGGCTTGAAGTTGCTCTTCAGCACCACCTTCACCTCCATCTTGGTGCGGCCGACCTCGCGGACCAGCGGGATCACGCGGAATGGTAGCGATATGTCTTTAGTTGTACGATATCTGTGGATTAAAATTATTTATTAATAGTAGTTTTGACGACCTCGGTTCTATACCGGTTTGGCACGCCGATTTACTTTCGACAGTCGCGGGTACGATTCCTTGGACAGTGCAAACATTTGTATTCATGAGTATGGATGTTTTCTATGTATATTATGTATATAAATAAATACAATTAAATACATCTAAGTCTAGTATCCATATCATCATTTGTCCGGTACCCAGAACACCTTAGCTTGAGATTAGATGACGCTGTGTGAATTGTCCTAAGATATTATTATTATTACTATTACAGTAAAATATAATAAATATACAGTTAATCATATTATTTTTATAAAAATATAAAACAGCCATATAGTACTGACCTCATCAGCTCAAACTCTCCGTCCGGAGGTATAAACGATATAGAGTGCTCGGTCTCGAACTTGCTGAGCTTCACGCACTGGTGGAACTGACAGTCGTCGATGACCACCACCGGCTTGCCCGACCGCGCCGGGTCGCTGTCAGTGTTGCCAGATATACCACCTGCAATATCCGCCATTTTTTATAGAGACATAGTATAAAACCTTTATTGCCAACATTCAGATTACCGAACATACACAAAACAAGAAAATAAAAACATAAATCAAATAAAAAAAAATATTTATTCATGTACGATATTTCAGACGCTAATGAATTTTAATTTTGTTGTAATAATAATTTTTCCATATCATCCAATTCAATATACAGATTGAATTGAGAAGAACTGACAAAAACTTTTTTAGAGCCAGTTTATTTAAATTAAGTTATTAGGAAAGTGTCTTTTAATTTTAACTGAAATTTTAATGTAGATTATTAATAATAAATGAAAATCTGCCATGCATATTTGTCATTTAAGTAATTGTTTAGTAAGTAATAGGCTTTGCTCGATAATTACGATTTAACAGATGTTTTGTATTTCTATTTCTATTTCTATTATTGTAAATTTTTATACTCATTCCCATAAAATACCCATTGACTTTCTCTAACCGATACTTAGGAACAGCAAGTTCTTAAAATCTAATATTATTATTATATTGTAGAGAACTAACCATTTCCTTTCCCTTTAGCTTCCATGACGATTTTATCATTGATGCCAAACTTGCACTCCGGCATACCAGAGAGATATGACTTCATCACCACCTTCCCGGCAACATGGGCCGATAGCACCTGACCTGTTGGAAATAAGGCTGTTGTTAAAGACTGACTTCTTAGCATTCCAGGGATTTACGGGATCAGTGTTTAGTAATTTGCACCAGCCTTTTAATTTGGTGACATTATTACCACCTGAAACAGAACAGCTTACATTCTTGTCAAGATTGCATCTTACAACAGTTAGAATCATTTTTCTGGGACTACTTAATGCTGTTGGCCTTTAGAGCTTCATCGGACGATAAGAGGCGAGTGTCGATGGCTTTCTAAACCCGCGGAAAGACTTATAAAGCGAATGAAGGCCAACTCCGGCCTGACATTATGACTTTAGTCTGAGGCGACTGCTAGGAGTTCGAGCCTCGGCTCAGGCCGTCGTAATATCGATCTCCGTTTACATTGGACGGAGATCGAACACTTATCATCCCACAAATAGAGCGAAGAACTTCTTAGCAATCCCTGGATTGGATGGCGTGCAGGTGCCGGGCCATCGTATGGCTGAGAGGTAAACTCGGAACAGTTCCCAGGACTTATGACCCAAGGTCGGGGTTTAAAGAGCTATACGACATACGGCAATCAAGCATGCACCAAATAACACTGTATTATCTATTTCTCTTACAAAGTACCTTGTTTTATATTTATAAGCTTTAATTCAGTATAAACTAAACTGATTTTACCTAAATGTCGTTTGGCTAAAGTTAGTAATTCGTTTTATGGCAATTGAGTAAGGTTTTACAATAAAATACCAGAGTCTGTTATAAATCTGCCAGAAAAAAGATTTAAATGTCATATAAACAGTTCCTTTGCAAAATAGAATATAAAATTGAAGAATTCGTTAACGATAATAATGTTTTTATAGAAAATCTTTAAATCCATAGCACTGACAATATTATCTGATTACACTAATAATGAGTGCGTAGCGATTTCTATGTTGATTATCGCATGCCTCTTACTTGTGATACTGTAATTATTATATAAAAAAACATCTATTCAAAAAAGCAACACACAAGTTTCTTGTGATGATTCTGCATTCCGAATAAGTGGTAGAATCAAAATATGAAATTAAAAAAATAATTCAAAAGTGCTTGTAATGAGTTTATTTGAATAAAGATTATTTCTATTTTCTATTTTTCTATAAAGGATGGGAAAAGGTGATGAAATTATAGGGTATGGAGAAATGAGATCTTAACCCTCAGAAATGGGCATAGGGGATTTTTAGTAATCTGGACTAAAAATCCCATTGCTAGCAATGTACAATGTCAGGTTAAACACCATGCGATTCCTTCAGGCAGCCATCGTGATAAATTCTTAGTAACTATGTCATGATAACGCTAACTGACCTGATCTCATGCTCATACTATCATCCTCCACTGGTGCCCCGCCAGCGTAAACCGTTAGCGCGAGCGAGTGCACCATTCCATTATCTTATTAAAATTATAAACGCCAGTTTGTGAGTATGGACGAATGTTTGTTACTCTTTCGTGCAAAAACTACTGAACGGATTTTGATGAGACTTTACAGTAATATAGCTTATACATCAGCATATAAGCTATAAAGATCATGCGTGTGAAACCGCAGGCACAGCCAGTGATCCCTAAAAAAACTCTATGTTATTAAAACACATCAAATGTCATTGGAATATCCATGGTGCTGTTCATGTATAGACTACAGGCTGCTAGAGTACCTTGTGGTGACATCAGCAGGTTGACATACTCCAGCACGTCCAGGAACAGTTCATTGCGTCTGTATTTAATACCTTCCCGACGCCATCCGATTTGACCTGTCACCTGTAAGTAAAATTAAATATATTATAAAATACATATAGTAGGATGAACTATCTTTTCACAGTGTCTTTGGAGTGATCAGCTTTGATCACGATATAGTTGTAGTGATCAAAACTGATCACAGATTCCTATTTTGACTTAAAAATGTAAAGTTGTACAACAATGTTTGAAAAGGCAACAATAAACTTTCTTGTTCATTTTTCTTGTGCTAAAACTGCATTTAAAATGTGGTAGATTAAAAAAAGTGATTATTCCAAATTACAATTTATTTGAATATAGATTATTTCTAACTTAAATGTAGAATAAGTTAGAGTTAAGTTAAGTTTTAGTTAAGTTAAAACTAAAACCGAAATATATAGGAACAAAAAAATACAAAAGTGACTGTTACAACAAACAAAAAGGCAAATTTTTAAGAATTTTTCGTTATAATTTATTTCCAATATATGCATATTACTTTTTTTTGTAATTATCTTGCTTTAACTCTTCCTCGCTATTAATGACATTAGAATAATAATAGTGCATTTTCATTTATCAATGCAACATGCTTCATTGACAGCATAAACTATTAGAACAGAAGGCAGCATCATTCAATCATCTAAAAAAATGAAATGGGCCAGTTACCTGTGAGGTAATCTGTGCCTGCTCTTCTTTGGACGCAGATTTGATGCCCTGCTGTGTTATAAATGTCTTCAGAACACCAGTATCAGAATTTTGGGGATAACCAAAATCCAGGATCTCTGAAAAAGAATAATGTTTAATTAGTAAATCAAATTGAAATTATTATATTTTATTGAAATTAATAATATTATATTTTTATTCTTTCTCCTAGAAGGACATTGTAAATTTCTGTTTAATCTGTCGAGTTTAATAAACATTATTTGTTTTGTTAACAGCATCTGAGTTAACTATGGCTAGTGGAAATGTGTATAAACCTTTATTTGCCATAAAATTATTCGCTTTGTTCACACTATAAATAAAGATTGTTAATTGGACTGTTTTTTTTTATATGTGTTTTTGGTAAACTGCGTTTGATGATTCTTATTCCACAATTATTCGATAATAAACTATGATAGGACAATCAGAAATAAGGATATCTTACCGTCCAAAAGTTCATAAATGAGGACAAAGTTATTCTTGATGTTCTCTTCAGATATTTTACCAAAATATGACTGCATCACATCAATGATCTTCAGCAGGAACTCAAAGACCATGGCTGCATTCACATTCTGCTTGGTGACTGCTGCCAGCCAAATGTTGGCACGCTATAAGTAACATATAAGTAAAAATATTAATACACACAGTAAATAAAAATGTTATATATGTATATATACCTAGACAATTCAAACAGAGCAATCAAGTCCCATGCTAAACAGAACTTGTGTTGGGTACTGGGGTAGACAAAAACATACATAAATACTTACATAATAAACAAGCAAACATACAAAACAATCAGACCAATACAAACAATTATATTCATGAATACAAATGTTTACATCATGCAAAGAATAGAACCTGCGGCCATCAGAAGTTAAGTGGTGTCTTAGATTGCTGTACCACAGAGGCCATCACAAAAAAAATATAAGAATACAATTACAGTATTCTTATTGTGGGTTCCTGCAGGACAAGCCCACAAGTTGTAGGAGTTCAATTGAAATTCTATATACACAATACTTTGTTATGACCGTAATTTTATAGAAACATATTATTTTCATAACAAAATGTTGTCCATGTCCAATAGTAGGATGATTATTGTTTATTATTAACTAGCTTTGCCAGCAGTTTCACCCCACATTAAATATGTATAAGCTACATATATTACTGTAAGGTAATGGATTTAACGAATCCATTCAGTAGCTTTTGCGTGAAAGAGTAACAAACATTCATTCATCCATTCATACTTACAAACTTTTGAGTTAATAATATTAGTCAGACAACATTAATATTACAAACAAATATAAATGTATACTATACACATAAATGCTAAAGTTTGTGAGTATGGGCAGATGGCTGAATGTTTGTCAATCTTTCATAAAAAAACTACTGAACAGATTTTGTTGAAACTTTACAGTGATATAGCTTAGACTTCAGAATAACACATAGGCTATAATTTAACTAGATATTATATAAATTGGGCAAAATATATTCATAAATGTAGTCATCGGTCGGTCGTTGCATAGTTTGTAATATTTTCAATATTTATAAAGATTTTATCTATCTATCTTACCTTAATATGAAAGAATGATGTGCGAGCGATATTAGTGACTGGCGACCTCACTTGCTGTCTTGCATGGATGACATTCACTCGGAATGCGTCCACTGCATTCCGGCCAATGTCATCTCTATACACTCTCGAGATCAGCACCTCGCCCTTATGATTGTAGACAAACAGGCCCCCGATCATTTTGATTTAGGCCTGAACAATCAAAATTTTAATTTATAAACATTTATAATTTTAATTAAATTCATTAATTAAATAAACATATTACTAATTCATTTTTAATAGCAATCACAAAATACTAATAAAAATTTGCGGTATATAACTACTCAGAGAATGGTAATCTAAGAATCTCCTTAGTGCAGATTTGCAATATATCTTACTGTGAGACATCAAATATTTTTTTTTATTTCACTACCATGTGTACACCACAAATATTTGGTGCGGAAATCTGACCACTGCTTCAGGAAACATTACAATAACACTAATAGTGATCAAATTGTGACTGTTATTGAATCTACACAGATATTCCAATACATATTCTACCTCTGACATCTGCCATGCCTCTGCCATCAACAGGCAATGAATATAGATCAGATATAGCTTTGAAACCTGACTCTTTTGAGACCAAATGCCAAATGCTTCCAACAGCAGTGATCATGTTGCTGAATTGGATATGGGAATCACACATACTAATAGCACAAAATAATATGAATCCATTAAGTAATAATTTATATGGCAAATTAATATTTGCTAGGTCAGATAGTAAAGATGTAAAATTAAATAAATGAGATCATATTACACACAGTAGAATTGTACTGGCAAGAGAAGGCAAACAAATGAAGCTACCTAGCAAATGGTGATAGGTTATAGACTCCTGTTATGAGAAGCAAGACTGTGAAGAAAATATGATGGTATTAAATTGTTATAATGTAATAATTTATTATTCTATGAATCTATATTATTGTAGTAGAGAGAAAGCTTAGACTAATGACTAAGAGATTCAGATGACTAAATCAATAATTTCACAAAATTTTATTTCTCACCACCCACTTTTAAATTAAAACAAAAAATACGCAACCGCCTTTTTTTATACCGACGATGGTCAAGGGCTTAAACACAATAAATTATTCTCATTCTACCAAGCATCTAGCAATAAAAATTAAATTGATTAGTAAGATAATATATTACACATTTGGTGTATATCTCTTAATATAAAAATTTAGATTTTACAAAACGCTTATTTAATATATAAGTAGCTAATTCTAATTCCGGAAGATCAATAATAATTACTATTTAGAAAGGGTATGCCGATTACAATTTTGTAAGGTCTAATAGAATGACATTAAAAAATTTACCTGAATTACGTTGAAGAAAACATTAGATATAAATAAGACTATAATCTTTTCATATTATCGAAGAATCAAATAATTTCATATTTCTCTAAGAATTTCTTCTTAAAATTAACAAGGATTCATTAACAGGAAACAACTGGAGCCGCCCCCAAAATGAAATTACGAGAATGAAACGTCAAAACGTCAATAGTTAGTGGTAAGCCCGTATTCACAGGAGCTGAATTCTAGTTTCGTGATTGTGTGATACATAAAAATGGCGCTCGTGTGACTGTGGACTAAAAACCATAGACAAATACCCTTTCTTTTACTTTTACTGTAAAGGATCAAAATTAATATCATTAATTGTAAAAATAAAACTATAACATCATTAGGAATTTAATGAAAAAGTCACATCTTAAAGCGAAAGGACACCATCATAATCATCACGGCCAATAAACACACAGTAGCGCTATAGTTTGTAGAACGAAAAGTACTTAATTTTCTGAAATAGTAATATAGATGGCGCAGTAGTGTATGTCAGTAGGACGAACTCAATCTTATTTATTATTAAACATAATATTTTTTTCAGATAATCCATAAGTACCTACAATCTTTAATTTTTCCTTGTACATTTACTGCATCGCTACGTTTTAACACATATTTTTCTTATCACGTCAGTGAATACGTTATAGTGTTATAGGCTATCCAATAATATAACAAGTTAAATGTGAATGATATATATATTTTAAATAGTTAATAGTTATATAATTCAATATAAGGGGAAGTGTAGATTATTTTACCCCCAAAATGTTGAGACATTTTATAATTTTTGTTGCCGTTGGTGACTTTTTTGCAATCGGTATGTACGTTATAAATCCAGGACCCCTTTATCCTCCGACAAAAGGAGAGGTGTGGCCTAAACCTCAATTTGAGAAAAAAGAATACACATATTTTACACATAATTCCTCATTTATTATTACGGTAAGGATTTTAGTTTTTGTTCAAATTATTGATTTCTTTATTAACTACTGATGCAATACGAAATATTTTAGCGATCAATATTTAATTATAAATCAATATATAGTAGTTGTTTTATTGATTTATTTAATTTGCACATATATATGTTCCATTTTGTACGTAATCCACTGCATGTATCAGCACTTGTTTGTTTATACTCTTATGTAGATAATATACTCTAGTAGTCTAGTATATATATGTATATAGGTTACGCTGTATTTTTATCAACACAAATGGATATTGATGATAGTTTGTCAATTGTTAACTTTTTTAACTTTCAATTGAATAAGTATATTGTTGTATTAAATTAGGTCTTCTTTTTGTTTTTTTTTAATACCTGATGGTGTAGTTATATATAAGTCTCGTAAACTAGCGTGTATGCATGGGATTTGTATAGTACATATGGTTGAGTTTAAGGATTTCTATTCTTATTGGTTTCTACCAAATACACGCGTTTTCCATTGCCTATACCGTAAGGGATCTAGCGTAAAGATTGATACTTAAGTACTTATGTAGTCATCATCATATCATATCAAGAAATCAAGAGATCATAGAAGTAAGTACCTACTTATGTAGGTACTTACTTCTATGATCTCTTCGTAAGTTAAAACCTTGTTTATAATAATAATAATTGTTATTATTAACCTACATTGCCTCACTGAGATAAAGATCCGTCATATATTTTACTAGATAAGGCCGCGGTTTCATCCGTGTGAAATTTATAGCGTTTTTCTGATGTATAAGCTAAATTACTGTGAAGTTTCATGAAAATCCGTCTAGTAGTTTTTGCGAGAAAGAGTAACAAACATCCAACTATACTCATAAAGTTTCGCGTTTATAATATTAATAAGATGCACAATAATAATAAATAAAAAAAACATGTTTTTATTGTCAGCCAACAAACTATACTTGTGAAATATTGGATAAAGCAATAGAGAGATATGCATTCACCGTTAGAACATTCCACGGTATAGCACGGCGATTTAAGAAAAATCGGCAACATATACATAAACAAATTCTAGAAACGTCTACAGTAAACAATGGTCATGATAATCATAAGTTGGAGAGATTGGAAATAGTTTTAACTTCACCATGCGAAGACTTGCCGCATTTGGATATGGATGAAAAATGTGAGTATAGTTTTTTAACTCTGTTATCCTCAAAGAGTGAGACGAACTTCTTGGTATTCCATGGACTTACTGTCAGAGGTGAGACTTACCGGGTCACCGGTCAAGTCCCGGGAATTGCTTGCTGCAACAGCAAGTTGATGTTTTTCTCTCAGCCACACAAGGGAGCTGGGCCTTTTTTGCTGCTAATGCTAATTCGGGTTAATCTCGTTGTTATTGGTGTTCTTCATCATCGGAGAGTTAATCAGAAATTTAATTGATACACAGCCCTTTTAGTGTCGCCGGATTGAATCTCACGACGTTATAATATTATAGATCTATATTGAGTTAATATTAAAGAGCTAAAGTTTGGGAGTTTGGGTGTATGTAGTATTCTCCGTTAGTACTGATCCGATTATGAAAATTCTTTTACTGTTAGATAGCTCATTTATCGAAGAAGGTTATATAACATTACGCTACGACTAATAGAAGCGGAACTGCAACGAATAAAATAGCAAATATCGGGAAAAGAGCAACACGAAGAGCGAGCAAGAAACTTGCTTCGTTCGTAATTTTCGAATGAGCGGTAGATTAAAAAAAATAACTACTTTTCAAGACTGATTTAATTATCTTTATTTAAATAAAACATTTTCTATTCTATTCTACAGACGAAGTTGCGTTACAAATACATATGTAAATATAGACCATTACTAATTATAACCGTAAAGTTATTATTATAATTAAAAAAATACATCCACGTCATTTTCATAATTTATTTCTACCGATATTTATTAATAATTAGCGTTCGTAATATGTGTACGATAAGAATTATTTTTATCTAATTTACGTACTTACCGTAACAAAGTGGCCACAATAACACCCGGCGATAACCCTTTTAACGCTCGATGGCCCTCAACGGTTTATTAGAGGATTTATTTGTTATATATATGTAATGCAAAGTACACTCCATTGTCTGAACACGCATTGCATGTCTATTTTATGTGTGGATATATCTTTAGGAAATCCTCGTATGAAGTTGTACATTAATTGACGGACTCGGTCCATCGGTTTAGCACACCGCCTTACTTCCGATGGTCACGATTTCGATTCCTCACACGGTGCAAACATTTGTATTCATGAATATGATTGTTTGTATCGGTCTGGGTGTTTTCTATATATAATATGTATGTATTTACGAAAAACATATATATCAATGTATTTGTATCTGTTATTTAGTACCCATAACGTAAGCTTTAGCTAGATTAACTTGGGTCTAGATAACGCTGTGTAAATTGTCAAAAAAAAAGTTTTAAAATGTTTTATTTACAGATGAACTGATCATAGACAGAATATCAATATTAAAAACGGATTCTATATGGGGTGCTCTAAGAGGACTGGAAACATGGTCGCAGCTCTTTTATCTAACCGATGATTACAATGTAACTTACAAATATTATTTTCATTATTAATATGTTTTTTTTATATGGTCAACCTAGGATGTAATGTAATGTGGTAACGGTGACCTATAGACACAAACAGAGGTAGCAGACATCGCATCTATAGTATAGAGGCATAGCCACCTTACTTTTCTATACTGGCAGGTTCGATTCCTCGAACAGTATAAACATTTGTAATCATGAGTACGATTGTTTGTATTGGTCTGAGTATTGCCTTTATATGTTGTGGTCATATTTAAAAAAATATATTAAAATAATTATATCGATTGTCTAGTAGTTCCAAGCTGAGCCAAGCTGTACAAGCTGTGTGAATTGTCCAGGAGAAAAATATACTTTGAGAATTTTCACTCTGTTTTAGTTTTTCTTATTCGATCATAAGAATCATCATAGTCATTATATAGTGAAGTAAGATGTCTTACCACACCATACCAAAACGAGCCATTTCTCACGTCTCTATCGTTTGCTATTCTGGTACACTCTTGGTGTCCTCATCATGTACCACTAATTTGACACTCGATCCATCAGATAGATAATCTTTTTTGATATTTAATTTTACTTCTACCACTCTCTGTCTACTCTCTTTTCTTTGGCATCTATACTAATTTTAGATCTACTACTCTTTTGCAGCAACTTCGAATTAATAAAACCCATATTATAGACTTCCCCCGGTACAATCATCGTGGTCTTCTGTTGGACACCTCGCGGCATTATATATCAGTTTCGAATATTCTGAAGACATTAAATGCTATGACAATGAATAAACTAAACGTTTTCCACTGGCATATAGTAGATGATCAAAGTTTTCCGTACCAAAGCAAGAAGTTTCCAGATTTGAGGTAATGTTTAATATCCACTTATTGGGCGATGGGGTTGGCAGCAATTGAGATTAAATCGGGGCAATTTTGCTGTTCTCTTTTATGGATGACTAGCTGTACACTCGACTTCGTCCGCGTGTATTTAACTTTATTTTTCTAAAATAAAGATAGCCTAAGTTATTCCTTATTACGTCAGTTACTGATGTAATAAGGAATAAATGCCAAAAAAAGTCCCGTCAAAATCAGTCCAGCTATTTCAAAGTTTAGCCAGAACAACAAGACCGACAGACAGACAGACAAAAATTGTAAAACATGTTATTTTGGTGTATGTACCGTATTTATATTCATATGCATGTAGTAAAAAACGGTTATTTCAATATTACAAACAGACACTCCAATTTTATTTATATGTATAGATAAAGGAATGATGCCGCCTCCTGCGCTAACGGTTGACAGTGGCGGAAGTGAGGTCCGTTAGCCAAAATATTACAAATTATCAAGATGTTTTCCAAGGCGACCACTTGGAGGTTTCAATATTTAAGGCATCAAGTAATTTGATTTTTTTAAATGACAAGTTCTCTTTTATTCGAATTACATGTAAACGTGATTTTTTATTTTAAACTAAATCATAATATCTTTGTTCATCTAAGTCTATTACATATGTTAAATCTACCGTCAGTTCTTAATTCTTTCTAGTTGAGAAGAACTGACAAGAAACTCAGCTCTTATTCTTTTCAAATAAGCTTGTACAACATGATTACCAAAATACAGATTCATTTTTAATTTCAATATGAAACAAGACATCCTTCCACGTAGTTTCTGTCCACAGTGCTTTTGGTGCGTACCATTCTTCTATGATCTACACACATGAAGATATCCAAAAGATCTTAAAATACGCTACAGAACGAGGGATACGAGTTCTACCAGAATTCGACGTACCAGGTAATTATTATAAATTATATGTAGATTGTAACAGTTTTCCCCAAAACGTAGAACCCACACCCAGGTCCAGCTTTCCCTCACTAGTTGGTGAATTCCCCCTACAAAGTCAAATTCTGTTTTAAATTTGAGGCAGTCATTATTTATATGTATAATTAATAAAATTCACGGAGTCTTACCATGTTTTATTTTTATTAAGTTGCCGATATACTGGAAGTGTTTCAACCGCCGTAGTCACAGTCACAGGTTCAGTTTACCCGTGATTTTTGTCCAAATCATATCATTTGTTTTATAACAGTGCGTGTAAGAAGAAAATTTAAGTTTAATTATACATAATTGTGATCATTTATTTGCTCGTAGGCCACACTCGCTCATGGGGTGTAGCATACCCTGACATCTTGACAAAATGTTACAACAAAAAGAAAGTTATAGGTTTAGGACCCATGAATCCCATCAACAATGCCACGTATGCATTGCTAGAATCTCTGTTCGGAGAGGTCCAGGAATGGTTCCCTGACAAATATTTGCATGTCGGCGGTGATGAAGTGGAGTTGAATTGCTGGTAAGATTTTGAATTTGACAAAATTTTGTCTTGCTAATTACTATTTTCACTGCCCTGCCAGTCTAGCGGTGACCCCCCGATGGACTTACAGTGATCGCTGGTTTGATTCCTAGCTCAGTGTTTCGATGTATATTATGTATTTATTTACATTAAAAAAAAATTAAGTATATTTTATCTGTTTTAAATAACTTTATAATTTATTTTATTTCACATATTGCGTACGATAGTGAATAATAAAAAATATGGAGTATTTAGTTTTGATATTAATAATAACTCAGAACGAACGTTTGGTTATAGGTCAGTGCTTACTGCTTAGATAAACTATTAACACTCGGTTAATGAACTTCGTTTAATTTTAGGCCTGGTAGTACCTATGTTTAAGTACTGTTTATAAATAAATAAATTTATTAACACGTTTGTACTTTTATGTTTTACAGGAATTCAAATCCTGAGCTTATGGATTATATGGTCAAACATAACCTGACTACAACTCAACTACATGGGCTCTTTATGCAAAACGTTATACCATTATTGCAGAACAAATCTATTCCCATCGTGTGGCAGGTAAGTTTGAATAAAAATATTTAATTTTACCTGACTCTGACGTCCTCGGTAATCTAACGGTTTAGCACGCCGTTTTACTTCCGATGGTTGCGGGTTTTATAGGAATAAAACCATTGTAGCATTTGTATTTATGAGTATGATTGTTTGTATCGGTCTGAGTGTTATATATATATATACTATGTATTTACGAAAACAAATATATCTAAGTATTTATGTCAGTTGTCTAGTATCCAACTCTGCTTAGCTTGGGATTAGATGGCTTCATGTAAATTGTCCAGGGTTGGGTTATTACGTCTTATATTTGTTTTTTTTTTGGGAATAAAGGTTACTCTATTTGCAGGAAGTATTTGATGAAGGTGTTCCGTTGTCGAGAAATACTATTATTCAAGTTTGGAAATCGCAATGGATTCCTACTATGATTCAGGTAAGTATATAACAATTTTAAACAATGATATTTTACATTGATGCTGTGTAAATCGATTATTATATTATAGTTTATTTTTCTGCATAATTCACAAATCACTAAACTATTCAAAATAAGCAGAGCTTACTCCTGAAATTTTGGCTTTAATATATGTTTTTTACAAACCTATTAATCCAAATACGTATTGTTTTTAAGTGTGATGCAGATTTAGTTATGCGGGCCAGCTTGTTCAAAATAAGTAGATTAACTTTTATAAGATTTTGTTTTTGATAGATTATTAATTCATATTTTATATAATCAGGTACTTCAACATGGATACCGACTCATATTTTCTGCTAGTTGGTACCTTGACCATTTAAAGACCGGCGGGGATTGGACGGACTTTTATACAGCGGACCCAAGATCTATGGTTTACAACGCCACGAATAACAGCTCCTTGCTGCATAACATCATAGGCGGAGAAGCGTGCATGTGGGGAGAGGTCGTTGATGATGTTAACGTCCTTAGCAGGTTGGAACTTTGACTATAGGAATATGTATTTTTTTTTGTTACCATAAAAAGAAAACATAAATTTCATACTTATGAATTTTTGCACTTTTAGAAAAATTTTGTTTACTATTTAATTCTTGTATACTTATTACTTAGGTATACTTTTATTGACCGTATGGTATATGTATTTCCATGTTCTTATACTGTCTAAAATATAGTAGTATTGTAATTTTGCCTTTCTGACTTCTCCCAATATTCAGACTTTTGGTCGCCCCAAAAGACAATAAGAAGGACGAGACGCCAGTCACTGCATTTGCTTTTGAATTTAAAAAATATATTGTCTTCTGTTAAAAAGATATTGTTAACGGTTTCTGAGCTATGGAATGGTCAATTGTATTTTTAGTTTACAAGCTCTTCGGAGAGTTTACATTTTGTATGACTCAGACCCGATAGGCCATTTGGACAGCTATAGTCCGTAGCATAATTTAATATCGTTTCTGAAATCTATAGTATGTGGTGCTTATGGTATATACTTACTTAAACTATAAAAAAAATTATGATTCAATATATTCAAATTGCCTTGCCTAAAGCTATCCTGTTAGTTAAATATATGTGTTGGACTCCATTTTCCGCAATCAATCTCTCATCTAGGCCGTTGTACATATAGTCAAATACATAAATATACTTACTTTACTTCATAAATTCTTTTAATTTGTATTTAGTTTCATTAGTATTGTTTTATTTTCTTTTTCTACAGAGTGTGGCCACGAGCTAGTGCGGTAGCGGAACGACTGTGGAGTAATATTCCTGTAGCTGGTTATAGAGCTAGAACGGATGCTTTAGACAGCGCTCGTCATCGTCTAGAGGAGCACACGTGTCGTATGAATCGGAGAGGAATAGCGGCACAGCCACCAAACGGGCCCAGTGTTTGTGTCACAAACAAACATTAACACTTTTTTTTATTTTAACTATATCAATAATATAGTATAGTGTTACAATAAATAATGCTGACAAAACGCGTTTGATTCATATTCCTTATAAAAATCTGAATATAAATAAATAACCCTGGATCATTGATACAGCGCCATCATCATCAGATACAGACGATGGTAAGAAAGACCTTTTTATGATGTGGATTAAATCCGTTTATTATTCTTATAACGACCTTTATGATCCCACGACTAAACATACGTATTTCATCCGAACAAATCTCTTTCGTTAAAATTTTAAGTCACTTGTACTATATAGAAATTTTGAACAAGTGTTTTTAAAGTTTTTATTTAAAATCTACAAACTAATAATAGCAAGACAGGGCAATTTAAAGAGAACTTGGTATCGGTACTAAATAACTAGACCACCAACGACGACTTAAGAGTATTTTCCTTTCAAAAACATGACTTAAGTTGTTTTTCTAAGAATACATTACATTTTTATGGCCCATATAATTTCATACAAAATTATGCGAAAAATCAAAAATAATCATGAGGGTCATAGTATAATGGCGCCATCTGCTTTTGTTTTTTTTTTTTACAAATTATAGTATAATATTACGCTAATGCCTGTTTTGTATAGATGTTGGTATGTATTAATTTTATTTTTGTTTATAATGATTGTTGTATAGACAAATAAACATACATGACTACCATAGACAAGCACGAATTTTTGACATTAGATGACAAGAAATGAACAACACTACAGCATAGACAAAATGAAAGCAAAAGTTCTACTTTCTTATGGTTTGAGAATTGGGTCGATTATGTCATGGCGGGTTAGATGTTTTCGGCAGTTAAATAAATGGAATTTGTTTTGAATTACGCCGTCAATGATCTCGTTGCAACCGCTGTTGATTAATACAAATCATATTTATATAATCGTAATCCTCTCTTAATCTATTCAAATGCTGAAGCAATTGCAAATGGGCCTTCGCACGTTTATGCTTATCGCGTCTAAAGTATGGAGTTGTTTTTGTTATATGTTTAAGAAGCAATATCGAGCGGTAAATATGAAGTAAAGTGTTTTGGGCGTTCAGTGATTTATTTTAAGTACAAGACCAATTGAAGTCTCACGTGGTGTTTCGTTTTCAGTTGGCGCAGTACCAATCTGTCAAGTATGAAATTTATCCGCTTTCCCCGGTATCTAGACACAGGCTGAGTAAGTAATCATTTTTATCTGGTTGAATATTTAAAATCATCACCTGATACGGCGCCCGGTGTTCTTATCGTGTTGTATCAAAACATCGCAACTTGTTTTGATACTCTAATCAACGGTGTCGTTAAAAATTTATGTTATATTTTATTATCCAAGTTATGGTACTATTAGATCCAATTTCTATAAAACTAATGCCCAATAATAATACACACACTTGTTGATATTTATGTCAAATTACTATAACTTTATAAATACTGAGCTAATAAAAAAAACTCACTATTGTAGTGTCATAGATATGAATAGATAAATATAATAGCAGTGTGACTAGTAATTTCATACTGTTAGTAGACCCATATGTTATGAACAGTTTTTATTTATATCTTTATATTATAATCTTATACTAATGTAAATGCTAAAGTTTGTGAGTATGGGTAGATGGCGGGATGTTTGTCACTCTTTCACAAAAAAAACCACTCAACAGATTTTGTTGTAACTTTACAGTGATATAGCTTATACATCAGAATAACACATAAGCTATAATTTAAACAGATATTATGTATATTGGGTGAAATATAATGATAATTGTCAAGAAAGTTATGTAGATATTATGTATGTAGATTTGAAAAAAATGTTGACTATTCAAAAGTGCTTAAATTAAGTTTATTTGAATAAATGATTTTCTATTCTATTCAGGTCAGCTATTGAGATATATATCTGTGTGTAATGATATAAAGATTTTAAAGACTTAATGGATTTATATTATACTAGCTGTGCCTGTGGTTTCACCGTCATGAAATTTATAGCCTATATATTATTCTGATGTATAAACTATATTACTGTAAAGTTTCATCACAATCCATTTGGTTGTTTTTGCATTATAGAGGTAACATACATCCATCCATACTCGCAGACATTAATGTTTATAATAGGAAGTGTTACTGATGTGTAAGCTATATTATAGCTATATTAGTAGGATTAAGATGTTAACAGAATTCAACAAAATAGCTTAAATTCTTTAAGTATCTAAAAACTAATCAAAGCTCCGGCATCTTTTAAATAAAAAGTCGTGCACTCACTGGACTAGGCTAGCATAGTAATTTACCAACCAATCCGATTATAGTACCATTACTGAATGCGGATATACAAAGAACAGAAAAAAATATATATCTAAACACTTCAATTTATGTGTATATTTATTCCTTCATAATGTAGGAATCACCCACTTATTGGTAGAGCTCTTGGTAATTAATATGATATTCAGTCATTCTTTAAATGTTGATACAACATGATTCCAACATTTTCCTTAATCTATTTCATTTAACTAGGTCATGGTCTTACCCTTACCTCTTTCCTTCTATTTTTCCTTCAATAATAATGTTCACAACTTCATTATGTTCTATGAAATGTTCAATGATGTTTATATGAGATGTGATTATGGAGAATGAGATTTTTAAAATGGAATGGTGCACCTGCCTGGTAATGGTTTATGCTGGTGGGGCAAACATGGTAAGTTGAACATGGGTCTGGTCAATTAGACTACCATAACAAATTCACCAAGAATGTATCATGATTGTCATCAGAGAAACTGTGTGGGGTTCATCCTGACATGTACATTGCTAGCAATGAGGTCATAAAACATAAAAAACAGAGGGAAATGAGTTTGTTAGTAATGTGGTTTGATGATCTTATTGCTAGCAATGTACCATGCGGTTCTCCCTGGAAACCATCATGATAAATTCTTGGTAAATATGTCACGATGGGCTAACTGACCTGACTTCATTATCATTTTATCATACTCCACTGATGCACCGCCAGCGTAAACCGTTAGCGCAGGCGAGTTGACCAATCCATTATCATCAATAAAGAAGATAAAAAAGGGGATTGCAAGTAAACATTATTAACAAATCCTATTTCGTACTGAATGATGACACTATATACCACTGGAGACTAGATGGTGCTGAATAAAACATTACTCATTTGTTGTTTTTTTGCTCATTAGGAAATTACCTTTTTTTTTTTTAGAATTGTGGCTTTTTATGCAAATAGATATTGTCACACCGTTTATACGTAAAATAACAACAGCATATAAATTTATGAACTGTTGTTAATTTAGATTTTATTTAGAAACTTTGGGTTAAAGTGTAACAATGTTATTCTTCTTAGTTTTTCCATCGCTATAAGAAAAGTACAAAAAAAAACTGTTTTTAGATCAAGTTGTTGATAAGATACTCTTCATATGATACCTCTTGAAAAGTAGATGTAAATTTATATGATGCCATTTTTTTTTTAATATTAGGGTGTAAAGGTTTTATTAAAAAATATCAATATTTTGAAAAGTTTCCAAATTTTAAATAAAATTTGTGTTTCATATATATCAACCATATATATATATTTAAGTAGTTTTTAATTTGATATAATAAATTACATTGTTTGAAGAAGTAAACTTCACATAAAATATTTTACATTCTGAATTGCAACCCTATGTATAATAGACCATATAGTTCATTTTATTTTAGCAAACAAATTACATTCTGTTCTGTTGGTGAGAAGAGAAAAATGTAGGTTAAGATGAGAAGAGTCTTAAGCACTATTTGCACAGCGCCACACTACCGGCTCAGCCCCATCTGACTAAGTAGTATGTAAATAGGAAGCTAGATTTAAATAATATTTGAATAATTTATTTTTCCTTCCTCAGGTTTAGTGAAAAGGAAAATGTTGGTACTAGACCTAGATGAGACGTTAATCCACTCGCATCATGACGCAATGCTGAGGCCGACAGTGAAGCCAGGCACGCCGCCAGACTTCGTGCTCAAGGTCACGATCGACAAGCACCCCGTCAGGTTCTTCGTACACAAGCGGCCGCATGTCGACTACTTTTTGGATATAGTAAGTGGTTTCCAAAATAACTTTATTTGGTAAGAACACCAGTTCTTTCGTCGTTTATTTGTGAATGAATTTGCATTTCGAATGTTACATTACAATGGCTATTGAAAAATGTTATTCTAATAATTTTATCCAATTTTAAGTTATCGTAATAGTAGTATTACGGTCGTATGTATGTATGATTGTATATATATTCATATATATATATGTATATGTAAGTTTATTATATTATTTTGTATTTTATTATCTTATATGTATATTTATAACATTTCTTCCAATATTGTTACCAACATTACACCTCTACCAGTCGCAAATCTAATCACTTTTCTCCATCCTAAGGTTGCCTGGAAGAGACCGCTTTTTAGCGATAAGGCCGCCCATTGTTACCTCTTTATCTTGTTTATTGTTTTTTTTTTTTGTAATTTTATACATAATTGTGTATGTAATTGTATTTTCTGTGAGAGGAACAAAAAGAGTTTCATTCATTCATTCATTCATTCATCAACATTATACTTATTGTTTGCTTGCGTGAGTTAGGATAATATGTATTATGGTCAGTGTACATTTTTTGTTACTTTAAATAAAGTACCAATTTTAGTTTCATCCAATATCAAACATTCAACCCATTGTTGGACGGAATAAACATTTGTATTATTGAGTACGATTGTTATATCGGTTTCTATGTATAATATGTATGTATTTACGAAAAAAATTATATATTTATATCAGTGGTAGATAACCACCCATAACACAAGCATTAGCTAGCTTAATTTGGATTTAGGTGCCACTGTGTGAATTATCCTGAGATTATTGTTCTCTCTGTATAAAACAAATGAGTCTTAAATCAGTACGCACCGGACGTATTTTTTTTTAAAAAATTCTAGAGGAACGTTTATATGTATAATACATTAAACAGTAGCAGTATTACTATATAGTAAAACATTTTATTTATGACATTGTTAAACAATTAAATTGAAAATTATCTAATATCTTAATATGTCAATATTTTAATTATAAAATTAGACAAAGGCATTCATTTTCAACATGACTAAGTATTTTAATCTTTCTGTATACTGTTTGCATTTTAGCATTTATTGAAATAACCGTTTTTTACTACATGCGTAAGGATATAAATACGGTACATACACTAAAATAACATATTTTACAATTTTTGTCTGTCTATCGGTTTGTTCCGGCTAATCTCTGAAATGGCTGGACCGATTTTGACGGAACGTGTTTTGGCAGGTAGCTGATGTAATAAGGAATAACTTAGGCTACTTTTATTTTAGAAAAGTAAAGTCAAGTTCCCGGACGAAGTCGTGGGAACAGCTAGTATGGCCATTATAAACAAAGCAATCTATTAAAAGAACAGTGGAGTGGGAATCATTCGCACGTGGTTTGCAAATGTGTGTTCGCGAGTTCAGTGCCGATGGCCCCTACAGTTACATTGTAAATATGAATGATACAATTATAAAAGTACTTATAGATGTTGTTAGGGTTGCCACTTGCAATCTTCTGAGTAACGAGTTACCAACGTAAAAAAATCGGGGTTTAGATATTTTATGAAGACATAATTTTTTTAAATGATTTCATATACGATATTTAATTATACAGTTTACATTATATCTACGATATAACTTACTATGACGTTCTCGGTGGTCTAGCGGTTTAGCACTTCGCATTACTTCCAATGGTCGCGGCTTCGATGATTGATTGTAGCGTGCGAGGCGCTACAATCAATCATCTGGGTGCATACTACTAATATATATTTACAAAAAAAGGATTTGAGTATATCTTTCAATTGTCTAGAACACACAACACAAGCTCTGCTTACCGTGCGACTAGATGGCGCTGTGTTCATTGTTAAGGATAATTTATTTATAGTCCCAGAATACAATAACCCTGCAACCCTAGTTACTGTTGACATTTGTAATCAGTAAACATATTTTATGAGTAAATAGATTTATTGAAGTATGGTTTATGAGTTACAAGTGTTTCACTATTCCATTATATTCCCATGCAACGAGGTTGTAATATTTAATTGAATTTGGGTAGACTAAAAAGGAAAGGCCTATATTCACCAGTGGACGTCTTCCGGGTTGAAATGATGATGATGAGACTATAGTGGCGTGTATGGGATGAAGTGAAGCCACTAATTTAGTCGTATTCGTAGATATTTTATTCGGAATAATTTACAACTTATGTGCGTAAAATTATGTCATTAGTATACCATTAGTACAAACAGGTGATTCCATTCATTGAGTGAGAAGGCAATACGAGTGCGCTCCTGCTCGCACCGAGTTTATAAGCAAGGCGATCGCGTTGCGCCGGTTCCCCTCCGATCAATCCCCCGTCCAATTCAAACGGGGACCGATATTACGACGGCCTGAGCCGAGGTTCGAACCCCTAGTGGTGCTCTCAGACTAAAGTCGTATCCGTCAGGCAGGAGCTGGCCTTCAGCCGCTCCATAAGTCCTTCCGTGGGTTTGGAGTGCCATCTACACTCGCCTCCTATCGTCCGGTGAAGCTGTAAAGGCCGGCTTCGCCCAACAGCATAAGAGGAGACCGGAAAAAAAAATTGCGCCGGTAGTTGGCTCGTAGCTGTTTTACACAAATTATGTGTACTGCTACAAGACTGAAAAAGTCGTACAAGACTAAAAAGTCGTCAGCTAGGTCCACAGTCTCACCTATTTCAGCCTCCAAGCAGCTTACTTTGTAAGATGTGTTTCAGTAGTACGGTGCAGGCCAAGCAGTGAAATTACAAGATAATAGATATGACATTTTTGTTATAATACGGACGGTAGGGAAAAAATTAAAAATATAATGTAAAAAATTTTACATTCATAAGCGGCTAAAATGTCCTACATGTCATCATCTGCTTCTTCCTTATCCTATTTATTTGTGGTCGTCGTAATATGTTTTTCGCTTCCATTCATCCCTGTTCGCAGTCATCGCGTTATTTACTTCCTTTCTTACCATATCATCTTTCAGACAGTCCATCCATCTCTTTTTCGGCCTTCCTCTGCCCTTATAACCATCCACATTCATATGTATAAATTATTTTTTAATTTAAACTTATAATAATAATAATACACGACAATTCACACAGCGTCATCTAGGCCCAAGCTAAACAGAGCTTGTGTTATAGATACTAGACAACTGATATAAATACTTTGTTTTTTTTTTTGGAAGTATAATACAGACATAATATACATACAAATACAAACAATCATACTCATGAATACAAAATACTTGCACCAGTTGGAGTTGAAACAAACGGTGAAGATCGCCATTCAACGATAATTTTAAATTGATGTCTTGTTTTTAAATATACTTAAACGTAATTTTATACCCAATAAAGGTATTTACCTCTCGATGTTTCGACTAGATTTCACTAGTCAGAAACGTCGAGAGAGGTAATTTATTTACCATAAAGTTATTCATATTAAAACCCGTTTACCTGTATTAATAATGTATACTGAAAGCGAAAGTTTAAATATAAGTATTGTCTTGTTTGGCAGGTATCACAATGGTATGAATTGGTGGTATTCACCGCTTCAATGGAGATATATGGCGCTGCCGTCGCCGACAAGCTAGACAACGGACGGGGTATACTGCGCAGGAGGTTTTATAGGTAAGGAGATTTACCATTTCCTACAACACTTAGTTTATTTTTTATTTATTACTAGAGACCGGATTATATACATTTGCATATTTTCGCCATTCTCAGAGGTAATAGCATATTTTACCTAAGATCTAGTTATGCTGCATATTATCGGTACATTTACAATATTTTTCACTCACCCTGCGTTCCGAAATGCGACCAAATTTAATATAATAACAGTCACAAAATATAAGGGCTATTGAGGAATAATTGTGACTATTGCAATTCGGAACGCAGTCAGTACCCGCGCGCGTTTTTTTTTTTGAAAGTTACGATAATAAAATGAAGGAGCTGTTTCTTTCATTTTATTATCGTAACTTAACAGACCTATTACGTACAAATTGTTACATGTTCGTACTTGCTTACGTTTACAAAAAAAATAATAATAATGTCATATAATGTTACTGTACCTATTATCGCCTATCAAAAAATAACTTACTAATTTTATGCTGATTTTGAAATAAAAAAAGATTTTTCCTTTTTTTTTGGATTCCTAAAATTTATCATTTAATTTTGCATAGTCTGCCAATTTTCGTGCATATTTCAAGCATTTTTCAATGTTGCATATAATCCGGTCTCTATTTATTACTCTTTAAAAAGTATACAAAAAACAAACTGAATATAAAGTATGAAGGTACAAAAGTTACTATAATAAGCCATGTAGTTTGTATCGGTCTGAGTATTTTCTATGTATATTATGTATTTACAAAAAAAATATATCTATGTATTTATATCAGTTGTCTGGTACCTGTAACACGAGCTTTGCGCAGCGTGGGACTAGATGGCGCCTGATTTGTCCTGTGTTATTAATATCATTTTTATTTATATATGTTATATAGAAAATCTTGTGTCACAATGTTAGTTACCATATGAGAAACGGCTACTATCTATTTTTCATACCCCTTAGTGATAAGGGTTGTCCACCCCGAACATTTATTTTTTATTTTTTGGACAAAATTTTATTCTTTATATTGTGATGAAAAAATACTTACTACACCTTCTATCAGCAATATATTTTTTAATAGAGATTTTAATTTATATGGCGAAACAACGTTTGCGGCGTCAGCTAACTATATTATATCTTCCTTTCTATGAGGCAATACTTTCAAACACGCGGGCTTTAACCAAGCGTGGATCAGTTTAAAAGATCCGTCAGGATGATAAAAAAAATATCCTTACAGTATGTGTTAAGAATGACGGCTTTCTTAAAAGTTCTACTGTTCGGACATCGTCGGCTCGCCGGAGTGGAGTCCGCGAGCGGTGCTGCGGGGCGCGGCTCGTACGGAGTGCGGATAGCACCGGACCGACCGGCCCTCACTTCTGATCTCGCCACCGAATACTACACGCGCGCACAATATCCGATCATTCTCTGTATTTTTTATATTTCAATTATTACATTTAACTTACAGTCCAAGAAACCTTTTAATTTAAAAGTCCTTAGTTTAGGACCCTACATTAATGGTCCTTCGAGCCGGAGGAGATATAGAGGAGGCGGTATTATAATTATATTATTATTTGTTTCCAGACAACACTGTACCGCGGAGCACGGTTCATACACAAAAAACCTGTCGTCAATATGTGACGACCTAAACAGGGTCTTCATACTGGACAACTCTCCCGGGGCGTACCGGGACTTTCCAGGTAATGTGCCGTACCTTGGTATGAGGCCCAGTAATTTGTACGTTTTACTTAGTTTTAAACTTTCGTATTTAATACATATTATTTATATTGTTTACCGGGTCTATAAAGTTAAAGAGTTTGTTTGGACGCGCAAATATCAGGAACTACTTCTTGTTGTGTTTGATAGTCTATTTGTCGAGGAAGGCTTTAAGCGATGTAACATTACGCTGCTACCAATAGAAGCGCAGCATCAGTGAAAAATGTTGCAAAAACGGCGAAAATTAATCATATTTGAGGGCTTCCGCTGCGTGCGCGAACAAAATCGCGGGCACAGCTAGTTATTCTTATATATTAAACGTAATATGTTATGTATTGGCAGACAATGCAATACCAATAAAGTCGTGGTTCTCGGACCCGCTGGACGTGGCGCTGCTGAACCTGCTGCCGGTGCTGGACGCGCTGCGGTTCACGCACGACGTGCGCTCCGTGCTCTCCAGGAACCTACACCTGCACCGTCTCTGGTAGCCGCCGGTGAGTGACTAATGCTCAGTACACCTGTCGTAGATCATGTCGCATGCCTACTCCTTGTTAATGTATAATTTACTCATGTCTACTGCCTCTTTCGATGTACGGATCATGTCTCATGCCTACCCCTTATTAGTGACCGATACTTGTAGGGGACTGCATCCTTGCATCTGAGTATGAAGGAAAGACATAATTATAGAATTATTGATAATTTATCTAAAACGTGTCTGGAAACTAAAATCTGTGAAACATAAATATAAAATTAAAAAAAAATTATATGATATGAATGATACGCGCAAACAGACACAAAAGAGTGGTAAAAAAATAGGTAAATGCAATCACTCACGATTGCGCGCGCTGGCTGTCCCATGTAAATATATGTATTAGCCAAAATATCGCGTGCTTCTGATGTGGCATCAGAAGCACGTAGAAGTGAAAAAATATGTAAATGTTATATATTATCATTTATATATTTTTCTCTTTAGCATTAAGCATCTTCATTGTTACTACATTGCTAAATTTATATATATATATTTGTATCTATTACTATGTTGGAATATACTTACTCGGTCGGCTGTAATTACTATTTCATTGTCAGATTACTGGTCATGTATTTATGTGTGTATGGTATATTTTTGTATATATTTATTTATGTATATTCTATAAAAATATTACAATATTATTTGCACCGCCAACAACTTATCTCTGCACAACTCATGGTTGACTGGTAGAAAATATCATTAGGTGTTCAGTCCGCCATATGTCCTATATATACTCTTTACATGTATGACGTGCATTAAAGTTATTTAAATAAAATATATGTATTTGTCTATACATGTAATGTACATTATTTTCTGCGTGAAAGCGGATTCTCGCGTGAAAGAGCGTACGTGTAAAGGCAGCTATTGTATATTTACTTAAAACAACATATATTTAACTCCTCGCGCCAATCGACGCCAACGTCTATGTGACAGACTCGACCCATTGGCTTTACGGCGTGATATTGCATCTCTGTGCATTTTATACCGCATATATCACGGGGAGTGTTCTGAGGAATTGTTCGGATTAATACCAGCTGCTGAGTTTCACCACCGTACCACCCGCCAGTAACTGAAATACCATCCTGATCATCTGGATGAATGGCGGTCTTCCACAGTGCGGTTTTCTAGAAACTTTTTGCCCCGCACAACCACATTATGGAATCACCTTCCAGCAATGGTATTTCCGAACCGATACGATATTGAAACCTTCAAGAAAAGAGCTTATTCCTTTTTAAAAGGCCGACAACGTACTTGCAATTCTCCTGGTGTTGCGGGTGCTCATGGGCGGCGGTAATCACTTACCATCAGGTGAGCCGCAGGCTCGTTTGTCCCCTGTGTTATAAAAAAAAAAAATCGACTATCGCTGTCCGTACCGTTCGTCCGAATGAATCTACTATTTAGAACCTAAATGCTAAAATGTTGTTTTTTCTGTTCTTGCAGGTGAAAATGGGCTTTTGTACAAATGAGGGGTGCCCCGGCCTCCCGGAGTTATTTATTTCAGAACATTAAGTCGTTATACATATGAATATAGTTAATGGTTTTTAAGTTGTACTGTAAAGTGTTGCGCGTGGTCAACGCGTACTGTGAGTTACCTACGTGCGGTAGGGTGTTCCTGACGTTTCTGAAACGCTTCGACTTATATTAATTATGGCAACACTTTGCGTCCAAACGGTGTTCACTTGACGTATGCGTGTGACTTTGAGTTTCCGATTTTTATGATTCTTTTTTTTCTTTGACTTGGATATATTAATGTGTGATGCTGCCATGTATTAACGTGTATGGTTCCGTGTAAATTTGATAAATAATGCATGTATTATAAAGTATTGATAACCCGACTTCGCACGGGTTTACATGTATTATATATATAAATTTTCCTCTTGAAAGTCTGTATCTATAGCTGAAAACTGCATTAAAATCCGTTGTGTAGTTTAAAAGATCTAAGCGAACAAACTGCGGGAGCGATTTCATTTTATACTAGGTAAAGATTTCGATTTTCTGTAGGTGTGCAATATTTTATTAATTCACAAATGTTAGAATCAATAGCAATGTGGGTGTACATAGAAATTTATTTAAAAATGAATCATAAAAATCGGAATAAGATGTAAAGATTTTTAGAGTGGTTGTTAATTTCTACAGCGTCTGTTTGGATGCATAGTGAAAGCCAATCTTTATAAAAATTATGACGTGGCCTCTCTGAGTGATCATAACATTAACAAGTTACCGGTTGTCATGGTAACATTGACCTTATAACCAACTACAAGGGTTCATAATAGAAATTGTAATTTTTAAGTAACGCTAATCTACAATTCGTAGACCATAATATTCCGAATTTCGCTAATAATTAGCGTTTTTTGTTTGTGGTATTCCAAACTGTGTTCTATGAATTCTGAATTAAGTATTATATTGGAATATCACCTGTAGGTAGTAGACAGTATGATATATAAACGATGATCACTATATACTTTAATGTGTATGTTCAAAAATATACTTTATTTCAATACGAACAAAGTTACTTTTAGCTAATGAAAATTGTATTATTCTTCATTGGTGTTTTAATATATATTGATGTTCAAAAACATACTTTATTTCAATATGTACAAAGTTGCTTTTAAGATAACTGATCAAAATATTCTATTTTTTTTAACTTGTAACTGTATTAATGATTACAGTTCAATGTCTAGTTGTTTAAATGTCTATTAAAGGAATCACCGTAATTTACCGTCGAAGGTAGTTAGGAAAATTGAAGAAAAAAAAATATATACAAATCAAAATATCATTATCCATGTAGGTCTATTACAGACTCTTATGATATATCAAATCTACTGTCAGTTCGGAATGATTTCGAGATGAGAAGAACTGACAAGAAACTCAGCTCGTATCCTTTTCAAATATGGTTGTACATGTTTACAATTATCTATAATATAAATAAGATGTTGAGTCACACTTCTTCATTTATGCACAATAGGACTTTCAAATATATATATATATATATATATATATATATATATATCAATGTTTTCCGTCTGTCTGTATATTTACAAGATTTTACATTATAGAGTTTGTAGTTTGATCATCTAGGAATCCAGTATTTCTATTATATTAATATTGAAAATTTAATAGCAGGGTTTTATATAAATAATAATAAATAAATATAAGCTGATTAATACTCAATATACATCAGTTGTTTGTGCTCAGGGTTAGGCCACAGTCTATGAGTCAAATGTTAGTTGATTATTTATATATGCGTCTCTTTCATTCGGTAATAATAAGAAGGAGACGCAACAATAATGTGAGCACGTCAATACAGGGTTGTCTCCAAACGTTTGTATACATATATTTTTTTTATAAAACTTCGTACCGTTTTGTATGAAAGTGCAGTTTGCAGGTGACCCTGTATTGCGTGTGAACTAGACAGCGCGATCGCCTGTCCTTTTCTAGTATAAATAAAATAGATTTAATGTGCCCACCAGAATTGAACCAAGATTATGTGAAGTTCATAAGACACCTCACTTTTGTTTTCTTTTACACCAATACAAAACATGTAAATAGTTGTATAAAAATGTACGTAATATTAATATAATAATAGGATACTCGTACTTATGTAAAATAGTCAACACAGCGTCTTTTAAAACAGTTCTTATTTCTTTATATTTCAGAAAATGTATACCTTTAGTCTCTATTAAATACACAGTAATAGTTTCACTAATGACATATGAAGGAAAAAACAAATGTATTGACTTTGTAATATAGATTAAATTTACTTAGAAAATTTTACTAAAAAACTGTATAGTTTAGATCCTTTGCCTGCCATCGCGGTGACTTGAAAAACAATAACTAAATATCATATTAGTTAATTATTCTTAAGTTATGCACTATTGCTCTATTCTGTTGTTTGAAATTGAACTTTTAAATTTCGAACAGTATCACTCCTTCTTTTTGTCTTAAAAGACATAAGATAGCAAATCATTGTATGTATGTATTCATTCGACAACTAGGTACTCTTGAAATTTAAAAAAAGAACACTAATTATATATGTGTGTATTTATACCAGATATGTGTAAAGAATTTTCCAAAGATGCTCAAAATTATGTACTAAGTATTTGCAATTATTTGTTCAAACGTTATATTTGATCATTGAATATTTTTCAAAAACATACTTTATTTCGATACTTACAAAATTGCTTTTTAGTTCGCTGAACGAAACTGAATATTTCATATTTTATTTATCGATACATCAACGCACAAATGTATGTACACACCTATACACGTTTTTTATCCTGCCCTTATACATCGTTCAGTAGCAAAGTGCAGTAAATTAAAAAAGAAATTTTGGTAAATTAACTTTCTTCTTTCGTTGTGAATTAAATATGGACTTTAATGGTATAGATTTAAAATCGATTTTACTTTAGTTATGCAGTTTATTAATAAGTATATTATATGTAAATTATGAAAGAAATTAAAATATATCAACACAACCTCAGTGAGTAACTGGCCGTTAGAAAATAGCAGCACCTAATTTAAATCTATATCAGTATTTACATTATTATGTAATGTGTATTAAAAATATGTATGTATGAATCTGTGGAATTAATTTTTTTAAACAGTGCAATTGGTTGCATAGAAGAATTCTTAAGGGTTCGTCGACACAAGGGCAGGGCCAACTCTAAAAATTTATTTGATCTATGGTAGCTTTTTAACAACGCTATCAATGCATTGTATGAAACTGGAAAAACATTTTTGTAGCAGGGCAATTACGGTGCAATCGGTTGCATAGATGAATTCTTAAGAGTTCCTCGACACAAGGGCAGTGCCAACTCTAAAAAATTGTTTTATCTATGGTAACTTTTTAATAACGCTACCAGTGCATTATGTAATTAGAATTATGAACTTTTTTAAACAAAGGTGAGGTGTGTACTGAGATACTACAATGTTTGCACAAATTTTTCAAAAATCGCCTAATTTCAGGCCTAATGGAAGTTGTGATGCGGTGTACCTGTATATTATTTTTCTGTTGATTGTTGCGAAGCTATATAAAAAAGATAAACATGTTATATAGTAAATTTTAGTTCACTACTTATATGCATATAAGTAACTATAAATTTAAAAAAAATTATGGTTTAAAAGTTTTAATTACTTTTAAAACTTTTAAACCATAATTTTTTTTATTGCATTATCTATATCAAATGTTACGAGACTTCAAGTATTATTGAGGGAAACAAACTTATTAATGTCGTAATTAAAGTAGGAAATTATAAATTTTCCTTAAAAATGTCCCTAAATAATTCATACAGCGCCATCTAGTCCCATGCTAAGCATAGCTTGTGTTATGGGGACAAGGCAACTGATATAAACACTAGCTACTACAATAGTTTTTTTTTGTACAAGGAATCGATCCCGCGACCATCGGAAGTAAAGCGGTGTGATAAACCGCTAGACCATCGAGGCCGTCTTTGATATAATTATACACTATTACAATATTAGGTTCTAAATATTAAATAAATTGTGAAAATTGACACATAATGTAAAAGTTGCGACACTTCAGTAGGGAATTTTCTTAAGAATAACAAATTTATTAGTATCACAATAAATGCGGGTAAATTCTGGAATTTTCTAAAATTTATCTTTAAGATAACTTTAGAAAATTTAAATATTGAACGTTCCTAAATTCATTGTGAAAATCGACGCCGAATGTCGTAACGTTGCAAACGTATTTTATTAGTTAATATTCTTAAAATAAATATATTTTACCATCATATTTAAAGAGGGAAATTCTGATATTCTCTAGAATGTATCTTTTGTGATGATTTTGGAGAATTGCAATACAGAATCGAACCCAAATTCGAAATTGTTATCAAAATGTCTTGTTCGCAAGGAGTGTTATTAATTTCTTTGTCTTCTATTGTGATATTGACGTCGCGTTTGTGATTATTATTGTACTAAATAAATTTGGATATCGTCCAAGACTAAATTTTGCCTGCGACATTGCTCACATGACCATGAAATTAAACTAGAAAGATGTGTACTGAACCGTTAGAACACCGCGGCCGTTTATAAAAAAAAGTATAATGGTTTTTTTTATCAGCTTTCCCTTTGTCATTGGGGAATTTGGTTGGTTTTATGAATGATAGTATTCAGCTGGGTTAGGATTTCATATACTTTTGATACGTTATAGTATTCAAATAAATACACAAGCTTTTAATAGTAATTTAAACATATATTGGAATCTAAATATATTCTGGACTGATCTCTGTATATTCTGGACGGGTCTCTATATATTCTGGACGGATCTCTGTCTACAGATAATACAGAGCTGTCGTTTCGAAATTGTGTGTTCAGTATCACCACATACTCATTATAACCAAATCTGTATAATAACAATTTAAGCCGCTGAAAAATTCGTGCAAACAATCACATCTTCCAGTGAGAGACATTAGTTAAGATTTAGTGGTTTGCCCATTTTTGATCTCGATATGTTTAGTTTTAATTTCAGTTGTGTGAAACATTGGGCACCGGCCACTGTCCTGTTCGGATGGTGACTCGACGACGCTTAAACTGATTTAGATATTCTAATTTTGTATATATATACTTTTTACTTACAATTATTTGTATTGAGTGAGGAATTTTTAAAAATCGGCAAATCACTTTGTTGCATCCGCAGGGTATGGCAGTAATCGATTTGATTCTACTATTACTATTGTTTATTGGCCAGTTTCTATTACTACATTAATTCCAGGATATTCTTTTAACTAGGAAGTAAATATAAATAAAAAATATGACTTAAAGTCGGGTAAAGAAACTGTATATTTGTCATTATTTAAATGTCTCGGATCTTAGAGCTTGATTATGTAACGCTATTGCAATTGTTTCTTATTTCAAATTAATCATTGTAAATTTTGCGATTATGTATGAACTATTTGACAGTTGCAGTTACAAGCCAAGATCATCTCTGTAGATATTTCAGCTGTCAAATAGACGGCTTTGAAACTGTTCTGGTTATCGTATTTAGCAGTGGAATTACTAGGTACGGAGCCATAACACCTTAGTTATCCAGAATGGTATACGAACTTATGTCGCAGCAATAAAGTTTATATTTAATTGAATCGATTTTTGCCATACCTTGTAAGAAAATGGATGGACTATTTTTTTTTATCAATTGTTGAAGAGATGAATGACAATAGGATTACGTAACTCCATCATGTACAAAGTATACAGATTCAGTTGCAAACGATTTTGTGTACTAATAAACGCTGTTTACGGTTGATTTTTATTTTAATTACATACCCTAATAATTAATTTGATGGTTCATATCTTCATACCAATCAAGAAATCGAAGTGCGCAGTTTGAGCCGAGGGACGTATACACATTCACACATTTCATGAGCCTTTTTATAAAATCGGAAAACGTTGTTTTACCATATTAATTAATATTACAATAAAAAATAAAGGTTAATGGTAGAAGAGCGAAAAGCGAAAAACATATTCGCCGACCCCAAATAAATGGGATAAGAAAGAAGCAGATGATGATGATGATGGGTGAAGAGAGAAAATTTGGATTTGTGTGTATTTATAAATCATAATAAAATTAAAATAAATAACTTACTCAAAAAAGTATTCTGGGTTCCCTTATCATTGCGGGATGTGAAAAATAGACACCTACGCGATATGCACACAAAATTTCATAAAAATCGGTAAAGCCATTTCGGAGTTTGGAAACAAACACCGCGACACGAGAATTTTATATACTACATATAGTTTAATGAGGTAGACTGTAAAATGACTGCTGCTTGCAACCTGTCTCCTATTTCAGCCAAGCAGCTTGTTTTGTAAGATGTGTTTCAATTTGTAGGGTGAGATAGGGCAGTGAGTACAAGAGGCATAACATCTTAGTTCTCTGGAAAGGCAACACAATTGTGGTATCATGGGTGTTATATGATAACGTGATGTAACAGCACTACGCTGTTCATGCATATAGACGACGGTTACCACTTACCGTCAGCTAATTTGCCATTTACCCTTTCAGTTGTTAGCTGTCAAAATGATATCAACGCCCCATCTGTGAGACCAATTACAGGACTTCTCACAGATGGGAGTTTAGGCCCATTTGTGGAGCATTCAATATATTTTTAAACAGAGGTTTCAAAAATCATTGGATGTTCCACTTATAGGTCCATGGTATCCAGATCCAATAATTGGTTTCTTTGCAGATGTGAGGTTGCATAAAAAAATGATATAGTTAAAAATAAAAGATCAGAAATAACTTGAACCCTTTAATTTGAGACTATTTTTTATGCAAGTATTTAACAAGTGTTTTCCAAAAATTTCTCAAAATTACATTGATGACAATTTACAATTGTTAAACAAACATTGTAGTTCCATTTAATTGAGGAAGCATTCTGGATTACTTTCATAAATATAAATCAAACTTATTTCATGCAGTTATAGTATTTTAATGTTTGTAGGCCTAATGATTTTTATATATTAAGTAAATCAGCTCTCCCTATTTTCTAGAATTTATATTCATATTTCAAATATTGAATATATTCTGATTTTTTCTTCATCCTTTTTCAATAATAAAATGACCATAGATATTAGAGGTCAATAGTTTTATTCGAATTTATATTTAATTTATATAAATGTTGTTTTCAAGATCTATGTATTTAAAAATACTTTTCTGGGATAAGCTGTATAAATCCCTACGAACATAGATATCATACACATTCTAAGAAAGTGAATTAAATATTAACTATGCATTTATAGAAAATTTATTCTTAGGAGAAATATAACTTAAAAAATGTTTTCTCCCTTAAAAGTTAGTTTAATATTACAAGTGAAAAAGAATAAACATTATAATTCGATTTCGTCTACTACCTAATGAATATTAAAGCCATTCTCAATCCATCAGATTAACACAAATACACAGACTGTAACTTTAATTTTACAAGTTGAGTAAATTCAAAACGAGAAACTTACTTTCAAAGTCTACTGACAAATTTTACATATTAAAAACAGTGACATGTACAATAAAACTAAAAAAAACTGGTGCATAAACTACTAAGGTGTAATGAATAGGAAATTATAATTCTTGTAAAAAAATATAGCAAAGATTTGCAGTCCTTAACAATGTTACAAACTATTTTAAAAGTTGTCCACATTAGCTTAAAGTCCATTGCATAATAAATAGAATGATATTTATACACCCATGAAACACTGAATCTCTGTGAGATTGAGTAACATATTTTAAATTATTTGCACTTTTATATATTAAATTACATCGCAATGAACTCTAATTGTGTAACAATTATTAAAAAACAGGTCCACAAAAGCTGAATCAAATATCAAATGGGACCCTAGCAGAGCCAATAGCTATATCACAAAGAGTTACTCAAGGAATCATAGTGGGTAGTCATTTTACAGTTCACTAACAAATAATCACTAAAATTCTTTTTGTATACAGATTTTAATGACATAGTCAAAGATTTAAAACTTATTTAAAAATACTCTGTCCAAACAATGGGTTTCTACAAAACTATAAGGTCTACACAACATTTTAGTGGATTTCTACTTTAATATAACTGTACATACATAGTGACGTAACATTAAGAGTCACTCGTCCAAAAGAAAATTTATGACACCGAGTATGCCTTCTCTGAGAACGATTTAACATAGGCTTCATGTAATTTGTTTACGAAGTCAGCATCATGTTTTAGGAGGTAATTAAATGCTTGCAGCAGCTGATTTCTAGTTAGAGGTTCTGGCGAGGAGTGGACATCACTACTGGCGCTAGCAGTAAACATTGTAGGCGGCATCAGAGCTGGTTTTGGCTGGCTGCCCGTCGGGTTGATCAATGAATACACCCCTACATCCTCTAATTTGCTACCATTAAAAGAGCTTACCGAGTGGTTAACTTCCTGTGACTGATTCAAATATGTTGCCAATGGAGAAGTAGGCTTCGGTGACGATATATGCATCATATTCAAGTCCATTTCCAATGGATTCAGTCCATTTGCCTCGATAGATTCCAACTGTGGCTTTTGCATTGGAGGTAACCTTTGTTTGTGTTTCTCAATGGGAGTAGATTTCAATGGAAAACTGCTATTTTGTCGCATGGAAGAGTCTAGTGACACATTGCCATTGGAGCTTAGAGCCTCCTGTGGTGTTACAGAGCGCTGTTGTTTCTCTATATGTTCGACTGAATGTGCAGGATTGCTCATTAGTCTCTGGAGCAACATAGGACCTTCCCGCGAATCCGTTGGCCGTGGACCAAAGATGCCAGGAGATGGCAGCGCAGATACAGCCGGCATTTGCGCCGCGGCCCCGCTCCCAGCCTTTGCAAAGAAGTCCATTACACTCTGTGACGTCATATCGGGTGCTCGCGAAGGCGTCGATTCACATTTGCCTGCCACGATGCCCTTATTCGAATTGAAGTCGTCTTGAGCCTTGCTCAACATGCTAAAAATATCAACGGGCGCGTTTGACTGCGTAGAAGGCGTATAAACAGGGTTCTGGGCCATATTCTCGGCAGGCGGCTGTTTAATTGACTCTTTGACGAGAGAATTTAATTTCGTAGCAACTCGAACACACTCGTCTTTATCATAAAACCATATGCCGTAAATACGACACTTGGCATTCCTATACAAAAGGAACGGTTCTTTAAGCTGCAATTCTATTCCTTTAGACACTGGTTCAATAAGGTTATTCGTGTTCAATCTGTTCATAATCACTAAACTGTGGTACGGTTCCCCATTTCGACTGTACACAAACAAAGCACCCTCGATATTCGTTTTCTCCCATTCGTTTTCCTCGAATGTATAAAGAGCAACGTGGGTAGCACTGTCAATTATTTCTCTGGCGTATGGATCTGCCCTCTTTAGAGCAGCAAAATTCATACGTAGACCGGTGTCAGCCATTTTAAAATAACAAAAAACTAGATAAATTAATTACAACGTACGAGCATCACAATAAAATGACAAGAACAAACTTCGCCATATTTGTGTGCGTTTCGTACCACTCTAAATAACATTATATGCCGGCATGTGAAGAACCTCAAATATTATTAATTGTATATTACATAAAGTAATAACAAGACATTCTAAATCTAAGAATCATTGTTTTCTTAAATAAATGTATATTTTATGACGGTAGATGTATTGTTTAATTTTAGGTTAATACTAACTCGTAGCTATATTTATTAAATACCCTCATTTATTTTGATAAAATACATGAACTTACTTAAACTATTGTTATAGCTAAATACAACATTTATGTGAAAAATTTAAAATGTAATATACGAGTAAGAAAATAATTAGTACTATTCATTCTCCAACTCTGATATGTATTGCCTGCAGAAACTTATTAGGGTAACGAAATATTGCGTGAAATGAATCGCCAACTGACTTTAAATAATGATGTATAAGTTCGATTCTATTTGATTTTGATATTGAAAAATCGATAACTAATAATATTTTTTAATTTTCATAACTTTGTTTTGTATTTTGAATAATAACGATGTAAAACGATTTTAAATTATTATTTACATTTATAGTATATATAGATAATACAAACTTTATAAAGAGAACTCTACAAATTTTAAAGATATTTTGTAATAAATAGATTTGTTTTCATAGTAATACCATGAAAGTAATGTTTTATAAAAGTTTTATAATCTTTTGCCAGTGACAAGTACGATCAGCAATATCGAATAACATAAAATGATGTCATTTTATCATAAAGCTCTGAAAAGTTTGGCCTTTGTCATTTGCACTTTAACGTTTCTGATAAAAATAGAGCTACCTAACATTTATTTTATCACAAAAATAGGGATGTGATTCATATATTTCTTAAACAACATTAATAACAAATAGTTGAGTAGATAATCGTCTCGTTTATTTATTAAAATTAATAGAAGAGTTCAATAGACGTTTCTTCCAATGATAAATATATTTCTCTTTGCAATACAGTTATAATCTAGTACTCTACATAAACTCAACTTTTAGAAACCGTTTTCAATACATTCTTTAATAATAATCAGTAATATCTTTAATTTTGGTCCTTTTCCTTTAATTTTGTTCTATATAACTACAGCATTAATTATTATTATACCTTAATTTTTTTTAGCGAATTTTTGATGAATTGGTTAGATAAGAGTGGATAACATAATTATAAGCATAGACTCAGAATATCAGCATCATGATTAACTATGCTAAAGATATCTTCTTAATTTATTCTCAATTCATTAAACATAAGGTTTTCACTACAAGGATGGAAATATAAAAATACTAAACTAAAAAATAATTTGTTTAGGATTTCAACTTTTATACTGTATAGGTAGGATATACGAAGGGATATCATATATTATAAAATTATAGTAAAGACCTGTTGTAATTTTGAAATGCAAATTAATAAACTTTAGTCTTCAACATCAGAATTATTATCATCATCATCTATAGACTGTATATATTTATATACAAGTTTATTGTATCGATTGATATCGATTACATCGATTTAATTCGAATCTACTCGGTCATTAGGTCAGAACAAGTCACAGTATTCATCCACCATCCCTATACAGTTATTGGTATTGGTTGGTGCTTGTTTAGTATTGGTTATTGTTGTTGACATTGACGTAATCACGGAATGTCATTAATAAAATCAGTAAATAAATGTCATTTTATAGTTCAGTCGTTCTGTTGATGGTTGTGTTGTAAAATAATAACAAAACAATTTAAATCGTATTTCTTTTTATAAATTAAATCACTTGAACAAATAAATTAAATGTTACATTGATTTAAATGAACTTTATAAGTCTAATATAGTTGTATATAATCTGTTTATTGAAGACGTTGACACGTGACAAAAGTTTTCGTACGTAAAGTGTTTTTAATTAAAATGACTGAAGGCAACATACTTGTGATCGGCAGCGGAGGCCGGGAACACGCGCTTTGTTGGAAACTTGCAGATTCTCCGTACGTGAAACGCATATACTGCACCCCTGGAAGTGTCGGCATTTCTACCACAAACAAAGTCGAGAGTGTGGAATTAAACATCACAGATTATCCAGTTAGTATTCAACATTTATAATTATGTATACTCATTCTCTATTAAAAGCTTCCTATGTAAGACGTAAGGTAACCAGCGCATTCAAATCGAGGCAAAAGATTTACAAACTTTTCGAGTAAAAAAGCAATATTTTTTTTTAAATCTGAACGTAACTTCTTTTACGTTCAGATTAATTTATTTTATCATTTTTAGGGTGGTCTAATTGGAAAGTCCTACAGAAACTGAGACGTAGTAACTCTAATCTAAGCCCGCCAGTTTAAGTTTTTGTGTTTGAAAATTATTAGACTTGATATTTAAAACTAAACTTTTACCAGTGATCACACTTAAAGTTACCATAAGGCTAATAGAGAGAGAAATATTAAAAAAAAATATTACTCTTTATTGCACCTTCAAAAAAATCCTTTTTCATATAAACTTAAAAGTACTTTATAATGGCACTTTAATAATAGTGCTTTGAATACTCCAACTTATTAAATTTGTAATTTGTTTTATGGTTTTACAACAAACTGCCCGAGTCTGTTCTAAATCTGCCTGAGAAAATTTCAGATGCTATATAAAACTTTCTTTCTAAAAATAAATAGTATAGAATGAAAGTTTGTAAATGATAGTAATATTTTTGTAGAGAAATAATTATGTGTAATATTTTTGTTATTATTGCGTACCTCTTACTTGTTATTGTGAATTTTTTGTTTAATATAACATTTATTGAAAAGAGCAACATGCAAGTCTCTTGCTTATTTTTCTTGTGATGAATCTGTATTTCTGGTCAGTGGTAGACTCATTTGGACCAAAAATATTACTATTCAAGTGCTTGCTTTCAATTCATTTGAATTAAGATTTTTTCTATTTATTTCCATTATTTTATTAATCTACTAATAATCTATACATCTATACATTTTTTTGTAATAATGAAATAATTTTTTACTACATGCATATGATTATAAATATGTACCGTACATACACCAAAATAACATTTTTTACAATTTTTGTCTGTCTATCTATTTGTTCTGGCTAATCTCTAAAATGGATGGACTGATTTCAACGGGACTTTTAATGGCAGGTAGTTGATGTAATAAGGAGTAACTTAGGCTGCATTTATTTCATAAAAAATATTTTATTTTAGAAAAATAAAGTTAAATTCCATGCGGAAAAAGTTGCGGGAACAGCTGGTGTAAATATAAAGATGAAGCTACAGATTGCAGACAATTTCTGATGCCTGTTAATTTAATAAAATGAAGGCCACACTCTTTCCTAGACTCGGGCCATCACATTATCTGCAAATGCTTTAATGGTTTCCAGGGGCACTGATGAGGTCAAACCAACATTGCAATAGGGTTATTAGTTCACATTACAAATAATGCCCTTCCACTTTACTCAGACTTAAAGCACTATGTTTAATAGTCTGTAACATTAATGAATATCAAATGCAAGATAAAATATGAAATGTCTGTGGTAATTCTAGAGATTAGTATCTTTATACAAATAAATTCTTATACTTGTACTAGTGGCCATCCTGGTGATTAGGGAAATTATTTCTCAAATTAGTGCAGTTAGAGTTTAGTTTTTCATAACAAAGTTTTCACTCTCTCTCTATAATATTAAAACAATAATAATAATAGTATTTATTACTGTAGTTTTTAGGTTTACAACATTTTTTTGTAAATCATTACATAAGTAGTATAGAACGAAGTCGCTGTCTGTCCGTCCTTATGCTTAAATCTTTAAAACTATGCAATAAAAAAAGATTTTAAAGCTTTTTTTAATAGATAGAGTGATTCAAGAGCAAGGTTTATATGTATAGTATAACAATTACACCCGGGCGAAGCCGGGGCGAGTAGCTAGTATATTATAAAATTGTTACTTGTGACTTTGTCTTTTAACCTTTTTTTTAATAAATTATTTTTCTGAAATATAAAGTTACTATGTATAATATTAGCTATCTGCAAGTGAAAATCCCGTCATAATCAGTCCCGTCATTTTAAAGATTAGCAAGTACAAGACAGAAGACAATATTTTTTTACGTACTGTATATACTGTCATATTCATGTAGTGAATAACTGTTAATTTTAAATTACAAACAGACACTTTAATATATATAACCTATTCAAGATTTCATGCTAATTATATATTTTTTTATAATTTTACTAGCTACTCGCCCCGGCTTCGCCCGGGTGTACATGTATTATATATATAAACCTTCCTCTAGAATCACTCTATCTATTAAAAAAACTGCTTCAAAATCCGTTGCGTAGTTTTAAAGATTTAACCATACATAGATATGGACAGACAGCGACAGCGACTTTGTTTTATACTATGTAATGATTATGATTATAGATATAATACTGTAAGGATGTGATTATACTAAAGAAATTATTGCATTATATATGAAATAGTTTTTTAATAGATACAACTATATATAATATTACTAATCTGGAGTCTAAGATAACCTCATTATCAATAAGTTCAACAATGCTTGTGCTTGGGCCAATAACACATTTGTCCATTAAATTGGTTGATATAATATATTTATGTAATAATGGATTGTGTTTACAATAACTATACGTTTTATATAAATTTTGTTGCGTAAATAGTAAACTAGCAATGTAGAGAATTGTAACACAATAGTCCATTGAGGTCAAGTTAATGAGATACCTAAAATTGACGGTTTCGCTGGTCTAGCGGTTTAGCATACCGACGTACTTCCGATGGTCGCGGGTTCGATTCCTCATAAATAATTATGACAGTATGTCACTAGAATAAAAAAAAAACAAAACGATGGTTTTAATTTTGCCTATATGTTGAATCCATTGTTATTCCCTTCTTCTTAGAAACTTTCTTAAGAGACACGTAATTTGATTACCATATAGTTGACGGTTTTGTTTTTATTTCAAAATAATATAGCATTGCATAAGGACCCTTCAAATCACACCAACAACACAGATCCTAACGCCTATAAGTTCAGTTAGTAAACCCAACTGAGTTTAATAAACAATGGATTCCTTATACGTGTAATTAGTAAAAATCACGGGATATTACCACGTTGTTATTGAGTTCCCGATATTTCGGCAGTGTTTCAACCGTCATGATCACGGGTTAACTGAGCTAAACTAGTTTACGCGTGTATCATGGTTTCCAGGAGCACTATTCCCAGCATTTCGACCCGATTGTTTGGTCTAACTCCAAGCGATTCTCCTGTGAACCATCGTGACAAATTTCTTATGAATTCGCTACAATGGACTAATTGGACAGCCTCGGTGGTCCGATGTTTTGGTTACTGGTATAATCCAAACATTGGTATTCATGAGCATGATTGTTTGTATTGGTCTAGGTGTAGACTATGCACATAATATATTTAAAAAAAAATCTCTTAGTTGTTTGGTCTCCATAACATAAACTCCGCTTAGTTTAGGACTAGCTTGTGTTGTGTGAATTGTCCAGCATTATTATTAGTATTATTAATTGATCTACTTTCATTCTCATCCTATTATCTCTTATTGGTGCCTCGCAACATATAGTTGCAATTGGGTGCAACATATAGTGCACTAGTCGCAAGTCAAAATTACATTTAAAGGAAATTTTTTTCAATTATGCGCGTTTAAATTTTTTATTATTATCTCTATATCCCGTTCAGTTTGGCTAGCTACTTCAATTGACAAGAAACTCAAGTGGTACTTTTTTGCGAAGCATTTGTAAGCGTATGTCTGGCATTATCATCATTATCGATGAAATCTAAATTATATATTGGATTATTGTCATTAACTCTCTCTCTTTCTCTTTCAGCGTATATTAGTCCACTGCTGGACTTATTCCCCTTGTACAATTTTCCGTCTTTTTCCATTTCCATCCTTGTATCATTGACTAAAGTGTGTAAATTTCTAGATTGTAAAATATTTGTAAGAAAGCTGTTGTTATCACAATGAAATAAAAACTGGTTACTGGCCTTCCCCAAGGCACGCAACTAGGTACGATATTCACTTATTTTCCAGTTGTTATGTCTGGCGTGTGATAGCCGTGTTCTGTCAAAAGATTGCGAAATTTAATAGATTGGTTTTAACTATGTCTCGTCTACTTGTTTATTATAATCTGACGTGTTTTTCAATGATTGTGCGTTTCCCTTATCAGGACACAGGTCACAGGTCTTCGTACTTGCGTGTGGTAGAAATAAAGTTCCGATTTTATAGTATTCTCTATCACTGTATGCAAGTTACTTCCCAATGCATACCTACACTGAGTTGCCATTTAAAAAAAAGAATGCTGTATTTGTACAACCATAGATTATAAAATTAAAAAGGAGAGTACATGATAGTTGATGTTAGTTATCTAGGTAATGAAATGACAGAAAGTTGCGAAATACAAAATGAGGAGCCTGATTTGAGGCCCATAAATCACGCCGTTAATTACAATTTTTAATTTTTCTTTTTTTTTCAGGCTGTCGCACAATGGGCAAAAGAACACCAAATCGACCTTGTAGTAATAGGACCCGAGGATCCCCTCGACGCTGGTATCGTAGATGCCCTTACTTCCTACGGTCTCCAATGCTTTGGACCAACAAAGGCCGGGGCCCAGATTGAAGCCAATAAAGACTGGTCCAAGAAATTCATGGACAAATACCAGATTCCTACAGCGAGATACAAATCATTTACTGATGCTGCGTTGGCCAAGGAATTCATTAATACGTAAGTTGTTAATCATTTTAATTATTGATTTGCTATAGCAACTGTTTTGTGTATGTCATTGCACTCCAAGTTTCTGTTTGGGGTCAGAAAAATATTGTTCAATTAAACCCCACGAAGACACAAATTTACCGCTAAAAGACTAAATTTTTCGTATCTCCTCATTTTCAAGACACTCTCTTGGATATGAAGCCCAATTTCAAAAAACTTAGCGTTAATAGATCCAGTTTCAATTTTGCGGTCATTTGGAAGACAAGGCTAAAATAGCTCTAAAAGTTAGGTGTGCTCAGCAGAGTGAGACGGTATTTCACAGCGGCCTATTGCTTGCAATTATACAAGGAACAGATCCGGCCGCATATGGAATACTATTCTCATTTCTGTGCTATAAAAAAAATGTATTAGGCGGCCTCGGTGCATTGTCGCGATGGTACCATTTTTTTTTATTGGGTTGTAACATGTACACTGCACACTTGCGTCCTACAACAGTAGTATTATTCATTTGTATTTAATAACTAGAACTCAAGATTCTCTCATTGTTTGTTTCATAATAATCAACACTATTATTATTAACCTATCCATTATTACCTTTATACATATATTCTTCCATTCTATTCATGCGCCACCTACCACTTTTGTTGTATTTTCTCTACCTAAAGGTTGTTTGGAAGAGATTGCTTCTTGCGATAAGACAGCCTTTTGTACATCCATATCTATTTTCTGTATAATTCTTATGTATAATTTATTATACATAAGAATTATACATATACTATTGGTGCAATAAAGAGTTTATAAATAAATAAATAAAACTCATAATAATTAAACTAAATTTTCACCTAGGGAATGTAACAGAATGTACTCCATACAGGCCATTATAATGACCTAGAAAGGACAGCAGTGACATAATTTCATATTTAGACTTATGTAAGTAACTTGTAATTTCTTGTTTAGGAAATTTATTTTTACAGATATTTTATATTTTAACATATATGTAGATATATTTGAATGAGACATAATTTGATAAAGATGTCATAAATTAAAAAAAAAATCATTTAGATATGTTCTTTAACAATATATGGTCTTTCGTCACGAAATTGATATAGCTTTGAACGGGAATCACTATGAGGACGTCATCCAGTCAGCTCATTCTTTCAAGCTGTATGCCGAAAAGTAGTTCCACGAGAATATCTGCTGATAGAACCCTAAATACGCAGTGGAATTTTTTGCCTCATATTCGTGTCAAATTCTTTTATCCTGAATGACATATATTGACCTTAACGATCGATTATAATATAGTAAACTTAATAAACAGCTAAATGAGCGTTATCTCCATTGTGTAGTCTCATTTTTCAACTTATAGTATCAAATAAAAATATCTTTAGGTATTCATATAGGTGTATCGGTGTATTACAGACTCTTGTGATAAGCCACATCTACCGTCAGTTCGGAGTACTTTCGAGCTGAGAACTGACGAGAAACTTAGCTCTTATTCTTTTCACAATTAAAAAGAATACTCATAATAGGTAGTTAACTTGTATTATACAATTACAAAAATACAGAATCAAGTTTTAAATTCAGTTATTGTACATGATTACAGAAATGTATTTTTCAATTCAATTAAGTAGAATGTAGTGACCACTACCATATGCTATTTCATTTTTGTCAAAAGAAAATAATTTAAACAGTAGACTAGTTCTCACAACGACTATGTATATAATTAGAAGTATCTGCCATTTAATAATAATTGTACAGTATTTAAATATTAATTTAAATAAGAAGCTTGTGAATGAAGGACTGTATGTATTTAGGCTAGTTTAAAATGAGACACGTTCGTAGGTGAGGTAAAATATGTGTATTCAGCTCGCTAGCAAAAAAGAAAAGAAAAGAAAGAATATGGCATTAGAAAACAATCGGTATATAAAAACAGAGCGTCAAAATATACAATTCAAAAATATATAAAAAACCTATAAATCCATCAAAATGGCAACCTTCGGCAACAAAGCTAATTCCGTTCCCGCCATTTTACAATCCAGACCCCGCTTCTATAATATGCACAGAGTATGTTACAAACATCATAGATTATAATACCTAGATACTAAATAGATATAAAGACTATATATACTACAATAATATCTTGGACAATTTATACAGCGTCATCTAGACCCAAGCTAAGCTGAGTTTGTGTTATGGGCAATAGACTACTGATATAAATACATATTTTTGTAAATACCTACATGATATACCATTTAATTTAATTTGTAGTTATATATCTAATACTATATTTGTACAGATGCGTAGTCTGGTTTTCATGTTGATCATTTTTATGATATACAACATGCGATTGTACTGTATTCACCCTTCAAACTGAAACATAGTCATTCGACCACAGCTGCGTATCGGACCAAAAAAAAAAACATTAGTAATCCTTTTGTATTAACTTTTTATTTTTATAAATAATATTTTTTTTACATATAAGTATAGTAAATGTACAAAGACTGAACATTTTTATCTTATACGACGTCGTCTTTTTGTAGTATTTTTTTTAAAAGGCACTAATTTGTTCTTCTCACAGAATAAGGAAAAACCTGCACTTTACTATACGTCTTTAAAATTACCGTATCGTAGGTGTACTGCCTAGGGCTGCTCTAGGGCCTTATGATTTGGCCATAATAAAATGCAATTAAACTTATCTATCGATGACTGTCTGATTCCTTTTGAATAACTAAATGGCTGAAACGCAAAACTATAATAGATCTTATCACGAGGACGGACGTATACCTACTTTTATAATAAAAAAATAAATAGCGGTCGCCAGTTAGAATTAAGACGATAAATTATTACATTATAAAGCGTGCCAGTACCAACCAACAGTATCTCAGGACAATTCACACAGCGCCATCTAGACCCAAGTTCAGCTAGCTAACGCTTGTTTTATGGGCACTATATAATAATGCATAGATTTTTTTTTTCGTAAATACATACATAGAAAACACCCAGACCGATACAAACAATCATACTCATGAATACAAATATTTGTGCCGTGCAAGGATCTATTCCTTGCAAGGCACAAATATTCCCGGGACCCCGCGACCATCGGAAGTAAGGTAGTGTAATAGATAGATAGTGTGCTTTTTAATTATTTGTGGTTGATAATGGAATTGTGCACCCGCCTGCACTAACGGTTTACGTTGGTGGGGTACCAGTGGAGGATAAGCAGTGAGGCCAGGACAGTTAACTTATAATAGGAAAACAGTGTGCAGATCAATCAGGAGGGTTATTAGTCCACGTTACAAATAAACCGTCACATTCGTGAACGGGTGCTGCTTGTGGGGACTGGTCTGTTCAGGTTGCGAAGACTGATTAGATTTTTTGTTTTTTGCTATAGCATATGCTGGTGGTTACTCTATTCTAACAAATTTGAATTTAAATTACTGTATATTATTGTAAACATGTACAACATTTATTTATAAAGAACACGAGCTGAGTTTTTGTCAGTTATCAGTTCTTCTCGTCTCGAAATCATTGTGAACTGACGGTAGATTTGACATATCATAAGAGTCTGTAATAGACCTAAGTACATGAATAAAGATATTTTGAAATTTGAAACACCTTCACCCATGTAGTAGTGTGCAAAATATTACTTCCCCGCAAAGAAGTCGCGACCCTTGTAACGATATCTCAGGGTCAGTTTCGAGTGCATACAAAGATGTAGGCCAATGTCTACAGATTGGTATTTTTAACTTTGTTTTTATAAAGTCCTTGTCAATACTGTCCTTTGAACTTAGAGATGGCGAGATGATTGTAGAGTTGTTTGTTCGCGGGGTATATTTATCTAAGTATGGTTCACTCCCTACGGATAATGTACGTAACAGAAAAAAACTTATTTATCTATTCTTGTGAATGTGATAAACACTTATTGTTTATACAATAGGGCTAGATTAAATGTAAACTATGTTATTTCCGCATAAATACGTACATTTCGTCATTATTATATCTGACTAGCTGAGCCCGCGGTTTCACCCGCATTAAATTTCAATATAAAGTATAGCCTATGTGTTATTCTGATGTATAAGCTATATTACTGTATAGTTTCATCAAAATCCATTCAGTAGTTTTTGTGTGAAAGAATAACAAACATCCATAATACTTACAAACTTTGGCGTTTATAATATTATTAAGATGATGATAAGATGTTCATTCTATATCTGACGACCTCGGTAGTTTAGCGGTCTAGCACACCGCTTTACGTCCGATGGTCGCGGGTTCGATTCCACGCACGGCACAAACATTTGTATTTACGAGTATGATTGTTTGTATCGGTCTGGGTGTTTTCTATGTATAATATATATGTATATACGAAAAAAAATATCTATGTATTTGTATCAGTTATCTAGTACCCATAACACAAGCTTTAGCTAGCTTAACTTGGGTCTAGATGGCGCTGTGTGAATTGTCCTGAGATTATTATTATTATTATTATATACGTGAACTACTAGATTATTTTACAGTCTCATCTATTTCTACCGCCAAATAATAATAATACCTCACGATCAATACCGTTTTTACCATAAGGGCACACGGGGCCCGTGCCCAGGGCCCCCATTCTCAGGGCCCCCTGAAGGACTGACAATTGTTATCACACATTAATTCTCAAAATTTTTTTGTCGGGCACACTACACTTTTTTCACAAATCAGTAATGTTAATAATAATAATAATAATAATAAAACTCTTTATTGTGCATAAAAGAAACAAATAATTACAAATAGGCTTTTTTTTCTTAAAAAAAAGAAGGATTCTTGTGTGCAAACAAAAGGCGGCCTTATTGCTTAAAGCAATCTGCTTACAGACAACATGTTATCAAAGGTATTTAAAGCTTGTGTTACGTGTACTAAGCAACTAATAGAGATATAATAGCTGAAATATTTTTTTTCTAAATACATGCATAATATATTTACAAAAATATATTATACATAGAAAACAACCAGATCCAAAATAAACAAACATACACATTTGTACCGTGCGAGGAATCAAATCCGCGATCTTCAAAAATAAAATGGAGTGTTAAACAGTTAGCCCACCGAAGAGATATTTTTTTTAAAGGCATATAATTTAGGTATACATAATACCCTAATCAATATAAACAATCCTACTCATGAAAATAAATGTTTAAAAATACGAACCCGCGAACATCGGAAGTAAAGCGGAGTCTCAAATCACTAGATCATCGAGGCTGTCAATATTACGTGAAAATGAATATGTATTATTATATTTCTAGTGCTCCATATCCAGCATTGGTGGTAAAAGCATCAGGACTGGCAGCTGGTAAAGGCGTGGTGGTCGCTTCAAGCAAGGAGGAGGCATGTCAGGCAGTTGACGAGATTTTATCTGAAGCCAAGTTCGGTGATGCTGGACAGACTGTCGTTATTGAAGAGCTGCTGGAAGGCGATGAGGTTTCTGTGAGTATCTAGAATTCTAGAGTATATTTTAATAATATTTTTTTTTTGACAATTCACACAGCGCCATCTTGACCCAAGTTAAGCTAGCTAAAGCTTGTGTTATGGGTACTAGACAACTGATATAAATTATTGATAATGAAATAGACATTTTTATCCTAAACTTAAATACACTCAAATAATCCCTGTCTAAAGAACTCACAATCCCAAGCTCTCAAATCCTTACTCCATACTAATATTATAAATGCGAAAGTAACTGTTTGTCTGTATCGCTTTCACGCCAAAACTACTAAACCGATTTAAATGAAATTCAATACATAAATAGTTTAGACCCTGAGAAAGTGCATAGGCTACTTTTTAATGAGATTTAAGAATTGTAAGGGGGTAGGCTGTTTATTAAATACAAATAAAGAAAAAGGGTTGAAAGGGATCTCCCCTTATAGGAAAGGTTTTTAAAACGGGAAGCTAAAAGCTTATTTTTTAGGCTGTGGATTAAATAAAACATATATAACTTTCTAAGTTTGTAAAATGTTACCCTTAAGGGGATAAAATGAAATAGGGGATGAAAGTTTGCTTGTAAATTCGTCATTTTTGAAGCTATATTTTTTGTTTATATTATTAAATATTTTTTATTTATTTGGTCAAGGTCACTATTCCACGCACGGAGTCGCGGGCACAGCTTGTAGCTAATATTTAATACCATCAGATGGGCAATCATTATTTTTCTCATTCCAGTTAAATATATGAACTTTTGAAGTAAACGAGCCCTGCTATATTTGTCACCGTTCATGAGAATTTCGTCACATTATCAAATCTATGTCGTGATTTTACTTCCTCGACATAAAGACCCCAAAGGTCGCGAGTTCGACTCTTAACGACACCAAAAATAACTTGTGTGTCAAACAACATGTCTATCTCTCCGGTGATGCAAATTAATTTAATCCGAGAGACTGTTATGTTCATCTATACATATAAATAAAATAGGAGTGTCTCTTCGTAATATTGAAATAACCATTTTTTACTACATGTATATGAATATAAATATACACCAATATAACATTTTTTACATTTTTTCTCTATCTGTCTGTTTGTTTGTTCTGGTTAAGCTCTGTAATTGCTGGACCGATTTTGATGGGACTTATTAGCAGGTAGCTGTTATAATAAGGAGTAACTTTAGCTACTTTTATTTTAAAAAATCTTTTATTTTAGAAATATAAAGTTAAATTCCACACGGACGAAGTCGCGAGTATAGCTAGTTTAAAATATTATCAGAGAAATACGATCATGACATGCATTCTCTCGCGTAGTCGATTTAATTTACAATTTAATTGTTTTTATGTTTGTTGTTATAATTATTTAATTTAAAATTATTTAGTTATTTATATAATTAACTCTGCCTGTGGGTAAATTTCAATATATAAGTTTCAATAAAAAAATGTAACCTGTGTGGTCCATATGTTATGTTACTATAATATATAAGTTTGCGTGCAAGAGTAATAAAAAAACTTTTGCGTTTATAATACATATTTTTAAGATTAAGATTATTTTATTAAAACATTCGTGTGTCACGGTGTTAGTTGCTATACTTCTCCAAAACGGCTTAACCGATTTTGATGCGATGGTATATGTATACTCGGTTGGTCTGACAATGAGTGTAGGTAGTTATCTATTTGTATACCCCTAAGTGATAAGGGTGGCAAAAATATATATTTTAATAATTAAAAAAAGAAATACGTACAAGCCAAATATTTACGATCTCACAGACAAGAGATGTTAGTACTATTGTTTAAACTCAGTTAACAATGTCCTTACTAATATTATAAATGTGAAAGTAGGGACAATTGTTACGCTTTCACGCAAAAACTACTGAACGGATTTTGATGAAATTTCAACATCTAGACACGCGGAAGCGTGTGTCACGTGTGTATATTTACACGAACCATTTGGAGCCACTTTTGACCCCCTCATAACTCAAAAACTCTTTCACACAAACCTGTCAAATTTGGTTCATATATTGAGACTTGCGAGATAAATATGTGTTCCAAATTTCATAAACATATCTCAAACGGTTATTTAGATATTAATGTCCAAAAATCGTCATTTTTATCATGATCAACTATAGATCAAAATTATTACCCACTTCCAGATGACCTAGGAAGTTCAAATTTGGCATGCAGATAGGTAATTAGGTGAATATAAAGGAAAAAATCTGAAACTGGTAAATTGTTATCATTTTACTACAATTTTTCACTTTAATTGATTATATTTCAACTTATACTGGACGAATACTAAAATTCTATGAAAACGTCGATAGCCACCAATTGACATTGATCCCTGGCGAAATATCTCATCTTGTACTGGACGGAAAGTAATATTGTATGAAAACGTCGATCATTACCAATTTACGTTGACCCCTTCACATCAGTGTCGATAACTAGCAAACTTCAAATATTGCATTGAGCGGTAAACACTAGTTGCTATAATTTAGATTCTGTCTAAAATATACTCGTAAAAAAAACCTATTAACTGAGATTTGGTATTAATTATTGTTTCAATATTTAGCGCACATCGATAGTGTAAAATCATTATTTTTATAAATAATTATTAAATAATAGGCATTTTGGTATAGGGCGCCGCGGCGGCGCCGTGTGGGAGCGGTGCGATAAAACTCAATGTTTTGTTTCTCGATATCTAACCTATAAGGTTGCGATTTATGCTACGAAATTCATAGCTTTCTTAAATTATACTTATATATTTGTGGTTATATTATTATTACATTATTTTAGTAAATACGTATAGTATAGACAATAGTTTAAACTAAAAATTAATAACAATTTTAGTATAGTTATAAGTAGGAATGTATAGTTAACTCGAGAATGAGAACTCATTGGTAACAAATTGTTTCCTTGAGAATTCAATAGATAACAGTCAATTTGTTACATAATCGTCTTTACTTTCGATTTATAACGTGTCAATACGAAGTTTCAGATATTAAATAATGTATATGTTGAAAGAGAACAATTCCGTATTTGCTTAACATATGCTATTACTATCCACAAATCACAAGGCCTTAGTTTTGGCAGTCCTCTTCTCAACATAGGCTCCTCTATATTTAATAAAGGGCAGGTTTACTTTGGACTCTCCAGACTTAAAACCTTAGATGGAGTACGTCTTAACAATTTAGATCCAAGTCACGAGAGCTCTATTGTAGAGTACAACCATCTGTGGACGTTATACCGCCCCGATTTGCCCAAAAATTCCTGATTCTGAATTGGCATTGCACTTGAACATTTAAAAGTTACAAGAAAATATAGAAAATAACACAAAAAAAAGACAATTATACCCCGTAAATATACGAAAATACAGTAATTTATCAAAAATAATTTGGTATTAATTTAGTTATAAATAAGTACCTCGTATAATTTATGTACAAAAAGTAATGATATCCCATCAAAAACATAAATGTGAAATGATAACCGAGTCTAATATTATGATATATGCCTTGATACTTCTACGACAAAAGAGATATCTAAATGGGTGCCAAGTTCAATGGTCTGTCCTGAAATGTATTTATAACAATATAAAATATCATTTCTTCTTATAACTTAGGATAATATACTGTAGCCTAAGGTCTAACTTGGCACCCATTTAGATCTCATCTCTTTTGTCGTAGAAGTCAACAATCAAGGCATATATCATAATATTAAACTCGGCTATCATTTCACATTTATGTTTTTGATGGGATATAGGAATTACACATATATGCTATAAATCATATGTGAAACCGCGAGCACAGCTAGTTTATCATATATGTCATTTTAGTTCTATATTTTTTTATTATATGTATAGATGTTTAATATCTTTTTATTATAGGTTCTAGCGTTCACGGACGGTGAAACGGTGTCACTGCTGCCCCCAGCGCAGGATCACAAGCGGGTCGGGGACGGGGACACCGGCCCCAACACGGGGGGCATGGGGGCGTACAGCCCGTGCCCCCTCATCACCCCCGACCAGCTGGCGGATGTCAAGGACCAAGTTCTGCAGCGGGCCGTCGACGGGTTGAAGGCCGAGGGGATTAAATATGTCGGTGAGTTGTAACTATTCAATTAACCAACTTAAAAATAAGGACACTCTATTCATTAGTCAATACCAATGATTCCCAAAGTGGTCTATATCGACCCCCAAGGGTCCATGACAAACTGCAAGGGATCTACGACAGCGGTCGTCTTGTTGTTTTTACTTTATGTTTTTAACACTAAACTTTACTACAATTTACAAAAAAATCAATAGGTACCAGGTAAGAATAGGGGGTCTACCCAAAACCGAAAAATAGGGCAAGGGGTCTACGACACAAAAAAGTTTGGGATCCTCTGATCTATACTAAGTGCGCTGTAGCATGGTGCGGGTGACAGTTGACTTTATTTGTAAACTAGAACATTCTGGCTGGGTTGAATTTAAGTTACTACAGTTATTAATGATACTAAGTCATAATTTGTAAAGCAACTAAAATACTAAGTAACCCGCACCATGTTACAGAGCACATGGTATAGTTAGAGGAAGTAAAAAATGTAGTATGGAAATTACCTATTTGTTTAATGACAATGATAACTTCAAACATGTTGTTTTTTGTATTGCTCTGGGTGTTTTCTATCCTTAATATGTATGTATTTACAAAACAATGTATCTACATATGTATTTCTTTCAGTCGTCTAGTACACAAGCTCTGCTTAGCTTGAGACTAGATGACGCTGTGGATATTATTGTTATTGGTATAAAACTATTAACCTAGTTTGTATTTGTTATGACAATGGACCGGTGCCCCGTCTGCGCTCATGTTGAGGATGATAAGTTGAGCATGCAATTAGGTAAATTAGTATTCGTGGCAAATTCTTCAATCATAGGTGTTAACCAGAATCAGAATTTCATTGCTAGCAACCGGGACTGGTTGCTAGCTATAAAATGTTGAAAAAAAATATTATCTCTCCCCCCTACAAGTACTATTAGTATGCGAATAAAGTAGCGGATAACGACTATTCAATATTTCACTCTATTATCAAAGTTGCAAGGTTACAATTACTGTGTGATATCAACAAAGACATTTATTTTCCTTTCCAAGGAAACGGGGACCTTTATACCCAATAAAACTTGATAGTGTACACAGACGGCCCCGACGAGTAATTGTAATTAATTGTTGCTTTCATCTTATGCTGACTTTACACGGATGACGTTTGTAAAGGAAGATAATGGAATGGTGCACTCGCCTGCGCTAACAGTATATGCTGGCGGGACACCTGTGGATGATGATGATGAGTGTGATTCAGGTTCTTAGCCCATAATGGTTTCCAGGGGGAACCTCGTGACTCTATCTGACATAGTATGTACATTGCTAGCAAGAGAGTTATTAATCCACATTTTTTTAGGGATTATAATGGAATGGTGCACCCGCCTGCACTAACGGTATACGCTGGCGGGGCACCAGTGGAGCTACGCTGACTGATCTGACCTCATATGATAAATATGAGGTCAGATCAGTCAGCGTAGTAATCAAGCAGCGTAGTCAAATTCACTATGAATTTATCAAGATGGTTTCCAGATAGAACCGCATAGAGGTCAACCTGGTTTTCCAACAATGGGGTTATTAGTCCACATTACTAACAATCCCCTTCCCTCTCTCACTTGTCGGTTAGTCCACACGTTGATAAACTCAAAACAAACCTCGGTAGTCTAGTAGTTTAGCACACGGCTTTACTATCAATTATCGCGGATTCTTCTCATAGTAGAAAATGGTAAATGTAATCCTTGAGAAGGCGGTAAACTCGCCACCTGACTCGTTAGAATCAATTTTATCGGCAGTTGACACCCAGACCAATACGAACAATCATAGTCACGAATACAAATGTTTGTACCGTGGGACAATTGAACCCGCGACCATCGAAAGTAAGATAGCATGCTGTACCTTACTTTTAAAAACTATTGTTTTATATTTTTAAGTAGTTAATCTAGTAATGTTATAAACGCGAAAGTTTGTGAATATGGATGGATGATACTCTTTCACGCAAAAGCTACTGAACGGATTTTAATGAATCTTTACAGTGATATAGCTTATACATCAGAATAACATAGGCTATAAATTTCACGCAGGTGAAACCGCGGGTACAGCTAGTAATTAATCATTTTAGCCCAAAATTATTACCTTTGTTGTAAGTTGGAATAATTATTAAATTTTAAATGTTATCCCTCGTTAATAAGGCAAAGAAAAGATATTTAAAAATTTGCTGTAGATTGTACGTCAGTTCAAAGTTATATCGCTCATTCGATCAAGACTTCATACAAAATGTACGTTTATTTCATTTTTGTGAGGTTGTTTTGTGAAATCATATATATATATATATTACCTATATAGACTTTGGATAAATTTGTCGCGCGCCGTCGTGCTTCTGACTGGGTACCAATGTTATCCTATATACTTTGGATAAAGTGTTCCTAATGTTCTTTCAAAGCGGCTTGCTTTGAAAGCAGTTTTTTGGTTAGTGAGATGTTTAAGTCCCCTTAAGGTATAGTCAAATCTCACTCCATCTTACGTTGGAGAGTGGGAGGGGGGGAGGGGGGGGACAGAAAATTCTAAAAAACACTTTATGGAGGTATAAACACCTTATAGGGTTAAGATTAGGCAGTGAACTTATAGGACAGGAGGTATGATATCTTAATCAACTGGAATTGCAACGCATAAGTGGGTGTTTTCAATGGATGCTAATGGAAGGGTACACCCGTCTGCGCTATCGATATACCCTAGCGGGCACTAGTGGAGGATGATAGGATGAGCATGAAGTCAGGTCAATTAGCCGTCGTGAGAAATTCGCCAGGCATCTGTCATGATGGTTTCCAGGGGGAACCGCGTTGAAGTCAACCAGACATAGTAATTTGATAGAATTGGGATCATTAGTCTTCATTCCTACCAATCCTGTTCCCCCAAAACGTATAAATGGTATAATAATAATAGTATCCGGACAATTAACACAGCGCCATCTAGTCCCAAGTTAAGGTAGCTAAAGCTCGTGTTATGGGTACTAGATTACTGATACAAATACATTGATTTTTTTCGTAAAGACATACATAACACCCAGCAGACCTATACTAATAATTATACTCATGAATACAAATGTTTGTGCCGCGCGAGGACTCAAACCCGCGATCGTCAGAAGTAAGGCAGTGTGCTGAACTGCTTGACCACCGAGGCTATCATCGAAGTGGTATCCAGTTCGTCATGTGTTAACGTGATGTCTGGACTGCTGTTCATGTATATAGGCGACGGTGACTATTTACCATCAGGCCCGTCAGTTTGTTTGCTATTACGATTACATAAAATTATTCGCTATAATTTATCTTTGAATATACACAACTTACAAAGTTATGAGTACGCATGCGTACTCGGAGTGACCCACTAGTTCATAATGTAGAAGCTACCAACAAAAAACATCGCTACAATCTTACTTTCGGAATCTAATTACGTCATACCGCCTACAGAGATACGTGGAGACGCCCTTTAACCTACAATTGTTTGTTTGCCTTATTTACACCACCACATTTGAGCAGATAAACAGAGATAAAGCAACGCAAACACGTATTTTCAGTTAAATTAGTCGCCACTCCGATAATGGACCCTGTTGTCATGGTATTTAGTGTGTTATTCAATTGTCTACATAGGGTGATGAGAGTTCAGCAAATGATTTCAGTTGTTGCTTCTGTATATTGACGATTATACTGAGATAACATTAATGATTTAATACTAATTTATATACGCAATCAATCATTTGAAGTACTAATCTGTATTAGGATGCATCTGTTATAATGCAGTTAGATGCAGTTTGTGATTTTATATATGCATTGTTGAAATAACTTTACATTACTCCCTATATTCTTAAGGCACTATGGTTTATAACCAACTCGGAGATCCATCATTTCTCAAATTTACCCACAGTACGGCCGACACATTCGACAGCCTGTGTGGTCTAGCGGGTTCGATTCTTCGCACGGTGCAAACATTTGTATTCATTGTTGTTTTGAGTACAAAAAAATGTATTTATTGTTTGTATCAAGGTCTCGTGGCGCCATGTTTTGTGCTTATTTATTTATTGTATTTACATATAAAAAAAATATTAAGTATTTATATCAGTTGTCTAGTACACAGAACACAATCTTTGTTTACCGTGGGACTAGATGGCGCTGTGTTAATTGACCATGGTTATGTATTATTTATTTAGTTCGAGAGTAGCTTGCTAGCAACTCAAAATATAAGGCTCGGCTGAGTGTCCGTTCTAATAACCTAGCCCAGAGGTTACTCATTGACAACCCCCCAAAACGTCCGTTATGTATTCATTGCATCATGTTAATTGTCAAGGGACTGTAGACTTATTTCATTTATTGTTTATGTACATCAGATTTAAAATGTTTGTTTTATGATTGTCATTTACCAACCAATCCATTTATAGACTCAAGGGTAGACTTGTCATTTTATCATTTACAGTCAACTCGCTTATAGTATACGATGATTACGGACATACAAGGAACAAAAATAAATTCTTTAAATACCATTAACCGAAAAAAATTTTGAAAAAGTCGTCTCCGTGGGTTCTTTAGTCTCCTATTTAAGCCGCCATGCAGATCAGCTGTTTCGGTTGAAGGATAGATTAGGCAGTAACATTACGATTAAAGATGATATCTTACTCTTCCGGAATTAGACACGAGTGGTATCACGGTATCATCACATGATAACGTGATGTGATAGTACGCTGTTCATGTATAGGCGACGGTTACCGCCTTATCTTCAGGTGGATCGTCATGTCCGTTTCTTTGTTCGTAGTTCGTTTGTTGATGAACTGAGATTAGCGCGTTCAATCAAACAAGCTCTTGAAATTTTTCCTTTATATTTAGTACCAGTCCCTTATATTTAGTACTATTTAGACTCGCAACTTTGTCTGCATCACACTTACTTGATATTTATCATTATATTTCGCCCAAATTACATAATATCTTTTTAAATTATATTACTATATCTTTTTAAATTATATTACTATACTACTTGTGCCCGCGGTGTTACACCGGTATGAAATTTATAGCCTATATGTTATTATGATGTATAAGCTATAATACTGTAAAGTTTCATGAAAATCCGTTCAGTAGTTCTGGCATGAAAAAGTAACTAACATCCATCTATCCATTTATACTCACAAACTTTCGCGTTTATAACATTAGTAAAATATATGGCTTAGAAATTTAAATGAAAATCTCCAACGTTATATTATTGCAAAAATTGGCAATTTGTGGAGAGATAAATCATCATACAAGTTACAATGTTACAGGTATCCTATACGCCGGCCTGATGGTCACCAAGGCGGGACCGATGACCCTGGAGTTCAACTGCCGCTTCGGGGACCCGGAGACCCAAGTGCTGATGACGCTGCTCGAGTCGGACCTTTACAGCATCATGAAAGTAAGACCTTGAATTATATATCTGAAAGGAAAGTTGAGTATTGTTTCGAATCTTCGGTAGTGTCTGCATGAGACCAGTTATGATCCACGGATCCCCAAGGGTGTACTAAGATTGGGGTAGTTAACAGGGTAGGGAGTTGACAGTTTTGAAATATGTCTAAAGCCCTTTTTATATTAACTTTGCAGGCTTGCGTCAACGGGACACTGAAGCAACAACAAGTAACTTGGAACACTAAACTGTCGGCAGTTGGCGTTGTAATTGCATCTAAAGGATATCCAGAAACGTACACTAAGGGCTGCGTTATAAGCGGTAAGTCGTTTGTATTATCAAATTTGACGGCCTGAATCAAAATTAAGTCATTCTATCAAATAATTAATTGATTTCTTAAATTTTGTTTGACTTTTTATATTTAAAGTTTAAATTATATAAAAATGTGCCGAGTCTAAATAACAGAATAAAGGTAAGGCAATGGTGAAATGATGCAAATACTCATATTTTATTGTTAGATGAGAGAGAATTACCTATTTTTATTATAGAACATTTTGATTCAATCACCACTTAGGTACTTGCACACCAATCACTCACGATTGCGAGCGCTAGTAAGCGATTGCATTTTACAGTTTTTTTTTGTCTTTATTTTCTCTCGCGTGATAGCGTATGTTTTATGTTAATTTTTATTCTATAGATTTTATTTTCTAATGATACGTTTAAGATTTATAAATCGTCTTTCACGTTCCGTTTGTTTCCATTTACATTTCCATATGATTGCAATCACATGAAACGTACACGCTGTGAAAGCCGTGTGAAAGAGTGTACGTATAAAGGCAGCTAATTACATAATTATTTATTTCTGCGTTAAAGCGGATTCACTCGTGTAAGGCAGCCTAAAGCCGCTTCCGCGTAAAAAAACGTATGTGTTTACGTAACGTATAATACACGCTGTGAAAGCCATCCCCGCGTAAAAAAGTGTATGTGTAAATTTACACGATCTTTCATTCCTGCGTGTAAGTCGATTTACGCGTGTAAGCTAATGTATAGTTAACGGGGTTTGTCGGCAGGTCTGAGCCAGGTGCAGGCGATGCCGGGGCTGGTGGTGTTCCAGAGCGGCGTGGCGCGCGGCGCCAACGGCTCGCTGGTGACTCGGGGCGGCCGCGTGGTGGTGGTGGCGGCGCGGGCGGCCTCCCTGCGCGCCGCCGCCGCCGCCGCCACCGCCGCCGCCTCCGTCATAGACTTCCCCGGCGCGCACCACCGCAAGGACATCGCGCACAGAGCCTTCTCCAAGTACGTCTCTCTGCTCACCGCAATTTTTTTTCATCTTCAGAAAACTTTAAAAAAACGCTCCCCGCACCGAACCTTCGCCACGTAGGTCTCTCTGTTCACCGCAAATGTTTTTCATCTTGAGAAAACTTAAAAAAAACTCTCCGCACCGAACCTTCTCCAAGTAGGTCTCTCTGTTCACCACAGATATTTTTTATTTTGAGAAAACTTTATAATAACGCTCCCCGCGCCGAACCTTCTCCAAGTAGGTCTCTCTGCTCACCGCAAATGTTTTTCATCTTGAGAAAACTTCAAAAAAACTCTCCCCGCCCCGAACCTTCTCCAAGTAGGTCTCTCTACTCACTATTTTTAACTATTTTTTTTATTATATGGAAATCTTCAACCCCCTCCCCTACGCCCTACCTCCCTAGAAGGGTGACGAAGGGGTGTGTGGGATTTTTATCCACTATCCACACGGTGTATCTACGAACGTCATTGCCAGTCACGAGGGCACTTCTCCATAGGTCTCTCTGCGACTACAAATGTTTTTTATCTTGTAGATGGTATAAGGTAGGCCTTATACCACCTGGCCTCTGGTCATCTGGTGGTTAGAGCGACCTATTTCAACCTTCTCTGTTTTAAAACCTTGTGGGTACACCCGCATACCTCCAGTAACTATTTTTCACTAGCAATTAAGATATATATATATATATATATATATATATATATATATATATTGGAAACATCTCACAATATTTTTATAATATAGCCATCCTCAATGTGCGATGGTCACAAATTCGATTCTCACATGACACATATATTAATTAGTATTTATGAGTAAACATGGTTGTATAGTGTGAGTATTATCTATATAAATTGAGTATGGCGATCCTATAATACGAGTGTGTACTCTCTCACTTAATTTAGATCTAAATAGCTCAGTATTATATGCATACTTAGGTTTTATGAACCATTAATAAGAAAAAAATGTTGTCTATCTATCAAAATGTTACAATAATGAAATAGTTTTAAAATTGTTAGTATATTATTATTTTTCACTACATTTCATCTTATGTATATATATATATATATATACCGCTGTCTAGGTTAAATCCATCACACAATATTTTTTATTACATGATAAGATCGATATTGTTAAACATTCTACATACACATATATTAATTAGTATTTATGAGTAAACATGGTTGTATAGTGTGAGTATTATCTATATAAATTGAGTATGGCGATCCTATAATACGAGTCTACTCTCTCCTTAATTTAGATCTAAATAGCTCAGTATTATATGCATACTTAGGTTTTATGAACCATTAATAAGAAAAAAATGTTGTCTATCTATCAAAATGTTACAATAATGAAATAGTAAAATGTTAGTATATTATTATTTGTGACTACATCTTCATCTTAACGACTCATTAACCTTTTACCGCTGTCTAGGTTAAATCCACTCCAAAGGCATGAAATTTATTACATGATTGATATTGATAAACATTTACATACACATCCTCATATTCATAGTCAAACCTGTAATAAACCTGGTAATAATAAAGAAAAGGACAAAGCAGTTCAATAACTGTTTTGTCCTTTTCTTTCGTTATATTCATTTACTTTAAACGAAGGAAACAGATGCATTATTTTTTGAGTTATGATGTTAGAGTGTAATTCGATTGTTTTGACTTATCACTCACAAATACTGCCAATATATTGTGACCTTGGTATTACGACACTCGTTTTGCTACTACCAGTATCTCACATAGGTTTTTAGTTTATTAATATATTTGAACGAGTTTTAACATGAATAATTTTATGGTAAATAAAGGGATTTACCTCTCTCGACGTTTCGACTAGATTGCACTAGTTGTGGTCACGAGCTAACTGGAATAACAATGAATGTATAAGTTGAAGTGCCGGCAGTTTGTTAAACTACCATCATTAGGTTGTCCTTTATCTACCATAACTTATTCGTATTAAAATCCGTTAAACTGTATTAATAACTAGTTGACCCGCGCAACTTCGTCTGCGTTTAATTTCCACGCCTTTTGCAATATTTTTCATTGCAGCTCCGCTCCTATTTGTCGTAGCGTAATGTTATATAGCTTAAAAGGTTTCTCTATAAATAGACTATCTAACACAAAAAGAATTTTTCAATTCGAACTAGTAGTTCCTGAGATTAGCGCGTTAAAACAAACAAACTCCTCAGGTTTATAATATTTGTATAGATGTGTATTAAACGTGAAAGTATAAAAATAAGGTTTTTGCTTTACTTGTATTAGAACCTTATTTATTATTCAGTCTTCGTTATTCTGACACATTGATCGTTTTGTTTCAGAGGGTTCGATTGATGGCTGATAAATTCTCATACCATAGACATTCCATGATTCCATTTTTTTTTAATAAATCACACCTTTGTCCTAGTTTGCCTAAGCAGGAATGAATCGGTAAGGAATCTTAAAAATTAATCGAATATAAATGTTTTGTGGCTTTTCGTATTGTTGTTGTTACATTTCTGTTGTCTATTCCCAAGGTATATAATATTTCTTCAAATCATGAATCTCATTTTGTTATTATTTTTTGTTTAATAAATATCCTGTGCTTTATTTATGTTTTTCATTTGCATTTCCATGTTCATACTTGTCTCAGCATGTCGCACCAATTAAACATTTATAGCACTACTATAATAAAAGTTAAGTTATTGTTAAACGTGTTGATTAGGGATTATGTTTTGTTAAGTGGGCTATATAAGATCCGAATTTTTGTTTATTTATTTTGTTTTGTAGTCTATTTAAAAGATAGTAAAAAAAACAATTATGTTCATGATTATTATATTCATGGGTATCATTTTTGCTGCTTTCTTTGTATGTTCTTGTAGATATTTACAAAAAAAGTGTAATAAGTGTTAGTATCCATGGTACAAGCTCCGCTTAGTGAGGCACTAGATGGCGCTCTATGTATTGTTAATAATATCTTTTAAATGCTTATATATTAAAAAAAAATACTACTATCCATTTCCATCATATCACTTCCGGTACGAAAAACCTTATTATAATCGGTCTATTATTTAGATAGTACGATGCCACAGATAGGCACAAATAGACAGACACTAAAATTTGTTATTAAGAATACGCGCAGATTTTAAAATAGTCTTCGTTAAAAAAAAATATTTATTTCGTGTGACTTTTGCAAAAGTCTCACAGTCATTATATTGTTCTTGGGAATAAATATATATATATATATATAATGGCCTATGCGTCTATTATAGACGATTTATGGCGTAATGGTCCGTGAACAGCTTTTTTCGTGGCTGTATAAACCGATACGAGAACGGCATGGCCTACCACAGGCCCGGCAAGGGAAACTATTGGCAGTAGTGTGTACTGAGCCGCCTAGGTGGCGCTTCCGTCTCTTGTCAGCAAGCCTTTGAAGCCAGGCATCATCGCAAACCCTTCGACCCTCCATTACGCGTTTGCGCCAATCTGATTTATTGGTTGCGAGCTTTTCCCAGCTACGGTGGTCTATTTGAAATGTGGCCATGTCACGTTTGGCGCAATCCTTAAAGCGAAGCAAAGGGAATAAATACATACTTCATATTCAGGTACATTTTGAGCATGCAATTTTAGACAATTATATGTGCTAACTCTTGTAATATTTCTATCAACACGCGGCACCCTTCCATTTGTATCCACTTAATTTAGACTTAACTGCTATAAAGTTAGTCCACGTTACTACTCCGCGATGAATGTACAACATGTATACTTATGTTAGATATATCAACTCTATGTACTAGTAAAAGTATGTATTATAATAAAATAACAACTATATAACATTAATTTAACTAGGTCTCTAACACAATTCACTTTAGCAATTAAAATACAACCAGCACATCCTGTGCTCAAAGACCGAATGCCGCGGCCTACAAAAACCCTCTCTTTTATACAGAGAAGATATGAGTGGGGGTTATATGCAACTAGTTTAACGATAACGAGTAATAATAAAACTACCTTCTTTTAATATAAAATATCAGATTTTTCGACAATATCGATGTGAACCCTAACACTAATAAGCCATGTAGTACACTATTAAATGAACCTACTAATGTAGTTCAATTATTACACCTGCATACACATTAGCTAGATACTTCAGAAAATAAATATATTAAGTAAATATAACGCTACAGTGATAAGGTGATAACCATTACGCTACATACACTTAAAAATCATAAGGTCCTAAGGGTACTATAAACCAAAACACCATACTCATGTATCTGTAAGTTTAATTGTAATATAAAGTATGTATAAATAAATAATAATGTTTCTACAAAACCAAACAAGCGAGTTTTAAATTTGTCACAGCGCCATCTATTGGCGTTGCAAGCAAACCATAATATTATATTACCGCTAGAAGACCTCGGTGGTCTAGCGGTCTAGCACACCGCTTTACGACCGATGGTCGCGGGTCCTCGCACGGCACAAACATTTGTATTCATGAGTATGATTGTTTATATCGGTCTGGGTGTTTTCTATGTATAATATTTATGTATTTACAAATATATATATATGTATCTGTTATCTAGTACCCATAACACAAGCTTTAACTAGCTTAACTTGGGTCTAGATGGCGCTGTGTGAATTGTCCTGAGATTATTATTATAATTATTGACATACTTTTTTAACTCTAACATAAAAATAATTATTACTGTATTCATCTCCTCCGATCGATCTCCATCCAATTCAAACAGGGATCGAAATTACGACGGCGTAAGCGCAAGTTCGAACCCCTAACAGTGCCCTCAGCCTAAAGTCGTATCTGTCAGGTGGGAGTTAGCTTTTAGCCGTTTCATAAGTCCTTCCTCGGGTTTAGAGCGCTATCTGCTCTCGCCTCCTATCAACCGGTGAAGCTGTAAAGGCCAGCTGCGGCCAGCATTAGAGTAGTCCGAAAAAAATACTGTATTCATATTCATAATTCGTCTCATATATCCAAGCTGAGAATGGAGACTCTTGACTCCTCCTTTATATAACTATGGTCCATGAACTCCATTTTTTTTTACTTTACAATAAGAGAATACAAACAAAAAATTTGTTACCAGAATCAACGGTCTGTCATACTTGCAAAGTGGAGTGGATATTGATGCTGCAGCGACACTGGTCCGTGAAATAGAACCACTAGCAACTGCCACCCATAGACGAGGAGTTTTGGGTCGGTTGGGGTGCTACAGTGGGTTGTTCCAGTTGTCCGCCATGGACCCCAGCTTGAAGGACCCCGTGCTCGTACAGGGAACTGATGGGGTCGGCACCAAACTGAAGGTAATATTATATTTATCTGACAGCCTTGATGGTCTAGCGGTTTAGCCGCTTTCCTCCTAATGGTCATGGGTTTGATTCCTCGAAAAGTACAAACATTTGTATTCATGAGTATGTTTGTTTGTATCTGGTTGTTTTCTATGTATATTATGTATGTATTTACAATAATAAAATGTATATAATTATTTATATCAGTTGTCTGGTACCCATAATACATGCTCTATTTAACATGAGCTAGATGACGCTGTATGTTTTTTTTTAATGGATGATAATGGAATGGTTCCCCCGCTTGCGCTACCATTTTGCGATGATGGGGCACTAGTGAAGGATAATATGATTAGCATGATCAGGTCAGTTAGCCCATCGTGGTAAATTCACCATGAATTTATCACGATGGTTTTTAGGGTACTATGTAAGAGTATACATGGTATATTGTCAGTAATGGGGTTATTGGTTCACATTACCAACAATCCCCTAACCCCGAATTTTTAGTGAATGGGTGCTGTGTGTATTTCTCCATGGATATTATCATTAAATACTTAATCCTCGCACTAGATCACTGAGGCCGTCTTTGTTGACCGTTCAGCCGTTCTGTGCTAACAAGTTATTTCATTATTCTGTTCTCAGATCGCTGAAATAATGAACAAATACGACACCCTAGGCCAAGATCTGGTGGCGATGTGCGTTAACGATATCCTATGCGCCGGCGCCGAGCCTTTCGCGTTCTTAGACTATATGGCCTGCGGACGGCTGCAGGTCGATGTTGCTACCACCATCGTCCGCGGCATCGCTGATGCTTGCATGTTGTCCGGATGTGCTCTCTTGGGTAAGTAATAAAGTTCAAAATTCTGTGATCTAGCTGTAAGATATTTGGTGAAATGTACGCATTTGTTTATTTCGTAATGAAAATTGATCTCCGTGATCTTAGTATTATGCTTGAGTTTGTATTGTATGACCCGAAAATTAAAGCTACCTAACGATATCTCAACACGGTTTAACCTGCCTGGTAATAGATTCTGAGTGTTAGGATTTTCATTCAAGAGTACATCGTCATATGTTAGTCGAAGACGCGAGATCTCCGCCATTTTGAAATAGTAAATAATTATTATAATGACGCATTAAAGCACGCACAATTGAGAACGCGTGCGTAGACAACGGACGCGGTTTTGTTCGTTCTCTTCGTTACATTATTTTCTGCGTGAAAACCAATTTACGCTTAAACACGTTTACACGTGCGCTCTGCACGTGTGTAGACAGCTATTGAGCCGTGCTATGTACAAAAGTATTAATATCTCTCCCGGCTTTATACCATCTTAATTGGAGTCGGCTCTCCTAATCATGCGTCTACAGAGTATTCATTTCTGGATCGTCATTGGGTCTAAATTTTCACGAGTCTTCCACGCTTCTTTTGTTTCTGACCGTTTAGTACCTTTTTAATCATAGTTATCTTTTTAGTCTTCTGTCCTTCTCATGTCATGAGACCGTTCCGACGTAATCTGGACTCAGTCCTATCCTGGATAGGTCTTAATTTCAATGTTCCTCGCAAGTAATGGTTTGGCACCTCGTCTACAAGCGTAACTCCAGCAGACCATTTGAGCCTCCGCTTTTTGGTCACATGTATCTTATCTGATTGTTGCTTCTTTAGCAACCAGCTCTGTATGTACTTATTAATACCATGGGGAAATTAAAAAAAGGAATGTATGCTGGGAGACATGGTAGAAGTGAAACATTAACGGACAAGTTGGCTGAGTACGCGCTGTCGAGACTAGCGGACTAACCGCTCTCCACCCCCCGCGCGCCTGGCCTCTTTCCGCCGTCACCGGCCTTTCTTTCTCTCACAACGCGATATATCCCCTCCACGCGACGATGACGCTTTTTCGTGACTAAAAATCCTTATACGGGGTGTTTCTATTTACGGGGTGTGTCTATATAGAAGTATCACTTTAAAAATAAATATCGTCGGTGGGTGGTAGGTGGCGAGACGGCGGAGATGCCGTCGATGTACGAGGCGGGCAAGTACGACCTCGCGGGGTTCGCGGTGGGCGTCGTCGACGGCGCGCGGCAACTACCGCGCGCACAGCGCATGCGCACGGCGGACCTCGTGCTGGGGCTGCCGGCCACCGGCGCACACAGCAACGGGTACAGCCTCGTGCAGAAGATCATGGCCGAGAACAACCTGCTGCCGCAGTCCATTGGGACCTCGTGCTGGGGCTGCCGGCCACCGGCGCACACAGCAACGGGTACAGCCTCGTGCAGAAGATCATGGCCGAGAACAACCTGCGGTGAGTGTGCCGCAGTCCATTGTACGGACCTCGTGCCGGGGCTGCCGGCCACCGGCGCACACAGCAACGGGTACAGCCTCGTGCAGAAGATCATGGCCGAGAACAACCTGCGGTGAGTGTGCCGCAGTCCATTGTACGGACCTCGTGCTGGGGCTGCCGGCCACCGGCGCACACAGCAACGGGTACAGCCTCGTGCAGAAGATCATGGCCGAGAACAACCTGCGGTGAGTGTGCCGCAGTCCATTGTACGGACCTCGTGCCGGGGCTGCCGGCCACCGGCGCACACAGCAACGGGTACAGCCTCGTGCAGAAGATCATGGCCGAGAACAACCTGCGGTGAGTGTGCCGCAGTCCATTGTACGGACCTCGTGCCGGGGCTGCCGGCCACCGGCGCACACAGCAACGGGTACAGCCTCGTGCAGAAGATCATCCAACGGGTACAGCCTCGTGCAGAAGATCATGGCCGAGAACAACCTGCGGTGAGTGTGCCGCAGTCCATTGTACGGACCTCGTGCCGGGGCTGCCGGCCACCGGCGCACACAGCAACGGGTACAGCCTCGTGCAGAAGATCATGGCCGAGAACAACCTGCGGTGAGTGTGCCGCAGTCCATTGTACGGACCTCGTGCTGGGGCTGCCGGCCACCGGCGCACACAGCAACGGGTACAGCCTCGTGCAGAAGATCATGGCCGAGAACAACCTGCGGTGAGTGTGCCGCAGTCCATTGTACGGACCTCGTGCACACCTTTACTACAACTAGTAGTCATAGTTTTAAACAAAAAAAAAAATAAAAAAATAGCTAGGATAATAATGCAAGGGCGAAATACTGATGGGTCGCTATTTGAAACAGTATTTCTTTTTTTTTTTTCAGATACACCGATCCAGCCCCTTTTAGCACCAATAACAAATCTCTCGGGGAAGAGTTCCTTACCCCTACCGGGATATACGTGAAAGCCCTATTGCCGGCCATCAAGAAAGATCTAATCAAAGGTCTCGCTCACATCACTGGCGGCGGACTACTCGAGAACATCCCCAGGATACTACCACCACATCTGAAGGTCAAACTGGATGCTACGAAATTTAATATCAAACCTATTTTCGCTTGGCTTCAGGCTAAAGGTAAAGTTCAAAATCTGTTCATTCATTCATAATTTAAGAGCTGTGCTCTTGTCGGTGGAGCTCCCGCCACCTTCCACGATCTTCCATCAGTCCTTTTAGCTGTTGATACGATACGACTCCAACTTTTTCTTTTACTTGCTTGATATAGCTGTGTCTTGGTCTTCCCCTTCCTCTCTTTCCATCTATTTTTCCTTCAATAATGTTGTTAATTAGTTCGTCGTATCGTATCGAGTGCCCCAACATTATGAAGGACATATTTTTTTCTGACGAATGTTGTTGGCCGTGGCTGACAAGAGTTGGTTACTAGTTTACGAAAAACTTTTATTAGACCAATTACAATTATAAAGCCAACCTCATGATCATGCTCACGGTCATACCCACATCATCAATTCAATAGTGTCTGGAAGACCTTTTGCCTCTAGGATTGGTCTTTCTGCTTACAAAAAGTATTAACATGGTTCTCAAAATGTCATATATATATATATAAAAAAAAAACATAATTTTACTTACATTCTGTCAATTTAAGTAAAATGTTTTTTTGTAAGCTTTAGAGTGTCTGGCAGAAATTACTGCCAACATGAGGTTATGGCAGTGTTAATTATCAACATTGTTTAAACATATATAAAAATTAGGACTCGGATTTTAAGAAAAGTAGGTCCTGTTTTTAAGTACTACAGGTACGTTAAAACTGAATCCATGTACTTTTACACAGCATGGGGGTTTTTTATGAAGGGTATGTTAAGGTTTCTTAAGGGTCAGCAACGCGCACGTGACACCCCTGGTGTTTCAGGCGTCCATAGGCTACGGTAACCGTTTACCATTAGATGGCCTGTATGCTTGTTTGCCCCCTACGTGGTATAAATGAAATATACATAACGTACCGATAAACTGACCCTCATCCCGACCTAGCGAGCATAATTTTGAAGTATATACTAAACTACTCTATCCCACCTGTTTTATTATTCAGAAAATAAGTAATATCTAGGAGCCCTGGGATCTTGCTCTATAAGATGCCTCTTATCCTGTAATGTTTTCAGGACAAGTGTCAGAGTACGAGATGTTGCGAACATTCAACTGCGGTGTGGGAATGGTCCTCATAGCGGACCCACAGCACTTGAGCGAACTTCAGCTGCTGGTGGGAGAAGACCTCGCAGTCATCGGCACCGTCGAAGAAATAGGACCCTTAGGTATAGTTGAAAATACTAAAATGCTAAGGGTACTAATAAACTGAAACAGTTTTTAGTGTATACAAAGGTCTTAGGTATAGTTGAGAATACTTAAGTATTAAGGGTACTAATATACTAATACACTTTTTAGTGTATACAACTGTCTTAAGTATAGTTGAGAATACTTAGTTATTAAGGGTACTAATAAACTAATACACTTTTTAGTGTATACAACGGCCTTAAGTATAGTTGAGAATACTTAGGTATTAAGGGTACTAATAAACTAATACACTTTAGTGTATACAACGGTCTTAGGTATAGTTGAAAATACACAATAATAATATTTATTTTGAAATAGAAATATTGGAATCAACCTCCTCGGTAGTCTAGCGATTTAGCACACCGCTTACTTCTGATGGTCATGGTTCGATTTCTCGTACGTTTTCTATATATATTATGTATGTATGTATTTACAAAAAAAAACATATATATGTACATATTTATATTAGTTATCTAGTACCAATAACACGAGCTCTGCTTACCTTGGGACTAGATGGCGCTGCATTAATTTTAAGGAAAAAAAAGGTGATCTTGTGAGCCTGAGTAGTGAGAGTATTATCCGTGTGTTGGCAGGCGGTCCGCAGACGGAGGTATCGGGGTTCCTGTCCGCGCTGAAGCCTCTGGCGGCGACCTGGACCGCGGCCCGGGCTCCGCGCCCGCTCTCCTACAAGGACAGCGGCGTAGACATCGAGGCCGGAGACTCGCTAGTATCGCTCATCAAGCCGCTCGCCAGGTACATATGTACGCACGCATACACACACACACATACTCCTATAGTGTGTGCATTTAAAATTAAATTATATAAATAAATATAATAAATTAGAAACGTTTTACAAAAAATATTGGTTTGTCTATTAGGAATGTAGCTGTATAAGTTTGTTAATTTGGTTGTTTTATTTATTTATTATCATCTGAGGACGCAGTAGTAGTCCAGAGTTTAGTGTTGGGATGTACAGTAGCTATAGATGTGTACGTATCTGCCGGCCGGCCACCGTTTGTGTATATTTCAATCAGTCGCCAAAATACACGTCAACGTCATTTTATTATAATTTCAAAACAAAATTCCACTTCTCCCAAGACAAAATAAATGCAGCCTTAACACAATCTGCATATGGTCGAAATCAACAGTTATGTATGATATAAGCGATGGAAAAGTGGAGCCTCCTAGCACTACTGCACAGGCACAACCGTAGTAAAAATTGAGTTACCTAAATAAAGAATTTAGAATTTGAAAATTCTCGTATCAGAATGTTAATTACCATACTCCTCAAAAAACGAAAATGATTGACCTATTTTTTATGAAATTTTATATGCATATTCAATACAGAGGGAATCGGCTATCTATTTTTCATACCCCTAAGTGATTAACATTTTTTTTTAATAGTTATATTATTATATTATTTTGTAACATTATTTTATTTTTTTGTGTTTATAATGTGGCTTTAAAAATACATATAACCCTAAATGTTCACCCTTCTACAATCAACCCCTCCTTTTTAATAGCGATTTTAATTTATATAGTAAAACAACGTTTGCGGGGTCAGATAGTACATACATACATATGTAGTGGTGTTTTTTTATAATGAATTTGTATAATTGGGATTCAGGTCGACCACGCGGTCAGGTGTGATAGGCGGCCTCGGCGGGTTCGGGGGTTGCTTCCAGTTGAAGGCAATTGAACAAGAGTACAAGGTAATTATATAAATTTATTTACTATATATAAGTAGTCTAATTTAAGTAATTTTTGTGGTAGGTCCAGCATATTAACTTGGTTAAAATATATGTACGCGTATACACGCCTTTGCCTCAAAAATATAAGTTAGGAAATATAAAAATAATATTTTTCAAGAAGTATACTCATGAATACAAATGTTTGTGTCGTATGAAATCGAACCTATGACCGTCAGTAAGGCGGCGATCCATAGGTAGCTGGTTAAGATCCGGCTCGAAGGACCAATTGTTCGGGCTGAATTTATAAAAAGTATCCGATAAATTGAATAAAATAGATACTGATGATAAAATTCGTTAATGATTTTTATGATTACTAAATGTGAACTGACTTTTGGTATGATATGAAATGTTGCGAAATACTGTACGACGCTACAGGCGATGGTCTCTAGACCACTGAGCACGACTAAATTCTTAGAAGTTAAGAATATTTTCTTTTGTTGAAAATAAAAATAATCAGTGCAGTCATAGAGTTTGATACTGAAGATGTGTTGTGGTCGGTTAAAATTTATATTTTCCTCTTGTGAACATCTAAACTCAAACCAACTACAACACTACTGGTATATCGAATCCGCTACAATGATTATTTTTCACTTGTTCACTACTCAGGACCCGGTGCTGGTGCTGGCGGCGGACGGCGTGGGCACGAAGCTGCGGATCGCGCAGAAGATGAACGAGCACGGCACCATCGGCGTGGACCTGGTGGCCATGTGCGTCAACGACATCCTCTGCAACGGCGCCGCGCCGCTCACCTTCCTGGACTACTTCGCGTGCGGGCGGCTGCAGCTGCACGTGGCCGCCGCCGTGGTGGCGGGCGTGGCCGACGGCTGCCGCCACGCCGGCGCCGCCCTCATCGGTACTCTCGCTCACACTCCACTCCTCTCACTCTCTCTCAACGGCGCCGCGCCGCTCACCTTCCTGGACTACTTCGCGTGCGGGCGGCTGCAGCTGCACGTGGCCGCCGCCGTGGTGGCGGGCGTGGCCGACGGCTGCCGCCACGCCGGCGCCGCCCTCATCGGTACTCTCGCTCACACTCCACTCCTCTCACTCTCTCTCAACGGCGCCGCGCCGCTCACCTTCCTGGACTATTTCGCGTGCGGGCGGCTGCAGCTGCACGTGGCCGCCGCCGTGGTGGCGGGCGTGGCCGACGGCTGCCGCCACGCCGGCGCCGCCCTCATCGGTACTCCCCGCTCCACACCTCTCACTCTCTCTCAACGGCGCCGCGCCGCTCACCTTCCTGGACACTTCGCGTGGCGTATGCACGTGGCCGCCGCCGTGGTGGGCTGCCGCCACGCCGGCGCCGCCCTCATCGGTACTCTCGCTCACACTCCACTCCTCTCACTCTCTCTCAACGGCGCCGCGCCGCTCACCTTCCTGGACTACATGGCGTGTGAGCGTTTGCTAGCTAGAGCTAGACTCATCGGTATTCTCGCTGGCACGCTCCACTCCTCTCACTCTCACGTGCTGCATTTGTTTATTTAAATCCTGTGAAATTCTGATACGATAAAGCCAATCTCTACTGACTATATGACGCGGCTGTATTAATGAAGCCTGCCGTACCTGAAAGAAGCTAATAGTGTAATGTCATGGTTCCTCAGGCGGCGAGACGGCGGAGATGCCGGGCATGTACCCGGCGGGCGTGTACGACGTGGCGGGGTTCGCGCTGGGCGTCGTCGAGCGGGACCGCATCCTGCCCAAGATCAACGACATCACGGTACGCACGCTACACACTATACGCTACATAATACGCACGATATGCACAACACTCGCGCTACACACAACACACGTCACGCACGCTACACACTATACACGACACGCACGCAACACACTATACACGACACGCACGCTATGCACAACAAAAAAGAAAAAAACTAATGGTATGGTTGCTCATCAAAATAGCACACATTTTTGTACATGTAAATGACAAAAGAAGTTACACCGAAATTTTTATCTAGTATTGAAAATGTGGAACCGAAACCGTATTTATTATTCTAATGTATATAATATTATTATTATTTATTTTCAGGTTGGCGATATCATAATAGGACTACCGTCCAACGGTGTACACAGCAACGGCTTCAGTTTAATACACAAGCTGATGAAGAAACTTGGTCTCACGCTCGACGACAAAGCACCGTTTAGCAAAGAAGGGCTTACTTTAGGTAAGTCGTGGAATGTAGTTTTTCGTATCAATATTATTATAATCAGAATGTATATATGTTTTATGTAAGGTTATAAAGATTCTTGTAATAATTGGGAAGAGAGAGAGAGCCACAAAATATTATATTACTATACTTTCTAGTATTGTAATACGTTAATTTCTAGTATTGTCTGCCACATCGATCGGAATACAAATACAACTTTGGTCCTTCGAGCCTGATAATTTAAATATTACTAATTTCTGTGGGCAAATAATTTTATATTTTAATAACGTTATATTAACACTGTATTGTTACATTCTGGCAGTCGACACAGGTTTAAGATTCTATAATTGTAGAAAAGTAGGGATTGAGTCGTGACCAAAACTGAGATGACAATTGTGGTGCGCAGGCGAAGAACTGATCAAGCCGACGCGGATCTACGTGCGCAGCGTACTGCCGGCCCTGCGCGGGGGACGAGTCAAGGCGCTGGCGCACATCACCGGCGGCGGACTCCTCGACAACCTGCCGCGCGTCATGCCGCGCTCCGTGCGCGCGCGGCTCAACGCGCACTACTGGCACGTGCACCCCGTACGTACCGAGACAACCTGCCGCGCGTCATGCCGCGCTCCGTGCGCGCGCGGCTCAACGCGCACTACTGGCACGTGCACCCCGTACGTACCGAGACAACCTGCCGCGCGTCATGCCGCGCTCCGTGCGCGCGCGGCTCAACGCGCACTACTGGCACGTGCACCCCCGTACGTACCGAGACAACGCGCACTACTGGCACGTGCACCCCGTACGTACCGAGACAACGCGCACGCGCGTCATGCACCCCGTGCGCGCGCGAGACAACGCGCACTACTGGCACGTGCACCCCGTACGTACCGAGACAACCTGCCGCGCGTCATGCCGCGCTCCGTGCGCGCGCGGCTCAACGCGCACTACTGGCACGTGCACCCCGTACGTACCGAGACAACCTGCCGCGCGTCATGCCGCGCTCCGTGCGCGCGCGGCTCAACGCGCACTACTGGCACGTGCACCCCGTACGTACCGAGACAACCTGCCGCGCGTCATGCCGCGCTCCGTGCGCGCCCGGCTCAACGCGCACTACTGGCACGTGCACCCCGTACGTACCGAGACAACCTGCCGCGCGTCATGCCGCGCTCCGTGCGCGCGCGGCTCAACGCGCACTACGCGCACTACTGGCACGTGCACCCCGTACGTACCGAGACAACCTGCCGCGCGTCATGCCGCGCTCCGTGCGCGCCCGGCTCAACGCGCGCACTACTGGCACGTGCACCCCGTACGTACCGAGACAACCTGCCGCGCGTCATGCCGCGCTCCGTGCGCGCGCGGCTCAACGCGCACTACTGGCACGTGCACCCCGTACGTACCGAGACAACCTGCCGCGCGTCATGCCGCGCTCCGTGCGCGCCCGGCTCAACGCGCACTACTGGCACGTGCACCCCGTACGTACCGAGACAACGCGCACTACTGGCACCTGCACCCCGTACGTACGGACACAACGCGCACTACTGGCACCTGCACCCCGTACGTACCGTCGCCTGATTGCCGCGCTCCGTGCGCGCACGGCTCAACGCGCACGTACTGGTCTGACCCCGTACGTAGCACGTGCACTCCTTGCCGCCGCTACTGTTCCTCTTTCGGTGCGCGCGCGGCTCAATAAATTAGTAATGCAGATCATCCGTACGTTGCGAGTACAAGTGCCGCGCGTCATGCCGCGCTACGTGTAAAATGAAGAAATAATGGTCATATAAATATGTAGATACAAATGCCGTATGCGTATACAGGTGTGCGCGCCCGGCTCAACGCGCACGCAGGTTCACGTGACCGACGACGACATGCCGCGCGACTTTCGCGCTCCGTGCGCGCATCGGCTCAACGCGCACTACTGGCATTGTACCCCGTACGACCGAGACAACCTGCCGCGCGTCATGCCGCGCTCCGTGCGCGCCCGCTCAACGCGTAACGTATTCCGTTATATGGCACTGCCGTTTTTTATACTACGATTGCGCGCCCGGCTCAACGCGCAACTGGCACGTGCACCCCGTACGTACACAGACCCAAGTTAAGCCGCGCGTAAAGCTTGTCCGTGCGCGCCCGGCTCAACGCGCACTACTGGCACGTGCTGATACAAATACATAGATACCTGCCGCGCGTCATTTTTTTTTCCGTGTAAATTCGGCTCAATTATATATAGAAAACACCGTAGTACCGATACAACCTGCCGCAATCATACTCATGAATACAAATGTTTGTGCCGTGCGTACCGAGTGCCGCGGAATCGAACGCGCGCGATCATCGGTCGTAAAGCTGCCGCGTGTACTAGCCCGCTGCGCGGACCAACGCGAGGTCGTCAGTATATTAACATATTAACTGCCGCGCTTTTGCTCGCGGCTTCGCTGCGCGTTAATGTATCAACGCGCCTTTAGGGGTAGAATTAATCAAAATGCCGCCTTTTTTAACGGATGTGCGCGCTACGTCATACGCCATCTACTTGCATGCCAAATTTCATCCCGATCCGTCCAGTGGTTTCAACGCGCACTGTGCGTTGATAGATCACTATGTCAGTCATCTTGCGCGCGAGTCAACGCATATATTTAGATATACACTATATGAATTTGTGACAGACTGCTTGTATGCGCGCGCTGCTTACACAGTTTAGTCTTGTAAGTGCAAGTAAGTAAGTAAGTGCCGCGCGTCATTTATGCGCGCGCATTACAGACAGATATGCACATAACAATAACGCCCCAGTGACAGTAGCGGACACTGCGCTGTAATATGCCTTTTTTCAGTAGGCATGCAAATTTTATTAATAAACCTAATAATTACATATATTAATATTTACATTATAACAATTAGATTAATATTACATATTTAAATTTATAGATTATTACCATTATTACAATTATTATTACTTTATTATTATTTATAAATATTTAGTATGTAATATGAAATAGTCGTCCAGAGAGTAAAAACATGTGTGTCAACAGCCATTGCTTAATTTATTTTTAAAATTATGTATATGTCAATGTTTTTTATATTAGATCTGCGGGTAAAGTGTTATATATTTTGTGTGCCATGTAAAATACATTTTTTTGAAAGAGGGTTAAGGTACTTTTAGGCAACACTAACTTAATTTTTCTGGAGGATCTTACATTATTTTTTATTTGACAGTGGGATGTAAACGTAGATAAATTCTGTTTTACAAGTTATATAATTTTTGTAATCTACTATGTTATATGACTCTGTGCCATAAAGAAAAGTTTTTGCCAATACTTGTAAACGGATGTTGTTGACTCTTGTCCGTATCATAAAAATGTACTGTATATATCGTAATCTTATATATAAAATTCTCATGTCACAGTTTTCGTTCCCATACTCCTCCGAAACGGCTTGACCGATTCTCATGAAGTTTTGTGAGCGTATTGAGTAGATCTGAGAATCAGCCAACATCTGTTTTTCATCCCTCTAAATGTTAGGGGTAGTCCACCCCTAAATTTATTTTTTAATTTTTAGACAAAATTTTTAGTTTTTATTTTTTTATGATACAACATACAAAAATACATACAATCCTAAATTTTCACCCTTCTATCATCAACCCCTATTTTTTATGGCGTTATTAATTTATATGACAAGCTAGTAAAGTAAAAAAATTATGAATGAATGCTTCTTCCAACCAAAACTCCAGACATCACTATTTTGTACCAAGGATATCTCTATTCTATTATATTGTATATTTATAAAACACAGGTGATGAACATAACACGTTCGTTCGGCGCAATGGTCATCGGCAGCATACAAGCTCGTCCGCCCGGCGGCGCTCGTGTCCTCGTCGACAACTTCGCGTCAGCCGTTGAATTCACGCGGCGCATGCCCATGTTGCCCAACAAGAAGGTATTGATGTCACGATATAATGTTAAATTTGTCACACATTAATATATTTATTTCTTATCACCAGTATTATTCACACCACTAACTCATAATCTCCATATAACAAACAAAATCTCTACAATTACAATGTGTAATTGAAATGATCAGTATAAATAAATATGTAATATATTCTAACTTAATTTAAGATAAGATAATTTATGACCAATACCAATATATATATAAAAGAGTCCTAGTGACTATAAATAACGAACTATTGGGAGATGTGTCGACTTCAATAATTAATAAAATAATCTTAAAATTAACATAATAAACGCTGTGCGAGCACAGCGTTCAGCATTCATTCTGGAGATAGAGACGGGTGCGCCTTCTGCCGCGCTCTTTTACTCTACAGTGACGGAAGTTGTAGTGGGGAGAATTTAGTTAAAGTGATTTATTCTATAAATAATGCTAAATATTGATAATTTCCTAAAACTTTATACTGTTTTAAATTTGAAGCGTATAATTAGTAAAAATCACGGGATCTTACCTCATTTTATTTATTTTTAACGCAATAAATATTGAGCATTGATTATTGAACATGTGACCTGCAGGTGGCGGTGCTGGCGTCAGGTAACGGCAGCAACCTGCAGGCGCTGATCGACGCCACCCGCGACCCCGCGCAGTACATGTGCTCCGAGGTGGCGCTGGTCGTCACCAACAAGAAGAACGCCTACGCGCTCAAACGGGCCGAGGAAGCTGGCATACCCACCCTGGTAAGCCCCACACATGCTAATAACATAATAATTAAATAGAATAACATTAAGTAATGAAATCTACTTCAGCAAAATAACAAATAAATCGATAAAAATATAAATTACAGAACATCTATACATATAAATAAAATTGGAGCGTCTGTTTGTAATATTGAAATAACCGTTTTTTACTACATGCATATGAATATATATATATATATACACCAAAATAACATTTTTTACAATTTTTGTCTGTCTGTCTGTTTGTTCTGGCTAATCTCTGAAATGGCTGGACCGATTATGACGGGAATTTTTTTGGCAGATACCTGATGTAATAAATGTGACTTAGGCTACTTTCATTTTAGTAAAATAAAGTTAAATTCCACTCGAACGAAGTCGCGGGAACAGCTAGTATTTAATAAGAATTTAGTCCTTAGAATTTTTGATGCGTTTGATAAAATTATTATGAATAATATAAAAAATATATTCATCAGATATTCAACTACACAAAGTACGAGAGTCGCGAGGAATTCGACCGCGCAATCTCAGCTGCGCTCGAATCTCACAAAATTGACATCGTCTGCCTCGCTGGCTACATGAGGATCCTGTCCGCTGAATTTGTGCAAAGGTAACGTACTATAGTATCTGAGTAAGTTTTAAAAATGATCCTTATCTTCGCCGACAAACTGAGCTTAAATTTAAATCCAAAAATGGATCAACTAATTACTTTTAAAGATAAAATTTGTAATTTTTTGATACGAAGAAGTTTCAGCAGCGTGGAGTGTGTAGCATATGTTTTGTTTTGAGGTATAAGCTATATTATTGTAATTAAAAAAATCATTAAAATCCATTCAGTAGTTTTTGCATGAAAGAGTAATAACCATCCATTCACACTCAAACTTCGCGTATATTATTAATAAGGGAGTTGTAGAAGAAGAAATATTAATAAAGAATGTGGTACATCTAAAACAAATATAAAGCGCCTGTTACTTTAAAATAGCAATTTTTACAATTAGTTGTTTTTGTGTTCACTTATTTTGAAGGCGTTCCGGGTGAGACGCAACGTGACGACGACTGTGAGTAGCAACTTACTATAAGTTGCTACTCACAGTACAAGGTGTGTCTGGTTTGAGATTAGGATCGTTGAGTGGTGATTGGGATAATAATGATGATTGTAACGGTGGTGTCGGTGGTGTGGTGCAGGTGGAAGGGCCGCCTGCTGAACATCCACCCGTCGCTGCTGCCGCGCCACCCCGGCCTCGACGCGCACCAACAGTGCCTCGACGCCGGCGACAGCGAGAGCGGCTGCACCGTGCACTTCGTTGATGTTAGTATACACTATACGCAAACTTTCCATTTTAAATTCAAATTCAAAATATCTTTATTCATGTAAGTCTATTACAGACTCCTGTGATATGTCAAATCTGATGTCAGTTCGGAGCGATTATGAGATGAGAAGAACTGACAAGAAACTTAGTTCATATTCTTTTCAAATAATGTAAATGTGCGTCTGGCTACGTTAACAGTTTTTTTTTTAAGAGATAATGTAATGGTGCACCGCCTGCTCTAACGGTTTACGCTGGCGGGGCACCAGTGGAGGATGATAAGATGAGCATGAGGTCAGGTCAGTTAGCCCATCGTGACAAATTCACCAAGAATTTATCACGATGGTTTCCAGGGGGAACCGCGTGGAAGTCAACCTGACGTGGTATATTGCTAGCAATAAGAGCATCAGTCCGTTACTTTAACAGTTTACGTTGACGGGACACCGGTGGAGGATGATAAGATGAGCATGAGGTCAGGTCAGTTAGCCCATCGTGGCAAATTTACGAGGCAAAATATTATGGTTTTCAATAAGAATAATACGAGTCAATCTGCTAGCAATGTACCACACATTTCTAGCAATGGCGCCGTCGGCCCACATTACGCCTAATATACTTGTAGTGTCCCGGATTTTGTAGTCCAAAGGTAGCAAGAGTGTACTAGTCATATGGTAACTGTGCAGGAGGGCATGGACACGGGCCCCATCGTGCTGCAGGAGCGCGTGGCCGTGGTGCGCGGAGACACGCGCGAGTCCCTGGCCGAGCGCGTGCTGCTCGCAGAACACCGCGCCTACCCGCGCGCGCTCCGCCTGCTGGCCACCGGGCGGGTGCGGCTCTCCGCGCGCGGAGAACTCGTCTGGTACTCCTAGCTGTGCCCCACCCCCCCTCCTCACATCAGCCGCGGACTATCACTGCCGCCGACCAATCGCAAGAGACCTCGTATGACGCCCCCCTCCCCCTACATTAGCACACGTATCTCGCACCTACTTCCACCGTCGAGCACTCGTCTAAGCCGTATTTCGGTTTGAAGAGTGTGAAGAGTGAAACCCCCTCGCATATGCTGCGAGCACACGTACTTACGCATGTACGTCTTAGTCCTCATAAGTGAGTCATGTGGTTACCATCCGTGGTGCCGTTCCTGTATATAAACGTCGGTGGCCACTTTGGACCGTCAGTAAAATTTTCTGCTGTTTAACCCACTTCTGCCTCTGACAGCCTGTTGTTGTTGACGGTAGCAGTGAAATTCTAAGGTACGATGCATAACTGTACTTTAATTCTCAGCAATCGTAAAGCAATAACAATATATCAATTTAATTTCTATCGTTTGAATTGATCAATAATAGATTAAAATAAATATCTTTTCCTAATAGCGATAATACCAGAATAGTCTTTTTAAATTTGTCTAGTTTTTAATCCTTTTCACAGAACAAAGCTCTGGTCATATGTTTTTTTTATAGTAGTGTAAATATTAATAAATATTGTTACTTTTAATAGAATTATGTATGTATTCCAAGAACTTATATAGAAAGGGATTATTTCATTTTGGACTATATCACGATGTCTTTGTAAAATCATTACATAATATAAAACAAAGTCGCTGCCTGTCCGTCCCTCTGTATGCTTAATTAAAACTACACAACGGATTTTGAAGCGGTTTTTTTATAGAGTGATTCTAGAGGAAGGTTTATATATATAAAACATGTACACTCGTACGAAGCCGGGGCGAGTAGCTAGGCTAAGATAAGGCTAGAATGAACAGATTAATACTAATTAATATTTATTAGTAACAGGGTTATGTAATTAACCCTCAGACTGTTTGAAATAATCCCTTTAATTATATAATTGATTTAATAACGAATATTATTGGTGCCATTAATACACTTTTTATTAATAAATAAATCGTCATAATAATTTTATACATTCCAAAATTTTAAGAATATATTTCTTATTAGTATATGGTATTATATATATAAATAATGTGAAAATACTCGAATTATATAAGAAGTATAATTTATAAAGAAAACAATAAGAAAATTGTATAACTGTCGATAACTTTTTAAATAAGACACGGCACGAATTTTTTTTAAAGTAGCTCCTGGTACTTTCTTGGGTGAAAATATACCTAAATACGTACAGCCTTATTTCAGAGACAAGTTATGTAAGTATATATTATAATTATTTAATACATACAAAATTAATTATGATAACACAAACTGTATTATGTTTGGTTACATTTTATAGTTTAGAAATTTACACTGAATCAATTCAAAAGTTAATTACTTTTTAATTGATTCAGTGTTATTCATTTAGATGTCTCTTTCTAAGTATGCCTACATTATAAAAACGTTAAAATTGATTTTCTAACTCTATGGAAAGAAAAGAATACTTTTCAAACATTATCCTTACCATAGATAAAATAATATATATTAACATATACAGGATAAATATTTTAAAATTTTCCAACAATTAATGTAAAAGACATAATTTTCGCATTTAACTACACATCATTTAATATTCTTATACCAATAGGAACTTATATTTCACAATGTATTTTTTTCAAGCTTATGTAAATTTACTTTATATATCTTATAGTTTGTTTTTTAGCAATTATACTGTATTACTGCAAATCAATTAAAATTCTTATTTCAATAGGAACTTATATTTTGCAATGTATAAGTATGTATAAAGTAGTTTTATATGATACAAGTCTATGTAAATCCACTTTATACATCTGATTTATTTATCACATGTTGAATTTTAATGGTAATATTTTTTATATATTATATTAAAATTCCTGTTTACTTCTCCAATTAGGCGAATTGATGATTTGTTTATAATTTTACACTAAGTGTAATATTGTTAATGTTAAAATATAATGCATAAGTTTTTTTAATAAAAGATTTTGTACGTTTTTCTGATGTTTTATTTAATTTATGTTTATCACAGATGCCTTTGTTACTTATTCTTCTTCTTTATTTATAATATTTTTTAATAATGGTGTCTGAACTTAAATGGGGGTGGGGGGGGGGGGGGGAATGGGATTTTGGGTAAAGGAGTTGTGTTCAGAATGGACACACAAAACACGTTTTTATCTTAAGTATAAAATTTATTGGTTCAGTATTTGGTATTGTGTATATATATATAACACATTTATATTTACAAATTATGCAACAATATGTGTTGCCAACATAGTATATAAAAAATGTACTAACAAAACTAAATGTAACAATTGCATTATTTCTAATCACCTCAGTTACTATTTAGGCAAATAGAAATATAAAAATTCAAAAATATATTAGAAGTTTCACGGTAACATGGATAAACACTACCTATTGCTCTAGACACTTTTAACATTGTTTCTTCTCTTTTTTAAATGTCAACAATTCACCTAACGCCTTGAAGAATGTGCCAAAGAAATCCTCATTATTATCAACAATAACTGAGTTTTTTACATCTGCCTTTTTATCTTCAATCGGCTTGTTCGTGCTATCAACGCCATTCTTTAACACATCCTCAAAAATGCTATCAATTTCAACGTGAAACTTTTGCTTATTTATTAAAGGTACGATTAAATTGTAGGTGTTAATTTTGTTATTAATAGATTTAGCTAAATCTCTATTGCTGTCACATAGTTCCTTCCATTTGGCTTCTTCTGTGACATTCAGGGGATGAGGGCCTAGAGACATTCTGTCACGTTTTACTTCCATCTTTAATGCCTCAATATCTTCGTCTATTTCTTTGGCCATTGTTATCCATTCTGGTGTGAAACCGTTGTTGATAAGCATCTGTAATAAGACATTATATTACGAGCTGTACTCTTTCGGACTATTCTAATGCTGTTGGCCGCAGCTGGCCTTTACAGCTTCACCGGATGATAGGGGGGCGAGTGTAGATGCCACTTCAAACCCACGGAAGGACTTATGGAGCGGCTGATGGCCAATTCCCGTTTGATACGGATACGACTTTAGTTTTAGGGCACCATTAAGGGTTCGAACCGTCGTAATTGCGATTTCCGTTTGAATTGGACGGGGGATCTATCGGAGGGGGGCGGGGTATAGTAGTTATGTTCCAGCGACTTCGTATGCTTGGAATTCGGCATAGTTAGATTAGATAGATAAATGTTTAATTTGCATTATCATTGAGCACACACAACTGTTACATATGCAGAACACGCGCCGGGGAATGAACGAATCCACAATGTTACAATTTAAATATAGTAGTTGGACAGTTTTAATGTGAATACTGTTAAATTAATATTAAATATGTGAAACGCTGACAGTGTTCTTTTGGCACCTGCGGGTTGAGATTTTAGTCTCGATGGTTTAGCAGTTTAGCACACCGCCGCACTTCCAAAGGTCGCGGGTTAGATTAATGGCACGGTACAAATGTGGGTGTTCACACCGCCTCACTTTTAAGTCGCGGGTTAGATACACAAGCTCTGTTTAGCTTGGGACTAGATGGCGCTGTGTGAATTATTTTGAGTTATTATTAGATACTAGCTGTTCCCGCGAGTTCGTCCGCGTGGAAATTAATTTAATTTTTCTAAAATTAAAGAATTTTCAAACATAAAAGTAGCCTATGTTACTCCTTATTACATCAGCTATTTGCCAAAAAAAGTTCCGTCAAAATAGGTCCAACCAATTCAGAGATTAGCCGGAACAAACAGACCAACAGACAGACAAGAATTGTAAAAAATGTTATTTTGGTATGTACCGTATTTATATTCATATGCATGTAATAAAAAACGGTTATTTCAATATTACAAACAGACATTCCAATTTTACTAATATGTATAGATATAGATTTATAGTATAACTAACCTCATTCAACTTGTGTGTGGTAAAATCCACATAAGGATTCGTGTTTTGGTCTTTCAAAGGTTTCCCTTTGCCACTTAAATTCTCAAATTCCCCCTTCGACATGGACTCCTGTATTAGATCTTCTACGAGTCTATCGAATCCATACTTTGTTTTAATATCATGCTTCTGTCCATACTGGCCTTTTTTCATTAAGGTATTCTCACTAGCGACAGCCTTAGACATGCGGTGTTCCATGACGTTGCTGGCTGCTCTTTGTGCTTTTGTTTGTGCCCACTGCTTTTGCCGCTGGAACGGAGTACCATAGCCGATACCTTCGAAACTTAGGTATTGACGGTGCTGGGGCGCTGTGTGCTGAAATTTTAAAGTGTCATGTTGATTAATAGCCTTTAACTGTACACACTTTTTCCGGCGTGTAGGTTAATAAGCAGGAAATAATATGCATATAAATATAGACAAAGAGAACTAGAAACACCGCACGCACATTCTTATGTCCTTCAATCGGGCGTGCTTTACCGCCTTTTTGTAACAATTAATTAGAATTGCAAAATGGCGGACATCTGACTATGGAGCAAAAATATAATTGAGTCATTGATAATTTAAAATCTTAAACGTGATTCTGGAAAATATATTCTTTCTCTAACAATTGCGCGCGCTCTTTCCCGCGATGAATCGCGTGGGCTCCGTAACGCGTGTGAAAGAGTGTGTCGCATAAAAGTAGCTAACAAAGCGGTGTGCTACACCTTTGGACCATAGCGGTCGTCAATGAAATACAAGATGATACTAACTCTAATATCATAGACAATTTTATCAGCCTCCTCCATGTTGCCATTGTTGTGTTTGGTCAGCGTCCGGAATGCATTCTCAACGGCTACAAATTTATCCATATCCGCATCCGGGGAGCCAGAGTCTGGGTGATATTTCTTGGCCAGGTCCAGAAAAGCTTGACGGATCACATCTTGCTTTGAATTTAGCGGTATATTGAGGATATAGTAGCATTCCTGTAACAAAGATTTTATATTATCTTACTAATATTATAAACGCAAAGTTTGTGAGTATGGATGGATGTTTACTCTTTCACGCAAAAATTACTAAACGAATTTTTATCTAACTGCTCATAGTCTTCGACTGATTGCAAGATTTTCACTATTCTACATTACATTAAAATATTGCTCAATGGTATTCCAGTTAAGCGAGTAGCGTATTTTAAGTATCTAGGACATTATGTGGCTGAGGACCTGAAGGAGCAGATGGACATAGAGAGAGAATGCAGAGCATTGGCAGAGGTGTAATATATTGGCGCACAGATTCGCGCAGTATAGTAAAGAAGCTAAATTAATTTTATTTAAAGCTTACTGTCAAACTTTACACGGCGGCTCTGTGGGTCAACTACACAAGCGATATACAACGCCCTGCGTGTACAGTACAATGGTTTCAGGATGTTGATGGCTGCCGCGTTTCTGTAGTGCATCTGGCATGTTCGCTCTTGCACGAACAGATGACTTTTATGCCATGATTAGAAAAAAAACTGCATCTCTATTCATCAGAATGGGCTGTAGCTCCAACATTCTGAACATTTTGATGAAAAAAATTGATTTGTCTATAATACAACATTGTGTACAAGTGTACTTACAGAGATCTAACAATTTTTAATGACTGTAACTGTAATAGTTAAGACTAACTAGATAGTTAAGAATTTACAAACATTAGATTAGAAAAAAAACAAATGGGCCTTTGATGTGACAATAAACTTTCTTTTATTTATTATTATTATTACATTAAAATAAACATGTTTCAACCTACATGGTCATTAATCCCATCATGACTCAATGTGATTCCTTTCACAGTCCTGGCTACTCCTGTTGGCCTAGTACTCGCCACTCCTCGAACAAGACTATTGTAGAATAATCCTATTGAAATCAGGGATGTTATGGATATGAAATTTCGGATACGGATGGAGATATGATTATTTCGGATCATCCATAAATTTCGGACAAATTCGGTTAGGGATATTATTATTTTTTAAGGAATTTCAAAAGTAAAACACAAATAACTAATAAAATGGTTATATTAGGTCTCACTTAGGCTCCGCTGCTATCGGTTATTATCCGAAACTTATTTCGGATTTGGGTATGGTTACGAATATTTTTTATATTGGATATCCGATAGTTTCGATTACGGTTACGTAGCTCCGTAACATCCCTGTTGCAAATTAATGTTTAATAAGTAGGTAGGTCATTCTTACTTTTGAAGGGTAGGAGTGTCTTTCCTGCTGTTGTATGTACAAGTTCGTTTGTAAATGTATTTCTGGATATGCTGTCTAATCATGCTGAAGGCAGCTTCGAGGCACGCCATTTGTTCTGATTCTGATGTTGCACACTTCTCTGTTGTACACTGTATTTTTTACATAATCATGCAAAAAGAAGTCTAGTAAAGGTCTAGAGATCCTCCTGGGGAGATGAAGCGACTTCCTTGTTGTAGTATACTCTTGCTGGTACACTGTTGTACTGGTATATAATATGATTATCCCTCACAAGATTGATATAACTTTGTATGGGAATCACTATGAGGTTGTCATCCAGTCAGCTTGTCCTTTCATGTTGTGGTAGTGAAATTAGTCCCACAAGAATATCTTCTATTATAACAGTCCACATATCAAAGGGGTATTGGTGTCTAGATGAGCACACCACTTTACTTCTGCTGGTCGTAGTTTTGTTTCCTCACATGATACAAATCTTTGTATTAGTGATTATGATTGTTTATCTTTCTAGGTGTATTCTAGGAATATATATATATATAGGAAAAAAATTGCATTAAATAAATATTTCTATCAGTTTTCTAGCATCCTTAAAACAAGGAGTGCTTAGCTTGGGGATGAGATGGCATTGTGATTTTCCTGGGTTATTATTATTACTGATGTAGAATTGATTTCTTAGTCAAAGCTTTTGGATTGCTATGTGACCAAATATACTCGTTATACATGTTACTAACTCCCAGTCTTGTAAACAGCATTCATTTATCCAATTTTGGAGACAAAGTCAGGTAGTACTGCTATGTACCTTCAGTATCAGTGAGTAATAACTGGAGCAAACTTCTACATCAGCTCTTAGGTGTGTTGAAAATGATAAGGATGCTGTCTATCACCCTCTATTACTTGCCATGTTTGCATATGATTCTCTCCCAGTACAAAGATGACATTACATGTTCTTATCCTTGGATTTTCCTCTTTACTTGAGTGCAGTATCAGTGTACTATCATCCGACAGGACCATGCTAGTGTAGAGAGCTCCTGCATTTACACAGGAGGTCTGCCATTGGTATATTGGTAAAACACTCACAATACAGCTTACTACCAGCACATAAATAGTATTCACTATTGCTTAAAATTGTGTGATAATAAACACACCATTCTTGCTACAATATAGTCCGATTTCTATAGTTACACCTGGTACTTCAGGTGAGTAGCCCTGTTTTTGACAGTACATAAATATTATTTTTACATGAAACATACAAGTGTTTTAATTTCGACAATGAGAATAATTTCTTTCTTTCAATTAATTCTTAGCAAAACTTAATGTATAGAAACAAATACTTATTTAGAGTGTTTAGGTTTCTTAATAAATAAATAAATAAATAATATTTTAAATAAAAGCTGTGGATGGAAAAACAGCATGATGTTCTGGATGCATTGTGCAGGGATTGGTCATAGTTAGCTCAGGACAGAGAGAGAGAGAAGTAGATGAGTGCAAGAGAAGCCTTTGCCCAGAAATTACATACAAAATACCTGTCATGTATGTTATATATTAATATAAGAATATAATATAAATCTTACTTATTGTATACAATATTAATCAATTTCTCTCCCTTCTCTCTAAGGATATAACTTCATGCCATATACGTAGAGTTATTTTCTCTCCTTGATGTGAAGCCAAATCTCGAGGTCCTTGGCGTCCTTGATATATCCAGTGACATTCAGTTTTGCGGTCATTTGGAGGACAAGGCTAAAATAGCCTCAAAGAAGCTTGGTGTGCTCACTACAGTGAGACAGTATTTCACGGCGGCCCATCGCTTGCAATTATACAAGGCGCAGATCCGGCCGCATATGGAATACTGTTCTCATCTCTGGGCCGGAGCACCACAATACCAGCTACTTCCATTTGACCGCATTCAGAACTGAGCAGCAAGAATCATTGGTAATCAACGTCTATGTGACAGACTCGACCCATTGGCTTTGCGGCGAGATATTGCATCTCTGTGCATTTTCTACCGCATGTATCACAGGGAGTGTTCTGAGGAATTGTTCGGATTAATACCAACTGCTGAGTTTCGCCACCGTACCTATCCTGATCATCTGGATGAATGGCGGTCTTCCACAGTACGGTTTTCTAGAAACTTTTTGCCTCGCACAACCACATTGTGGAATCACCTTCCAGCAATGGTATTTCCGAACCGATACGATATTGAAACCTTCAAGAAAAGAGCTTATTCCTTTTTAAAAGGCCGACAACGTACTTGCAATTCCCCTGGTGTTGCGGGTGCTCATGGGCGGCGGTAATCACTTAACATCAGGTGAGCCGCATACTCGTTTGTCCCCTGTGTTATAAAAAAAGTTATATAAATTATTGCCTGCTTACCTCCAATTTCTTTTGAGCTATGGATGTGAATTTCCTGATGAAAACATTGTAATTATACTTTTTTGGTCGTATTTGGTTAAAATAAAGTACTGTATTTGAGGAGATGCCCATTTTACTTTATGTTCATAATTAAATTTAGAACAGTATCTTTATTATCGTGAAGATAAAATTAAAATTACGATAATATAAAAGTACAACACTTTTTATTACTATATTTAAAAAAAATATATTAAAAATAAGATCAGAAAACTGATTGACAAACGTTATCCGTCATTCAAGTCAAGAAGTCTGTGCTTATTTTTCTTTTTAATTCGAATAGTGTTTCACCGGAAAAATAAATGTTTAGTTACTGTTTTTCTAATAAAATCGGGATTTGGAGATCAATAAAAGTATCGGTAGCGAATTCAGTTTCCTGTAGGTCTACCACGAAGTGACTCCGAAATTTCGGATCGATATTTCGTGTGATTCGTACCATGAAAAACGTTTTCCGAAATCGTGCCCGAAAACGGAGAATATCGTTTCGATCGTCCCAAATCGTACCATGAAGTATCCGTTCGTACGTGATTATGACGTTTTGACAGCACGTTTATCGTGATTTAAAGTGCGAAGTAGACGAAACCTAAATAGTTAACTTTTTACTTTCGTAAGTATGGATTTTACGTATATAAGTGCTGTAATATATAAAAAAGTGATTAATTAATAATTCAGTTAATGTGTTACAGTGAATAATGTGATAAAAGTTAAACTAATTAGTGTTTTTAAATATTATTGTGTTCAATATAACCTACAACTTAGCATTACTTTATTTTGATTTAATTTCATTATGGCAAGATTGGCTGGAATTTTAGAAGCCCTCAATGAAGAAGAAATTGAAAGACGCAGGTTTAAAAGAAAAATGCGTACTAGTTCGAGTTTGTATCTAAATACAGACTCAGTCGGGAAGTCTTCGAGAATCTTTGTCAGGATGTGGTACGATTATTACCCCTGCCTAAAAATAGTCGAGCAATCGATCCAATAACCAAAAAAGAACTTATGTACATTTTGTAGATGTAAAAAAAATTTAGTATTTACCTATTATTTAGTATTCCCATATCTATTTTTTTTCAGATTCTCACTGCATTAAATTTTTATGCCAGTGGTAGCTACCAGGGTGCAGTCGGACAAAATTTAGACACCACTATGGCTCAGCAGTCTGTCTCAAACTGCATCAGGGATTTGTAACAGGACATTATGCCCTAAATACTAAGGAAATTTATAAGATTTCCTCAGTCCAGGGAAGACAGGAACATATTGAAGAGAAAGTAAGTTTATGTATATTAAATATGATTAAGATTTAACTTTATAGAATTTTATGCTCTTTGTCGATTTATAATACATATACTATTAATTTAGTTCAGTCAACTATTTGTAGCTGTAAATTTATAAATGATATTGTTGTTAATTTCAGAAATCAGCATAAGTTAATTGATGTTTAAATAATCAGTAGTTTATATTTTTCAGTTTTGCTACACAGTATGGTATTTTGATGTTATAGGATGTATCGACAGCACCCATGTGCTATAATTACTTACAACAGTCAATGAAGAGAGATTTTTCAATAGAAAACATTACCACTCTTTAAATGTTACAAGTTGTAAGTAAGTAATGTAAAATGCATAGTGTTATTATATTTGTCACTAAAATATCTTTATAATGTTTGTCCTATTTTTTAGATTGCTGACAGTAATGTGAATATTTATGGTGGATGATGCATTCATTTGGGAGAATAACGAGATCAAAGATCATTTGGAGAGTTTCATAGGAGAAACAACTTATTTGCTGGGTAAATAAATCGTAATTGTTAACTTTGTAGTTGTACTACATATAAAAGTGGTGAACAAACAAGAATACAATGTTTTGTCATTCCTTTTCATTATTAGGATGTCATAAAAGATGATTATAGATTTATTTCATATTTTTTATGTTAAATATTCGATTAGCTGTTAATAGTCTATAACATCAAGTGCATTTATAAAATTCCAATCACAGTTAAGTATGTTTTCTTTTCTTTCAGGAGAAGGATATGTTCTATTTATGCTGAAGGCAGCTTCGAGATAGTCATTACATCAAGATTTTAAAGAATCAAATATCTCTGTTGCCTGTACATTTATGAAATATTATATGCAAAAAGAAGTCTAGAAGTCTAAGATCCTCCTGGGGAATGACTGTCCTTGTTGTAGTATAAAAATTACTGGTACACTGTTGTACTGTTATAATATGATTATTAAACAAATATGATATAACTTTTATAGGATACTATGAATTGTCATAGATCAGCAATATAATAAGTTTATTTGAATAAATGATCCCACAAGAATTCTATTCTATTATAACAGTCCACATTACTTATTTACAAAATTAAAAACTTTTTACAATAAAATATTATTTTATAATCACATATATGTATATATATATATATAGATAAAAATATTATCAAATTGTATATCTTTCAGGTTTTTAAAATATATATATATAAATGAAAAAATTCATTAGGAAAGTAGTGCTTAGCTTCATGAGGCGCATTAAATTAATAGTAAAAATTGATTTCTTAGTACTTTGTGTTGCTAGATAAACTGTAAGATAAATATACTTATATACATGTTACTAAGTAACATTTTTAAACTCATTATTTATCCAATTTTGGAACAAAGTCATAAGAACAAATCAGTATCAATGATATATATAAACTAAGTAACTTTACATCAGCTCATTATTTAACAAATCAACTGTCTAACCCGTAATTCATGTTTGCAAATTCTCTCCCCAGTACAATGATATATTTGTTCTTATCCTATTATAGTCATTCATTTATCACAAATCAACAAGTAGAGAACACAAATCACACATTAATCATTGGTCATATTAAAAAAAAAAAAACCACAAAAATTATTCATTCATATTCAGTCGTTAAAATTATTTGTAGACACTCCATTCTTGCATACAAATAGTCCATTTAATTACACCTGAGTACTTGGCGAATAGCCCTGTTTTCTACCAGTCGATAAATATGCGATTTTTCCTCCATTTCGAACAAACGTGCGTTTGCGACAATGAGAATAATTTCTTTCTTTCATACAAAACGTTAATGTATAGAAACAAATAAAGATTTAAAAGCATGATTGGACTAAAAACAGACATGATGTCTAGGAATATACTAGTGATTGGACATATAAGCTCATTACAGAGAGAGATCTTAATATTTACAGAAATATTTTCATATAACAATAATTTATTATGATATATATTTTTTAATCAATAATAAGGTAAAAGTAAGTGTTATTTATTAGTACTGTCTTATCTTTTCTCTCTTAGTTAACATTGAAACAGCTGTCCTTGATATATAGTGACATTCAGTTTTGCGGAAAAGGCTATTTGGAGGTACCATATACTAAAATAAAAAAGTAATGCATGCTCACTACAGTCAGAGTACATCCATTATGTTATATAAGTCTAGAGAACTATTTTAGTAATGGTTCTCATCTCTGGAAATGCAGGAACATGTGCATCCGACTGAGGTTCTCCAAAGCTTCCTCTCCCATAATAAATATTCTGCACTGTATTGGGTTTAAAGGCTCAGCAGATGATGGCCCTACCCCAGTGGCTGTGGCAGACCTTCGAGCAGCAGTAGCAGCTTTTTTAGTTAGATATTTTTTGTCAGCCCATACCTAAAATTTATAAACTATCAGTAATGGAAAATTTTATTTAATAACAAAATTATTTAACATTTTAAATGCATATCACGTACTAAAATATCAAGAAAAGTGCTTACCTTCTGCCACTGCTTTACAGTTTTAGTGCATCCACCTCCAATGCATTGAGTTCGTCTGTGAAAACGAACCCATAATTTGGTTAAAATGGATCTTGTTCGCCCTTCTGCATTTCTACAGTGGCCACGAGTAACTCCTGGTGCTCTGCTAGGAATGTTAAAATGTATGCATTGTTCCACAGTGGGATTACTCATCTAAATATATAAATACATTTGTTAGCGTTTGTCATAAATAGAAACTAATAAATAAAATCAAAGTTATTAGATGTTCATTTTCATTGATGTTTAACGAACAAATTTAGCAATAAAAAATCATTTAAAAACACTTGTGATGATAAAACTTAAGTTTATATATAAAAAAATAAAAACAAAAATTCAAATGTAAATAGAGGTTTGACGTTTTCTTATGACATAAAATACTACTAATTTTAGTAGTTTTTTATTTAAATACATTTAAATATAAACGACTGTACATTTTATTTTATCCGGAGTATACCACTTTATTTTTTTCCTAATTTAAGAGTGTATAATAAAAGACTTCTCATCTTTCATTCGTTCACGATCATAGTGATATGGCACAACCGTCCAATAAATGGATTCCGAAGAAACCAGATAATGACTGTAACTTACTAGTGGAAATTAAAAGCGAGTATTTCGGTGAATTTCGTTTTGTTACGCGATAATCGCAGTAACTTTCGTGGTAGACCAATACAGGGATCTCATTTATCCATAAGATATGTATGTGTTTAACAAATAGCCACAAATGCCTCTCGAACTCATTAAAAATATCTAGTACTCCTGAAATTATACCAACTGTCTTTTAGCTTTAGATGTTTGTAAAATAAACCGATTTTCAAAATTGTCTACTTTTAAGCAACCCATACATTTCACTAATTTAACAACACAGAGCATTTAGAGAAATTACTCAGAGACTCAGTCTCAAATTGACTGACAGTGTGACAGTGCGGCAGAGCAAGACAGAGATAGTATAAAATGAAATTATTATAATATTAATTCTGAAAGTCCTTAGTTTTAATATATTTTAATGTTTTAACATATTGTTACTTTAGAAGTGTATTTAATATTATGACGATAATATATTTCGCGTTGTAATTAGTGACGTTAGTTCTTAAACAATGGCGTTAACTGCGGAGGAGGTAGCTCAGCGTTATCCTTTACACTGGATGGTGTGGAACAACCAGCATGAAGAACTGAGGAGTGCTCTCGAGACTAAAAATGTATTTACTTTCTTCTGTACATTATAATATATACAAGATACAACCAACTAATAAATATATGGTGCATTTAGCGACCAGACTGAATTGACCTTTAAAGGAATGTATTTGAAAGTGTTGGTCTAGCAGTTTTACACACAACATCATTTTAGTGCTGATGATTACCGCTAAATTCTAGGACAATATATTATATAGGGTTTTTGTTTCCAAACATGTCAACCCCATTAGATACTAATATTACTACAAATAATTAAAAAATTACTTAAATAAATTTCAAAATGTTTTTGTAGTATTGTTCAAGGCTCTTAATAAAGCCATACAAACAATGTAATGTATGTTTCACATGAAAATAATCCCATTATCACAATACAAGAAGCCATACTAAGCCTTAAGTATTTAAGTAAATTGTAAAAGAAAAAAAATATTGGAGTAAGTGGTAAAACTTAATGGTAAGGGTATGACATCAGCTTATTAGGGTAAAAACTCCAATTTTATTTTCTCTTACAATTTACTTAACCCTTCAAATGTTTTGACACATGTCTGTGCACTACTCTTAAACCATATTGCCGTCTTGTCACAGATCTGTGCCCACAAAACTGTGACTTCTTTTTTACCAATTTTATCTTTATTAAAATCTTTTTTTTAAGTATACATTAGAATATTGTTATCTATTACAAAAACTCAAGCACTATCTTTGCCTGCTAACTATCACCTCTATCACAGGTTAGGTTGGCTGGAAGAGATCTCTTGCAGAGATAAGCCCGCCCTTGCTCACATCTTTGTATAATTGTCTTTGTCTATTAATAAGTGCATTAAAGTATATATATATAAAAACAAAATAGGATTGAAACGCGTTTGAAAACATACAGCTGGTACATACCACCTATTCACTTTCAGTCGCTACGACAGATGACGGACATTGAAAAGGTTAAATACTCTTACATTTTCTTGAATTATACAATAGTAAGTTGGTAATATTTGTTATTTCTAGTTCACCACTCAGGACTTGGAATTGAAAGATCCTCGCGGCCGAACACCATTGCTCCTGGCGGTTACCCTCGGATACATTGATGCAGCAAATGCTCTTCTCGATGCTGGTGCTGATGTCAACTGTGAGAAAGATGGATGGACTGGTAAGGATCTAATAATCAACATATAAAAGAAGCACACAGTAATATAACTGATAATATCATTTGTACCTACTATATCTACTTGAAAAGGGTTAATATACACTGCAAACATTTCTGAATATATGTACCTATGTGTATTATATCTTACTAATATTATAAACACAAAAGTTTGTGAGTATGGATGGATGTTTGTTACTCTTTCACACAAAAACTACTGAAAGGATTTTGATGAAACTTTACAGTAATATAGCTTACACATCAGATTAATATAGTGTATAATTTAAAATGAAATTATGATAATTTATATACATATTATAGTATAATTTACTTGTTCTGTCAAATGCAGCGGTCCAAGAGGCGACAGCGAGTGGTGACCCCGAGTTACTGGCGCTGGTCCTATCTCGGCGCGACTACCAACGCGTACTGGTCCACTCCATCAGCATCCCCGACCTGCTGGACAAGCTCCGACTAGCGCCTGACTTCTATGTAGAAATGAAGTGGGAGTTCACGAGCTGGGGTAAGTTATAAGCAACAACAGAAAATCAAACCTGAAATAAACCTTGAGTAATTAATTGATGAAATTTGGGAAGCTGCAATATAATTTTCCTGGATCAAGCAAAGAAAAGATAAAATAGACTAAATAAATATAAGGAAACCTTAAAATACCTTTTTTGAAAAATCCCATAATGTAATAATCTGTCTCATAAATGTATATAAATAAGTAAAATTCAAGAAAACAAATGTTTGATTGTTATTTTAAATTAACAGCTTATCACTAAATGCATATTAAAGTATATACGTGCTTACATAAAGAATGAATTTAATATTTTTTTGTCTATCTATCTGTTTGCTCTTGGTGAATATTGTGTTTGAATATGAAATATGAAAATCTGAAAGTGCTGAAATATTTTATGCCAGTTTTTTTTTAAAGAATGATAATGGAATGGTGCACCCGCCTGCGCTAACGGTTTACGCTGGTGGGGCACCAGTGGAGGATGATTAGATAAGCATCAGTAGCGTGACCACAGAGACAATTTATATTTATATTTTATTACTGTTTCATATCTATATTACTCTATAAGCTATGTATGACATGGACTATTAGTAGCCTGAATAAGTAAATAAATAAATAAAATATGAACAACTATTATAAAATGGGTATTACGACTGTTATGACTTCACATAATATAGTAATATTGCCTTATTAGATCAGCGCGACGGTTGACTGGTAGAATGTCATCAGGCATTAAGTTTGTTTTATGTGACCACAGAGACAATTTATATTTATATTTTATTACTGGAAATTATCATATTACTCTATAAGCTATGCCTACGTCATAGACCTTTATGCATGAATAAGTAAATAAATAAATGAAAATGAACAACTATTATAAAATTTTACGACTATTTGACTTTGGGGGGTAGAATTAATCAATATTGCCTTATTAGATCGGATACGCGACGTGACTAAGATCTGTCATGCATAATTTCATTTATGTTCCAGTGGTTTCGCCCGCGGCATCGCGTTAATTTATGTCAGTCACATTTGAGTTATATATATTTAGATTATAATTCATATGTATGTTACTCTATAAGGTATTTATCATATGGGTCTAGTTGCCTGAAATGATCGTCCGCCGTGTATACAATTTTGTGTGTAAAAGAATAAATAGAATAGAATAGAAAAGAAAATCATTTATTCAAATAAACTTAATTTAAGCACTTTTGAATAGTCAACATTTTTTTTAAATCTACCGCTTATTCGGAAAGCTGTCTCATCACAAGAAGAATAAGCAAGAAACTTGTGTGTTGCTCTTTTAAACAATCCTTGTAAGTTCACATTTTACAAGTCGAAACGTGTGAATAGAAACTACCAACCAGCACTAATTTATTTAGGCTCAAATATAAAAAGACAATAAGATTAAATCAGTCGTAGTGATAAGAGCAGACCAGTCCCTACAAGCAGCACTCGTTTACGAGTATGACGGATGAGCCAGCCATCACTGCGCTCGACCATATTTTAGGGAGCCCAATGACCCGGCCCACCACGCCGCCACATGTCTGGACATTTTAGTGAGCATGACTACTCATTCCACTCGACCACGTCACAGCTACAAAAATTACTATATGGTAGTTACAGTATTCGCACTTTACATGAGGATGCATGCGGCAATTAATACAAAAGCCGCTACGCTATCATATATCAAGAAAGCAGTATGAAAAATAAATTATAACGTTGTCCGCAAATAAACTTATACTTGCTATATATTGATATCATCTATAAATTCATCTATCCTATAATAGGCTTTTTTACATAACATTTGTTTAATATAAAGTTTGAATAAATAAATATGTATGTATTTCTGCAGTCCCCCTAGTATCCCGTATGTGCCCCTTTGATACATACAAGGTGTACAAGCGAGGGGGGAATGTTCGTGTGGACACAACACTCGTCGGCTTCGAGAACAATCGCTGGCAGCGCGGTGACCGCACCTTCATATTCAGAGGACAAGGTCAGTGGAACTTCGTTTTGTATCCAGTGGTCTAGCGGTTTAGCATACTGCTTTACGATACGATAGTCCGCGGACATTTCAGTCCAATGTCCATTACAGTTGGACTGCAAGTCATACAGGACTAAACCACTATCTGTATCAAAGGCTGTCTAGCATTATGAATCGAAATCGACAGATTTCCTACGCACGGTACAAGCATTTGTATTCATGAGTATGATTGTTTGTATTTATCTGGACATTTCAGTCCAATGTCCATTACAGCTGGACTGCAAGTCATATAGGACTAAACCACTATCTGTATCAAAGGCTGTCTAGCATTATGAATTGAAATCGACAGATTTTCTACGCACGGTACAAACATTTGTATTCATGAGTATGATTTTTTTGTATCGGTCTGGTTTTGTATGTATTTACAAAAAAATCTAAGTATTTATATCAGTTGTCTAGTACCCATAACACAAGCTCTGCTTACCGTGGGACTATGTGGCGCCGTGTTAATTGTTCAGGCTTATTTATTTATTATTATGCACATATAAAATGTTTGTTTTACTTTTGGTGCCTTGCCAACAACATAAACCATTACAGTATTCAGTTAAAACATATTCACCCCTTAAGACAGTCGTGTCAAATATACGGCCCGCGCGCCACATCCGACCCCCGGGCTGTAACAATAAGGCGATCGCACATTTATCGCATATATATTTATCAACCGTATATTATTTACTACTAGCTGTACCGGCAAACGTTGTTATGCCATATAAATTGCTATAAAAAAATAGGGGTTGATGATAGAAGGGTGAAAATTTAGGATTGTATGTATTTTTGTATGTTGTATCATAAAAAAATAGAAACTAAAAATTTTGTCTAAACAATAAAAAATAAAAATTTAGGGGTGGACTACCCCTAACATTTGGGGATGAAAAATAGATGTTGGCCGATTTTCAGACCTACTCAATACGCTCACAAAATTTCATGAGAATCGGTCAAGCCGTTTCGGAGGAGTATGGGAACGAAAACCGTGACACGAGAATTTTATATATAATTGAATAAATAAAATTCTATAATAATTCAGTACATTTTCCGCCTACATATTCTAAATTTAATATATGGCCGTTTGCAAAATTAGGATTGATAACTCTGCCTTAAGGGATAGTTAATGTGTCAATTTGTCTTGTTGTAATAGAAAATTTAAAGAACTAGAATATAAATAGTCTATTGACGACAGGCGACACGTATAAGCGGCGTCGCGACGCACCTATATTATTTGTGCAGATTAGGTAGACAATAAGTTGTGTGTTGAAATTGGACAATAACTTAGAAATAATATTAGTTTTTAAAAGTGCTGTTTTAGAATAAGACATCGATTCACTGTTTAAAACTACGATAACGGTTGAACATCTGTTTGGGTACCAGCGTTCATTTGGCATTCATTGTTTATAAACACAATGAATATTTGTTGGCCTTTTGTGATAAGATAACACCGTTACTATTTTCTAGCCATCGGGTTTATGATGACCGTAGGGTTTCTTATTGTAAACATATTCTTATTGTAGACTAACGGACGGAACACGGTAATTCATGTCTTTATGAATATTGTCCAATCCGTGTTTACAGTGCATTGTAATTAGACAAGGAAATTGGTTATTGCACCAATGTTAAATGTTGAAGAGTAATCGTCTATCATGGTATGGACATGTAATGCGTAGGAACGAGGATAATATTTTAAGAAAGATGTTACAAATGAATGTGGATGGTTATAAGGGCAGAGGAAGGCCAAAAAAGAGATGGATGGACTGTGTGAAAGATGATATGGTAAGAAAGGAAGTAAATAACGCGATGACTGCGAACAGGGATGAATGGAAACGAAAAACATATTACGCCGACCCCAAATAAATGGGATAAGGATGAAGCAGATGATGATGATGATGATGTTAAATATTCTTGGGTAGAGTTGTAAAATGCAATGCATTCTTTATGAGTAACTGTTAGTTTGTGAGAATAAAGAAGTAAGGGAATTTCGGCAATGTGCAAAGATATTGTTATGAAGTTGTATAACGTTGTGCATTGTCTGATAGAAATAAGGTTTGGTTTATTGCCAGTAAGAATTTTGTAAGGACTGTAGTCCCCACTACAGTCTATACCTCCCATATATAAGGCGAGGAATTTTTGTATCGAGTTAGTCGTAATATAGTTATAATGCAGTCATAATACTGTTATAATAGAGGGACTCAGACAGTCATAGTCGGATTGTTATATGCCGACGGCTGTCATAATCGAACACAGTACGGACGGCAGTTATAGTCCGTTATTATTGTAAAGTCAGTCGCGGTAGTTTCCTATAGACGCCATACAGTCTGAGCTACAGCGGCTGAAACTTGAATGTAACATCGAATACGGTTATAACTCAATTGTGAAACTTCTGTGGAGAGAATAAACAGGCTTCAAGAGACAACCGTTTCTTTTAAACCCCACCATCGATACAGTCCACTGTTCTCCCTGAGAAGCTGTCGCCAACATAGTCTTTACACAAGTAAACTTAACATAAGCACTTTTGAGTACCTAATCACATTTTTTTATTCTACCACTCATTCGGAACGAAGAATCATCACGTGATGGAACACGAAACTAGCATGTTGCTCTTTTAAATAAAACTTGTTCTAAGTCCTAAGTAATTACACAACTGGTCCATGTTGTCCCTAGGCCGGACTGCAAGTCTAATAGAGCTGGACCACGAGAAAGGTACGTCGTGGACTGAGCATATGGAGCCGATTTGCCGGGCGAGCGAGTGGCCACCTCCGACAGTGGATATTATAGAACAGCGGCTGAACACGCCAATAGCCATCAACTATCTGGACACCGACAAGATTAGCTTCGAGAGGTATGCTTTGTGGGACGTTAGAATGTTTGATAGGTTGATAATAGCTCTGTGATAAGAAGGCATCACATCGACCCACACCAGGCCGTCAACAAAGGCATCTCATTTTTCATCTCAAAAAAAAAAAGGAAACAAAATGTTGACAGTCTCGATTTATTTGTCGATGGTAGCCGGTTCGGTTACTTGCTTATATTGATCTTTGTGTTTCTTATGTATTTTATGTATTTATAAAATATGTGTATAAGTATTTATATAAATTGTTTAGTGTCCATAATAAAAGCTCTCTAAAACCTTGGGACTGGATAGCGCTGTGTAAAAAAGTGGTGAGCTAAAGTGCTAAACTACCGAAGCCGTTAAATTGGTTACATGGATACTTTTGCTTCGTCTATTTCAGTTATAATGTAGCTCGTTTTATTAGCAGTGTTACATTTTATAATTTCATAATCATCAGTTATTTCCTTTATCATGATTTTCGATTAGTTTTGCATAGTTAAAACTGTTAATTGCACATCTTAAATACGCCGAAGAGATTCCAAATAAATATAATTATATGCTGTACTCGTCAGAAATAAGAGCGGAATCTGGGGCTGGCGGCAGGACAAGACGGAGAACGTGAACGGATTCGAGTGCAAGGTGTTCAGCGCCAACAACGTGGAGCTGGTGTCCAAGACGCGCAGTGAGCACGTGCCGCGCGCCGCGGGGACAGGCGGGCCCCACCACGACCCCGGGGACGCCGCGCTCGCGGGGACCGAGCGGGGCCCGGCCGCCGCGGGGACCGAGCGGGGCCCGGCCGCCGCAGGGCCCGCCTCCACCGCGCCCCTGGCAGAACTGCTGGCGATGGCCGAGTCGCCCTCGTTCTCGGAGACCACGCCCCTCACCGCCACGCCAGACGAGGTTTGTGTCACCTGCGTCGTCCAAGTTTCTGAATATCTGTTTTAGGAGTCAATTCCCTGGCGTAACTTAGCCAGCGTCATTTTTCTGGTGTTACAAGGTTACATTATGGCAAAAAAGCGACCTCCAATAATGTGACACGGGAAAATTCACTCTATGTCATCTAGTTTCAAGCTAAGCTGAGCTTACGTTGTGGGTACTAGACAACTGTTAGACATATTTAAATACATTCTTCTGTAAATAGTTCTGTAAATCAGCCAGACCGATAGTAGCAAGCATAGTGCCGAATACAAATATTTGCACTTAAATGGACATTGGATGGATTAGATTAAATGGACACAGAAATAGTAAAATAGTTTTAATTTCTATTTGATTTTGCTACCTTTTCTATTAGCTTATCATATTCTATAAATTTTTGTCTGCTTATATTATTTTCTATTATTTTCTGATAATTGTCTTCTACTAATTGTATGCTAATTTAAGTTTCAAATTATGTAGAGTATGTGTTAAATAATAAAACAGCAGATAATGTGTTGGTGTTCCTCAGGATCCCGAAGAGGACAGCAAGTCCAAGTCGCCCCCGGTGACGTGGCAGGAGTACTTCAGCGGTGCGGGCCCGCCGCCCGGGGCCCCCGCGCGGGACGTGGGCCGGCCGCGGGTGGAGACCACCAAGGTGCAGAAGTTCCGCGCCACGCTCTGGCTCTGCGAGGACTACCCGCTTGAGGTTAGATCATACTCATCATACATTTAGGGTCTGCAACGCACATCTGACACCCCTGGTGTTTCAGGCGTGCATAGGCTACGGTAACCGTTTACTATCAGAAGGACCGTATGCCTGTTTCCCACCATCGTAGTATAAAAAAAATATTTTCACTACATAAAATTCCCCTCCGGCCGATCGCTTGTCCAATTCAAAGGAGATTTACGACGACCTGAGCCGTAGTTCAAAATCTAGCGGTGCCCTCAGATTAACAGTCGTATCCGTCAGGCGTTAGTTGACTTTCAGCCGCGTCATAAATCCTTCTGCGGGTTTGGAGTGCCACTGCACTCGCCCTCTATTTTCCGGTGAAACTGTAAAGGCCAGTCGACAGCATTAGAGTAGTCCGAAAGAAAAAAACGTGAAACAGTATGCGGCGTGTGATTTTTCAAAATTCTCAAAATTAACTTTTAACGGTAATTTTTTAACACTTTAGCCTATTTAATAAACCCTAAAATCCTAAGGGTGCTAATAAACCGAAACGCTATTTGGATGTATACAGCAATTTATTTATAGTTTTTAGTTCCGATACTTAGTCATCTTATATATAAAATTCTCGTATCACAATGTTAGTTACCATACTCCTCTAAAACGGCTTGACCGACTATTATGAAATTTGATATGCATATCAGTAGGACTTAATTTATATTGCAAAACAACGTTTGGAGGATCAGCTAGTATTAGTAACTGTGTAAAATTCTACAATTAATGAATACATTAAAATTACCTTACGTTTTTTACACTATAATATATTGACTATATCTAAAAAGGTATTCTTGAGAAAATTTAATCGCAATTCTTCCAGCTATTTATAAATAATCACTTCTCGCCTCGTCACCATTTTACGATATTATTATATCGTGCCTCTAGTAAAATACTATATTAAGATAATTTACATTTTTGAAATGCACTCTAAAGGTTTGTCTTAAAGTTTCATTTCAAGAATTTTTAATAGTTGTATTTATGTAAAAATTTAAAATAATTCGACAGTTGCAAGAGCAAATAGTGCCAATCCTGGATTTGATGTCGTCGATATCGTCCCCACACTTCGCCAAGCTAAGGGACTTCATACAAATGCAATTGCCCGCCGGGTTTCCTGTCAAAATTGGTAAGTGCTACGATTATGCGGCGCCTGACGAACGACGCTGGACTTAGAAATAATCTTTATTCAAATAAACTTAATATAAGCACTTTTGAATAGTCACGTATTATGTATGTATAAAAATATGTTTCTACATATTTATACTAGTTTTTACACACACATCACTGGCTGCTAGATGGCACTAGAGTGGCAAAAAGTTGATATGTTATTTTTTTGTTTTTTATATATTTTTTTTTATATAAAATGTAATATTAGAATGAATATAGGATATTCATTCTAATACCTCCAGGAATATGTGTACAAAATTTCTTGATCGGTTCAGTAGTTTTTGGGTGAAAGCGTAACAAACTTTCACATTTATAATTTTACTAGCTACTCGCCCCTACTTCGCCCTAGAAGGTTTATATATATAATACATGTACACCCACATGTATTATATATATAAACCTTCTTCTAGAATCACTAGTAGTAGTATTAACTCAAGTTCTGCTTAACTTGACACTTTTTTTATGGGTGATAATGGTATGGTGCACCCGCCTACGCTAAAGGTTTACGCTGTCGGGGCACCAGTGGAACATGATAAGATGAGTATGAGGTCAGGTCAGTTAGTTCATGGTGGTAAATTCACATCACCATTGACATGGTACCATTGCTAGCAATGGACTTATTAATATATGTTCCTAACAATCCCTTTCACCTTGCTATATCTTTCTGTAAAAACTTATATCTATCCACAATAGGACGGGTAATATTGCTGTTTTTTTATTATTATTTTCGTATCATTGGCAAACAGAGATCCCCCTGTTCCACGTGCTGAACGCTCGGATAACGTTCGGGAACATCTTCGGCACGAGCAGCCCCGTGCGGCACGTGGACTGCATCCAGGAGGGGGAGCGGCCCGCCTGCGTCCTCGACGACGCATGCTTCGACATCGGGCGCGGGTACACCGACGCGGCCACCACCACCACCCACGGCGACGACGACGGCCTGCTGCACTACGCCATCCGGCAGAGCATGCTGGACCCCGCCGCGCACCAGCCCGACGACCAGGTGACACCACCACCACCACCACCACCACCACCACCACCACCACCACCCACGGCGACGACGACGGCCTGCTGCACTACGCCATCCGGCAGAGCATGCTGGACCCCGCCGCGCACCAGCCCGACGACCAGGTGACACCACCACCACCACCACCACCACCACCACCACCACCACCACCACCACCACCACCACCACCACCACCACCACCACCACCACCACCACCACCACCACCCACGGCGACGACGACGGCCTGCTGCACTACGCCATCCGGCAGAGCATGCTGGACCCCGCCGCGCACCAGCCCGACGACCAGGTGACACCACCACCACCACCACCACCACCACCACCACCACCCACGGCGACGACGACGGCCTGCTGCACTACGCCATCCGGCAGAGCATGCTGGACCCCGCCGCGCACCAGCCCGACGACCAGGTGACACCACCACCACCACCACCACCACCACCACCACCACCCACGGCGACGACGACGGCCTGCTGCACTACGCCATCCGGCAGAGCATGCTGGACCCCGCCGCGCACCAGCCCGACGACCAGGTGACACCACCACCACCACCACCACCAGCACCACCACCACCAAAACCATTTTGGTTTCTAAAATTTTGACATTGTAAACATAGCATCTGTATTTCTCGCAATAATTCTATTGTACTTCGCATCTTAATAAATGTATCATGTTTGGTGTACCAGGTGGACGTGTGGGAGGCGCTGCGGGGCGAGCGGCCGCGGAATCCCTCTCCCCCGCACGAGCTGCCCTCCCCGCCCTCACCCTCCGGGCACGGCCTGCTCACCCACGAGGAGTGCCAGCTGCAGAGGTTAGTTCTATGTACAACCTTTCTTTCTTAGGGAATTGTTCATGATATTACTTGTATGTATCTGGTTTTATGTAAGAAACATGGTAAAGAATTTGATGGCCTCATCTCTCATGCCAAACCCATTCCAGAGGACTCAGATGTCATGCCTCTTATCCAATAATTTCACTGCTTAATCTGCAGATTATCTCTGTATGATGTAATTGCGGCGTATACCGTATAACTACTGTATATTTAGTTGAGTAACGGGTTGGGATGTGTGCAGGGCGATCGAGGCGTCACTGCGGTCCGTGTCGCTGCTGCCGGCGGCGGAGGGCGAGCCGGCCGCGGAGCGCGAGCAGGACGTCGACGACGAGCTGCAGGCCGCGCTCGCAGCCTCCGTGCAGGAACACTCCGCGCGGCAGCACCAGCTGCTGGCGGAGCAGCGCGCGCTCGACGAGGCGCTGCGGCTCTCGCTGCTCGACAACTGACGGTCAGTGGCTGCACGACTGACGGTCAGTGGCTGCACGAGGCGCTGCTCGACAACTGACGGTCAGTGGCTGCACGACTGACGGTCAGTGGCTGCACGAGGCGCTGCTCGACAACTGACGGTCAGTGGCTGCACGACTGACGGTCAGTGGCTGCACGAGGCGCTGCTCGACAACTGACGGTCAGTGGCTGCACGACTGACGGTCAGTGGCTGCACGAGGCGCTGCTCGACAACTGACGGTCAGTGGCTGCACGAGGCGCTGCTCGTGACCACGGCACGTCGAGAGTTAAATTTATTTACCATAAAATTATTCGTGTTAATACCAATTTCCTTATATTAATATTGTCCCTAATAATGAATAATACATGAATAAAGATATTTGGATATAATTTGAATTATTTTAATTTCAGATCTCAATAGAAAATATAAAGCGTCCACCAAATGAAGACTTACGCCTAAACGTATAAAGTTAGTGAGATATTTATTGCAATAACAAGAAAGTTTATAATTGATTGACAGCATACAGACAAGCAGGGCGATATTTGACAGGGTTCATTTTAAAGGTACAACAAAAACCCTTTAAAGGTATAAGGCCAGTAATAGTAATCACGAAATCTTCCATTTTATCACGGAAACAAACTGGAAAGTGTTTATCAAATATATTACATTATTATTGTACTTCATACAAATAGAGTAACTTGATTAATTTAGTATAATAAGAGAAAGAAAACTGCAGCCGTGACGATGTAACTCACCCTTAAGTAGACTTCCGGACGGAGAAAGACGAAAAAATAGTAAGTCCATTAAATTCCTGTACGTAGCTATAAAAATATTACTGTAAAATGAACATAAGTTTCTGAATAATATGTTTCAAAATGTATTCTCTGATTTCCACTAAGTTTTTACAAAAGTGTCATTCATACTTTTGGCTTTGTCCAATGCATTGTGAATTTAATACGAGTATTTTTGTATTGTTATGATTTTATTATACCAATAATTTTAAAATAATTCTAATGTGACACAGTGTTTTTGCCATCATCGTGGTATACAGAAACATACAGAAAGAAAGCTGTGCAGCTAGTTCTAATTCTGGAAAGTTCAATAATCTAAATAAAAAATCATAAAACATTATAATTGCGATCAATACAGCCAGTATCAGCATTCTAATAATGGTCATAATATTTTTCAGATTAAAAGTTAACTAATTCAGATATTCAGATTCAGCTACTGCTCAAGCTTTCACTCTGTACATAGTCGTTCTGACATATTATTACAATAGTGTAATTTTATTTCCTAATATTTTTTTCTTAATATTAGCGAGTGGCACTATACATTGATTGGCTATCAATAGCTGCCTTTGCACGTGTGCTCTTTCACGGTTTCACGCAAAAAATAATGTACAAACATCTATTTACATTTTTAATAAATAATTACCATTGTAAAATGGCGTCTAACTATAAAGCAAAAACATAATTATAGAGTTATTGGTCATTTATAAATATAAAACGTGCCTGGAAGATAATCTAAAAAAAAAATAGTTTTAAAAGAAAGTGTAATGACATTAAACATACGCGCGAAAGAATGAATAAAAAATAGGTACATGAGGCATTTTGACCCCTCGCATTCGTGAAAAATGCGCCCAAAAGCAGCTAATGGTAATATATATACAATAGTTGCCTAAGTTTTAATTTACGAATCTGCTTTGAAATATTCTATTATTTTTTAAAACAAGTCATGAAAAGTCTTGTATGTTTTTTAGCCATGGGACTGTTTAATTTGTTTTAAGTTGTTTAGTATATTTAAAATGTGACGTAGGGACTCTAGTGGTCTATGACGATTGTCTATGTTTAACATAGGTACTAAGAAGGTATCTCGGTCTACCCACGTACACCACAACTGCATAACGGATTCACTGAGGCGATATTCCTAGTCTATACTAACATTATTAATAGGAAAATATAACATTTTGTATGTTCTGAAAAACATTTTATCTGTAGAAACCTGAATTATTAAATATGGATGTATATCATTTTAAAAAAGTCCCAACAATAATTGGACTCGTGTAAACCGGGGCGGGTTACTAGTTTTTAATAAGTCCGTCCAGATGTTTTCATTAATAGATGTTACTTTATTGATAAACTTAAAATGTTTGCCAATGTATGTGTTCCTTATAATGCCAATCGTTGGGTAGTTCACTTCGAAAACACCCGAAACACCAAACTTATGACAATCAACTTATTCACTCTGGCTGCGTACCCGTTCAAAGGACCGTCCCCTTCAAAATACCACACTTTGTCAGATTCCCCTACTATCTTTGACTAAGTGTGGTATTTGTATATATCAGACTTATACCCGTCAGGCAGGAGTTAACCTATATATCAGACTTATACCCGTCAGGCAGGAGTTAACCTATATATCAGACTTTGTTAAAGTATTATAATCCATAAAATAGTATTGTTTGCATGCAGCGCAAACAGATGGCGCTGTAACAAAATTGAAACTCGCTAACGTTTCGTTTTGTAGAAAGTCCATATGTATTTTACTTTATACCATTTTTTGTACCTGTATTTGAAACCGACCAATAAACCTTATATACACGAGTGTAGTGTTTTGGTTTATAGTACCCTTATATATCAGACTTATACCCGTCAGGCAGGAGTTAACCTATATATCAGACTTATACCCGTCAGGCAGGAGTTAGCCTTCAGCCGCTCCATAAGTCCTTCGAGTTTGGAGTGCCATCTGCACTCCCCCCCATCATTCGGTGAAGTCGCAAAGGCCAGCTGCGGCCAACAGCATTAGAAGAGCTCGAAATGAAGCGTGTAATTTTTAAGAACTTCCGCCCTGTACCACTGTGAAGGTTCTATGGAAGGATTTTAGTTCTTCGTCACGTAGTCGTGCTTCATATTCTATTAGTAATAAGATATAAGACGCAAACTATAATTTAAATTAAATTTCTGATTATAAAATATGGTTTAAAACCATTTTTATGAAATACTACTATCTCTACTGACCACCTATTTTATTAATTTAAAAGAAAATGACAAAATATTCACGAGAGTTATCAAATCGCTCGATATATATCGATATATAAATTTCGTGTCACGTTGTTTGTCTGCAATGAAATCCTAAACTAATGAACCGATTTTGATGATTTTTTATGTATCCTCGGTAGTAGGTCTAAGGATAAGTTGTTTTCTATTTTTATACCCGTAAGTAATAAGGGTGGGCTACCCTAAAAAGATTTTCTTAATTTTTGTGATATTTTTTTTATATGATTTAGCATTAAAAAATACATATAACCCTAAATTTTCACTCTTGTGCCATCAACTTTTTAATTACGATATAAATTTATATAAAAAAATAAACGTTTGGCGAACTAAATATATATTATATATATTGAGCGAAATGTACCCACATTGATATACACACGTTAATTGTTTTTCATCATTACGTCAATATATGATAAGTTGTTCTGGATTACTAATCCAGGATCACAGTGCCATCTAGTCCCAAACTGAGCAGAGCTTTTACCTTTGCTTTTGTAACGTACATCACGAGCTTATTAATACGAAAGAGAATACAAACCATTAAAATTATAAATTTAATATTTATTTATAAGTCAATAAATGAACTGTGTAAGAATTGTTATATATCAGGGGTGGCCAACTTGATTATACCCAAGATCTCCTGTTTACTATTGAAACCGTGTGCGATGTACCAATTACATATTTATTGAAATCTTAAATGAAACAACATAGTTCAGTACACAATCATGTAGTATTTTTTTATTTTATTAAGAGAGAAAACTAATCAATGTGAAAATTATTCTTAGTAACTAGGTACTTACTTAGTCTGTGCCTCTGAGCATCTTCCACTAGTCTAGTATAATCAGGTTTGTAGTTGGAAATTGCCAACCTTTTTTACGATTACTTTGCCAAGTCTGGTAACAGGCGTAATCGGCCGGTCGCCCCTGTTATATATATATAACCATATGTAATTATAATTGTATGGGATATGTTGCTTAACTAATTATACGGTACTATAATTTATATACTCGTCCTTTTCATTCTTTTACTGTAAGAGAAGGTTAACAAGAGATAAGAATGGTTTTGTCAACTAGACCAATATATCGAAAATGCGTATGTTAGTATTTAGAATGTGTATATTGAAATGCTTTCTGTCTAACGCCTCTTCCATATTGAGGTGTAAATATATGGAGCAGTTGTTCCTCGGCTCTGAACATAATTTATTGGGAAATTTCATACAACAGGTAGGTAATGACTTAAACTCAAAATATGAATACTGTAATACTTCAATCTAACCGTATAACTCAATTTCCTATTCAAGTCTGTCTGTATAAGTTATTTCGTGGGTCTATAAACAAGAGAGATATATTATTGTAATTTTTTAAAGATATTGTGACCCTATAACGCTTTTGGATTTGTATTTTATTTAAATAATGTATGATCTTTATTTATAAAATTAATTAACTAATAGAATGTTTAATTTATGTAAAAAACTTTTAAGTTTGACGCAGTCATTATTTCTAAGTATGGGAGTATCTGTTTGTAATATTGTAATAACCGTTTTTTACTACATGCATATGAATATAATATATACACTAAAATAACATTTTTTACAATTTTTATCTGTCTGTCTGTCTGTTTGTTTGTTCCGGCTGATGTAATAAGAAGTAACTTGGGCTACTTTTATTTTAGACAAATAAAGTTAAAATTCACGTGGACGAAGTCACGGGTACAGCTAGTAATAATAATAAACTCTTTATTGTGTACAAAGGAAACAATAAAAAAAAGAGTAAATAGAAAAGTAATAACAAAAAGCAGTCTTATGTCTTAACTTAAGCCATCTGCCATGGCATATTGGTTTATGGAATTAGTTTTTTTAATGGATGATTATGATATGGTACACTCGCCTGCGCTAACGGTTTACGCTGGCGGGGCACCAGTGGTAGATGATAAGATGAGCATAAGGTCAGGGCAGTTAGCTCACCTTGGCAAATGGCAATTTACACGTTGGTTTCCAGGGAGAACCGTGTGGAGTTCAACCTGACATGGTACATTGCTAGCAACAGGATTATTAGTCCACATTACTAACAATCCCCTTCCTTCTTCCTTTCTTCTCTGGAGTGAGTTAGATCTCTATACTGAGTAAGTTCTATTTCTATTTATTACCTTCAACCTTATAACTGATTTGAAGCGAAGTCACAGCAGCTATTTGTACAGTTGAATGGCTCTGTGCAATATTTTTGTAATTAACATGCGTATACAAATAGTTTTAATGATTTCTGTCCTATTAGTATTGTTTATATTAATGATATAATAATGTTATCATATGATGTAAAATATATGAAAATAAATATTATATATAATTTATGAATGTATATTCGGAGTGCATGTTAAATCTGGAATGGCAAATAGCAACGTGATTTCCGTGGTGCTGCTCATGTGCATAGGCGACGGTTACCACCTGGGATGTTATGGATATGAAATTTCGGATATAGGAATGATTATTATACCAGATCCGAAATAATTTATTGCGTAATTAATATATTCCGTAATAATTTATCCGCACCCACGGACGCGGATTGTTGTAGTAATAAGAAAAAAGAATTTTGAAAATTGAATGTTGTGGGATAGAAATATCTCAATTAATACTCCTAGAAATTCAAATACAAATTTAGAATATAAAATACATATCTGATTAGCCAGTTACAACACTCCCCCTTAATCAGAAATGATCAAAAAACAATAATAAAAAGGAATTACAAAATATTTATTTTTAAAGATAATAAATTATTTCGGATCATCCGTTAGTTTCGGATAATTTCGGTTACGGATTTGATTTTATTAAGGGATTTCAAAAGTAAAATATAAACAGCTAATAAAAAAGTTACATAATATGTCTTAATTAGGCCCGGCCCTATCCGATGTTATCCGAAACTTCTATTTCGTATTCGGTTACGGTTACGAATAATTTTTATATCTGATATCCGATAGTTTCGGTTACGGTTACGGAGCTCCCTAACATCCCTGGTTACCACTTACCATCAGGTGACCGTCAGCTTGTTTGCCGTTCTCTTCCAATTACATAAAAACCATAGACATTCCTACTCTATATTATAAAGTTCCCAAGCTTTGAGATTAAATATTATAAAGAGGTATCACTTAATTTTGTTTTTAATGGTAAAAAAAAAATATTTAAACGAAATTATCCTCAGTTCTAAGCAACTAATAAATGAATTGATTTAATTTATCAATATTTCGTTACGTTAAGTGCTAAGTAAGGTCTTTGATGAATGTATTTTTTATTAACTGACGTTCTCGCGTCGTTATGTTTCGAGTGCGTAGTGGCTATGTGTTTATTACCGACATTTGTTATTAATGTTTGTGAGATTTTGTGTTAAACTCTCTTGTGATGGATAACACGGATAACAAACTAATTGAATCTTGGAGATGCTTACCTGATTGAGTCTAAAGGCCCCGTTCGACTTGAGCCGTGAGGTATATGTTATATATTTAAGTATGTATGTTTAGGATATATAACTAATTTATCAATTTCTATAATCATAATATCTTATAGTGATTGAAGGTATATTTTGCATTTATTTAATTATTTTTTTGTATATTTTAAACATTTCTTGAGCAAGTGATTTACCATCTTTTTTTAAGGTAGTTATATGAATTAGGATTAATTACGTGTTTCAATCACAGGAGAGTCTGTCAGAAGTAGAAATTGACCCTCAAAGTTTTTATATAGATCGTATTCGAACTTACGACATTTCGGTTTTGTTTATGGTAATAACCACTATGCTACAACACTCTCTGAACGTAATACAAACATTAATACTATTGTACATACATAATAATATGTTTTAATTCCAGTATGACATTTATTATTTTAATTCCATGTACAACCCTTGACTTGTAGTGATTTATTGTGATTATATATCTGTATATTGAATTTTTAATGATTGTTTTATTTTAAAATAAGTGAAGACAATTTGAAGGTATTATTTTTAATGGATGGTAGAAATAATAATTGAATAAAGGAATTCGTTCCTGTGGGATTCAGTCCATCCAGAAATAGTCACAACTGTGACAAGTCACAATCGGTCACATTTGTAAGATCGCCACCCGATTGTGACAACGCTGTATTTGGCAATTTTATATAAATATACGGATCTTTTAAGGTTTTTATTTTATACTTCAAATGGCATTTTAACACCTACATATGTATATTGATTATTACTGACTAGTACACGAATAAATATTTGTATCCTGCGAGAATCGAACCCGCGACTACCGGAACTAACACGGTGTTGTAAACTGCATTTTGTGAAAGTATTACTTTCAATTTCATATTTAACACCTTCCTATATTGGGTATTGCAGGCTGTTACACAATCAAATATTGGTTTCCTGCGAGAATCGAACCCGCGATTATCGGATCTAAGAGGGTGTTGTAAATCGCTAGACCAGTCGCAAAAACCAACCACAATACCTCTTGACTACCCTATGTGGGAAAACTGTTGTGATGTTATTATTATTATTATTATAAATTGTATATTTAAGGGGAATAAATGAATACGCACACACATTTTATCTATGTATTTAAAATTTAATCTTCATTACTTATATACAAATTACAACATTCACTATTATTATAGTAGTTATTAGTTCACCTATATTTACACATGTAATAGTACACTTTAGAAGCGTAATTTCATTTATTCAAGTCATAAATTACATCAGGAAACATCGGAATACAAGTACTCACGAATGACAATAAGTAACAACATTAGTACGCGGGAATCGAACCGGCTACCGGTGCTGACGACCACCAAGTAACGACCGGAATAGAAAAATGGGATTGTACACTAGAAAAGTAGATATTGATGTTAATACACAGGATGTAACATTACAGGATGCAGCATGTAACATTACAAGGTGCAGCGGCGGTTCCCGGAACTGAACAACTATTCCGCGTTCGAAATTTGAAAATCATATGTCATCACTTGACAGCGCAGTTGATATCGTAGATACTCGTACTCCTTTGATCTGCATTAGAGTTGTTCAGTTCAGTTACATGTAATTTTTCAGTTATTTTTTGTCACGTCCTATTTATTAACTGGTGTACACCGGTTCTCGGTTTCCCGCTTGTTCTATACTGCACAGGAATAATTATTGTACTTACTAAATCTATAAAGATTCCCAAAGAAAGTAACGAGAACAATTAAAATCATCGAAAACTTAAATAATAACGAAATAAATAGTTGTATATATATTTTTTTATATAAAAAAAGTGCGCACCGATGTCAATTTCTTATGATTCCCATAAAATTCGAAATCCTACTGTGTAAATCAATTTTTGTAATTTTTAAATAATATAATCTTTTTTGGTAAATTGTAACCTACACAGGCGTTAAGAGAAAAATTTTATAAGTCCTAAAAATGTTCAGTTTTTACTGAAATATTTAAACTGAGAAAAATATTGAGAACTCAAATATGTCGTATTTTATTTAATTGTTTATTTAAATGTTATACAAAATGACCTAATAATATAGAAATCACAAGAACTGAATCGGTGCACCTACTAAGCTAACACATACTAGGCTGGCTCCAACAGGGGTATCTCCCGTCTCACACAAGAGTATACAGTGGGAAAGAGATCACGAGCTGTGTATGCCTCTTATTCCAGCCAGATGACACTGGTAGCCGACAATTTTCAACTCAAACATTTTCAACACTGGCACAAAAAAAAAATACAATGCAATTTGTAGTGCATTCCAAATTTGAATATGCTTCTATTTTTTTCTGTAATTTGTAATCTAAGTATTTTTAAATACATTAATGTGAGTCTATAATCGAACTTAATACAAATATGTTAAAAAATCATTCAGTAGTAAAATGTCGTAATTTTAATGAACGCTAAATTCCATGCGAAAAAGCTATACTTAAAGAATATGCCAAGTATAATTTTTTCGCATTTTGAATTTATTTAAGGTGAAATAATTTTCCTGTACTTCTGTCAGCATACTTATATTAGTAGGTGTTACAATTTACATAATTGTAACATTCAATTAATTCCTTTCAGAAGATATTTTCTTCTTTCTATAGCTGAATAATTAATAATAATAAATAATTTATTATATTTTATTTATGAATACATACCTACATGGCAATTTATTAATTGCGTATAATTGTTACGGAAATTTTATAAAAATACGAAGATCATATTTGTATTTATTTATATTACTTATTGTGCTAAACCAACTAAAGTGTACAAATTAGAGCCATGAAGTTTCAGTATCACGATGAAATTGAAAAAGTAACAAATATTTGATGATTGATTGATTGATGACGATTTTTTTATAATATAAATGCAAACAAATTTGCGGTAAAAATATGACAAATGTCTACTGTGATGAAAAAAAAAAATTAAAATTTGTTGAGTAAACTATAGCTCAAATAGCAAATATACTTGACAGCAAATATCGTCATATTACAAAGTTAACAAAATTATTAAAATATGATTTTCCTAATTAAATAACATTTCTGTAACAATTCATTAGTTCCATCACCTACATATTCAACCTACGGCCAGTTTTTTTTAATTATATAAGTTTGCAATTAAAGTTATTATAGGTACTTATTAATTGTCGGCTAACTACATTGTCTATTACATAATTCAAGGGTCCACTGAAGGTGACTTTGAAGAGCAAAACAGTCTTAATAATAACGTATACAAATCTCTAAATAGTATAAAACAAATTTTTGATACAGTTTTCATAATAATTTCGAATTTCTTCTAGAAGTTTTTCTAGTTATAGTCGTACAAAGACGAAGTGGGTCGCTAGTGAATAACTGCCTTTACACGAACACGCTTCTACTTGTGAATCGTCTTTCACGCAGGTAATAATGCGCATGTATATCTTATGTAGACAAAGAGAACTAGAAAGACAGCATACGCCGTCTGATCGCGTATTCCCGCGTCCTTCGATGGTGCGTTCGCGCCTTTTTGTAATAATTATCATTTCAAAATGGCGGACTTTGGACTATAGAGCAAGAATATAATTATAGAGTTATTGATTATTTATAAATCTATAGAAAATAGAATCTATGGAATAAAAATTTAAATAAAAAAAAGTGAAATGACATTCATGTTATGAGATTCATCTTACGCATAATCACGCGAGAAAGAGTGAACAAACAAAATAGAAAAATACAATTACTCACGATTGCGCGCGCTGGCTTTCCCGCGCAAAATGCGCGCGCTCTTGATCGTTTGATAGAAAATGACGTGTAAAGTCAGGTATTTACAAAATAGTAGAACCTAACATACGAAAGTGCATTTGAATTTCAAACCCCACCCGCAGTGGTCCCCCTGTACATAAATTAAATGCATCGTACATTGCCACTTAACTTTTCTAACTACATTAATTACACAGTCCAACTGGATTGCACTCATTTGGAACTAGGCGCACCCGCCGGCGCGCGTTGTCATTTTTAATCACAACTAAATAATAAATTATATACTAATTCACTTTATATTCACTGTACGTACCCGAGTGTACTTAATATAGGGATATGGTATTTTGTGAGCATCTACAATATTACTAAGATCATTGAGATTCTTTACAATAAACAAACAATATGGGAAATGTTTTTTTTAAGAATCTTTGTAAATGAATTCAGCCAGTAATATTAAATTATACAGTTTTAATATACATTTTATTTTGGTTACTCACAACCAATCTATATATCTTTATACATTGTGACCAGTTCTAAACGTGATATAGGTACGTATCCTGACTGACGTCGAGCTATCGTAAATAGTTACTTAATTATATATTACACAAAAAATTTTGAACTGGCGATATTGTATCATTTTATACCGTAGATAAAAAAACTAAATTTAAAACACTGTTCTATTTTTAAAAATCACTTTTTTATTTATTATGTACGTCATTATGTAGCAGAATGCTATCGCTTATGCTGTGCCATTACTATTATCTATGGCCAATATTTCTTCTCTTTTTTTTAATAGACAGGTACAATGTAATATTACTAGCTGGACAGTCACTGCGTAGATGCATCAAAAGGTTCACAGGAGATTATCAAGGCATAACGGTGTGAACTTATCTGTATTGCAACGTCTGTTGCCAGTAGGAATAGCGTGGGAATGACCGCGCCCTATCGTCATTTATTGCACTGTTCATAAAACGCTTAAGTTTTAATACTGCACGTCGTAACTAAATGATTTAATTGCAGTCTACACATAACATTATAATCTTATAAATGAATTCAATAAAACTAAATCTGATTAATTACAATTAATAATAATGGATGAACCTATAACATTCGTACGTGAACAAAGACTTACTAATAGTATAACATATGTATTTAAAAATTCGTGTGTACATAGACAGAAAATAATATTGTCTCGTGAATGTATAGGATTACATATAAAAACATAAATTACAAGTAATAGATTATACAGAGGAAACTACTTAGTAAGATCCTAATTACTATTTGTTAGCCTGACTAATTAGAATCATACAGTATTAAAACGTGAGCCTAATTAAAAGATCATTGAAGTCTTTTTTACATTAAAATACTAATAAATATAAGAACAATATTAAGTATGTATGCACAGATATCAATATGAAAATTTAACATGATTAAATTTTTAAAATAAAAATACTAACGAATCACATTTTAAATAAAGAACAATACTTATATTAATAAAATTACAACCAGTACTTATTAGTGTAGTTTCTGAATAAAGTATATTGAGTTAGTCAACTTTCGGGAACGCATAGAAATAAAACTTATTGTCTATGCGTCACCCGCTAATTTGAAGTGAATAGGCATTAATGTAAATAAAAGATTATACAATACATATTAAACAGAAACCATTAGGTATCCTAGTCTTAGGCTTTGATTTCTACTAAAAGTATTATAGGAATTAGTAGTTAAAGCTTCAATTATATCATCGTTTCTCAACGTCAAAGTCAAAAGATGGAAGTGGAATCAGTTTAGGCGCGAAAAATTGTTATAATCTAAGGTAGCATCATAGACATCATAGACGTATACCTAATTAATCATAGACCATGGTCTATATTATGTAACAACTATTTATTAAAATATAATCTGTCACGACGAATGTTGTATAATATAATATTTATAATATGTACCTATTACGATTGTTAAATGCGTCTTGCATCTCACTCGCACATTAACAAATTGCATGCGAATATGACTTTCAAGTTTAGAAATGATGACAAATACAGATCAATCAACTAACGTTGGCATCATAAGAACATTTAGGCTAGATTTAGACGATCGGAACTTTGAACAACAGAATCTAAGCGGGCTAAAACATTCACCCGACGTAACTATGTACTACACAGATTTTCTGTACTTGAAATCGAAAAATACTTTGTTTATGTCCAGTTGTGTTAAGGTTATGTTCTGATCGCCTTGTGTTATACAGATCAGTTCACAAGCTATGGTAGACAGTCCTCTGGGGACGGCCGCAGCACTGCGACGATGGGGGACTAACAACGTCGGACGGATCATTTCGTTCACCTTTTGGGCTCCACGGGCATCGGGTGAAGAGTACTTGTTGTTTTTTAATTGTCATGCACGCATAGGTTGTTCGCGCATACAGCTTAATCTTCGATAAAAAACTATTTTGTATATAATGACAGATTTTTTTAAATTTGTATATTTTTATAATCTATGGCACAGACAAAAAATACGTACACATGTGATTTATAGGTTTGGAAGATAGAGATAGATGACGCAATTTCCTTATTAAACTTTTACCTTGATGTTTGAAAGAAATTGATTCATAACCCCTTGTATTAAAGTACTATCGATATAATGTTTATATTAAATAACAACCCTCTAAATTTTATACGCCATTAATATTTTGTTTTTAGCGTTTCTTCTGTATTTATTTTTTAAATATCGTTTTTATTTGTGACCATAGATAATAAATATAGCTGTATAATTCATATTAAAATAGTATTCTGTCATTTGATACACGAAACTCGCATTTCCACCAACTAACAAGTCGTAAGTACTTACATGTATTCATGTAGCATTTTTTTTTATTTCAACATACAATTAGTCTTATGTGCTTTTTTATAACTCTTGAGTAATAATTCTTTTTTTAATTTAAAATGATATCGAATTCGTTCTGGATAATAGAGTTATACATTTTGATATTTTTCTTCTGTTCCATTTATGTCTCTATATTATTAGGTTGTCTGCAACAGATTGCTTTAGCAATAGAATCGCTTATTGTATCTTATTGCTTTGGAAATTAGGTTCTTTGTTGTACACTTCACGTGCAATATATAGTAAATAGAGTATTAGAATTTTATTATTTCAAACCTCATTGGAACTTAACATTAAGGCGACGCCATGATAAACTATTGTGAGCCAGAGGTTTTGTGCGGAAAAACAGTTTATCTTGTTTAAAACAACAACTATTGGTTATTATATAAATCTGGATGGCTCTATTTAAGTGTGTACTTAGTATAATGTATACTGGAAAATTTGAGTCTCAAATCAGTCCCGTTTTATTATACAACGTAACTCTATATTTTATAAGAACATTCTTCAAGATTCTTTCTCTGCTACAAAAGATAATTAATTATGTAACGAGAACAATATATGATATCAAAGACGTAAAAAATGTAATAAATCTCAGGACAATTCACACAGCGCCATCTAGACCCAAGTTAAGCTAGCTAAAGCTTGCGTTATGGGTACTAGATAACTGATACAAATACATAGATATTTTTTTTGTAAATACATACATTTTATACATAGAAAATACCCAGACCGATACAAACAATCATACTCATGAATACAAATGTTTGTGCCGTGCGAGGAATCGAACCCGCGACCATCGGACGTAAAGCGGTGTGCTAGACCGCTAGACGACCGGGGTCGTCAAATTATTTAGATGATGTTGAGAAAAATTGATATATATAACGTCAATAATGCGATGCGTCGTAAGCGAAAAACATTTGTTCGTTGGTGGAAACTGGGAGTCATATGTGATAATTGCTAAGTATGTAATGTCACTCTTCAGCCGGTGCGGCGGGAGGCTGCACATCTCCCCCCCGGCCCGTCGTCGTTCAGTGCGGGTGCGCGGGCGGCGGTGGCGGCCCGCGCGGGGCCCGCGGTCAGTCCCCCGTCGCAGTCACCGTGGTCCAACTCCACGGGCTGTTGTAGCTCTTTTGGCTGAAAAGAAAAGAGAAACAACTATAAATATCTCATATAAAATAATAATGATCTCAGGACAATTCACACAGCGCCATCTAGACTCCAAGTTAAGCTAACTAAACCTTGTGATATGGGTGCTAGACAACTGATACAAAAACATAGATATATTTTTCGTAAATACAGCCTGGTGGTCTGTGGGTCTACCGGTTTAGCACACCGCTAATCATCCGATGGACGTACGTACGATTGACTTGTGCGCATTCTACTGTACATTATGTGTGTTTTAAAAAAATATTGTTAAGATGGTTGGATCGAAGAAAAAGATGCTTTTTAATTAATCTTGTATTTTATTTATAAACTTATGCTTTAACATTACAACGCATTGTGGCAGTGAGTGAATCAGCCGATGAATGCAATATGGCGTGCGCTCAGTTATTCCCTAATTGAAAATAGATGGCGCTACATGTTTACTACACATAACTTTATATTAATAAATTTAACCTAATACAACAAATATATTTAAGTATTTGTATCAGTTCTCCAGTATATTATAGGTATCTATTTTTTTTCTAGACTGGTCAAGATTTTTTACATTGTAAAGACATTTCGCTGATAGGCCTCTTCTAGTTCTTTCGACTGCATATAAATTAACCAAATAAGTTTTCGGCTTATCATAAATTACTTATTAATTGAATTAAACGTGTAAATTGAATACAAAATGTACAAATTTAATCAACTTCATAATTGGATGGAAATGTAGACTCGGTGCAGTTTGCACGCTGTATGTTGATGCGTTGATGGACTGTACCGCAGAAAGAAAAGCTTATTTATATGTTAACTAGTGGCCGGGATTCAGAGTAATAATTACTTTGCTATGTTAATCTTTTAGAGGCAATCTGTGCAGTTTTTACAGTACTGTAATTAGTTAATGTAACTTGGTTGCATTATGTCGAGGGAGTTGAATACCTTATCTATATAGATAAGGTTCAACTCCCTTGATCTAAGGTATTTAATTTCAGCGATTATAATAATAATAACGTTTGTTTGAACGTATTACCCCCTAATAAAGGGAGATATATAAAATATATAAATAATAATAAATTAGAATTACTTGGTCAGTATGACCCGTAAATCTAAACTACAACCACCGAAGAAATTCATAAATAAAAAACAAACTATAATAATAATAAGTACATACACACACACTCACGCTCACACACTCACACACACACATACACACATATACACACATCAGTCGCTGTTCCCGCGACTTCGTCCGCGTGGAATTTAATTTATTTTTCTGAAATTAAAGTAGCCTAAAGGCACTCCTTATTCCATCGGCTACCTACCAAGAAAAGTCCCGTCAAAATCGGTCCACCAATTTCAGAGATTAGCCGGAACAAACAGACCGACAGACCGACAGACAAAAATTGTAAAAAATGTTATTTTGGTGTATGTACCGTATTTATATCCGTTTTTTTCTACATGCATATGAATATAAATACCATACATATACCAAATTAACATTTTTTAAAATTTTTGTCTCTCTGTCTGTTTGTTCCGGCTAATCTCTGAAAAGGCTGGCCCGATTTTGACGGTAGATTTCACGATTTTCATTTTTTTTGGCAGGTAGCTGATGTAATAAGGAGTAACTTAGGCTACTTTTATTTAGAAAATAATATTTTATTTTAGAAAATTTCAATTCCACGCGGACGAGGTCTGTCTGTCTGTCGCTCTTTCACTTACATATTTTTCTTTCTTATTACATAATGAGGAGTAACTTAGGCTATTTTTATTTAGAAAAATATTTTATTTTAGAAAAATTTAATTAACTGTCCACGCGACTTTGTTCGCGTGGACAGCTAATTATATAATAAAATATGTGTTAAAACTCTATTAAACATACCTAAGTTTATAACTAGCTAATCCCACGACTTCCTATCCATATATTTTAATAAGTGAGGAACAAATTCAGTTTAACTTTATTCACAAGATCCGATAATGGTAACACTTAAAACGGCGAGTGTTGCCATTATCACGCGTTTTTGCCGGCCATAAATGGCTTAAAACATGCCATTTTCGCGTGACATGCATTTATTCATTATTCCATATGAATGATGAGTATTCACGTTTGCGATGAAATTAATCGATACATTCAGATTATACTTACCTACTGCATATATATAGATATTATTTATGATACTACTAGTTTTTTTTCGGACTACTCTAATGCTGTTGGCCGCAGCTGGCCTTTACAGCTTCACCAGACGATAGAGGGAGAGAGCAGTTGGCACTCCAAACCCGTGAAGGACTTATGGAGTGGCTGAAGGCCAACTCACGTATGACGGATACGATTTAGTCTGAGGGCACCGCTAGGGGTTCGAATCTCGGCTCAGGCCGTCGTAACATCGGTCCCCGTTTGAATTGGACGGGGCAGCGATAGGAGGGGATATTACTAGTTCCCGTTTCTTCGTCCACGTGAAAAAGACGACCAATGACGAATTACCATCCAAACTTTCATCCCCCATTTTATTTTACCCCTAATAAACTTAACATAAGCACTTCTGAATAGTCACATTTTTTTTATTCTACCGTTCATTCGGAATACAGACTCATCACAAGAAGAATGTGCCAGAAACTTGTGTGTTGTTTTTTTAAATAAATATTGTTTTAACTAGATTTACAACCTGGGACTAGATGGCGTTGTGTGAATTGTCCTAAGATATTAATAAAACAAAAATAGCTAAATTAGACGTAAATGGAGTTCACACGCCTGTATAAAGGCAGGAAGTGTATAATATACCACTTTGTCTATATGGAGTAGATTGCAGTAGATTTATTGATATCACCTTCACAAGAGACAACTGCGATACTGTAGTGAACGTATATGAAATACTAGCTGTGCCCGCGACTTCGTCCGCGTGGAATAGACGATGACGAATTTATAATAGATATATCGTTTATTTGTTTGTTACTAATCACACACAACATGTTCATAGGAATAGACAATACAAAATACGATATAAGATTTATAAAACTGTGTTATTATGTGTGATCTGTAGCAATACAAACAGGTCGAAGCTCAGCGTGGAACATTGTTCAGGGAACAAAACACTGATTTTCAGCTTCAACCCATTTGAGGGTACGTGAAAATTATAATTAAAATAAATATAAAAGTAAAAATAAAGTAAACAGTTCAGAGTATAATTTGATTTAATTTTAAAAGAAAATATTAATAAGAAAAACATCAAACACACGTGAGATTGCAACCGCCAAGAAATTTCTGTGGGATGCCTAGAATTTGTTTTTTTATTAAGTATTCTTTGTGATGTTTTTTAAAACTGTGTACGGTTCGGTTACGGTTAATTTCCATACAAACTGTCATCCTCTATTTTGATTTAACCCCATTGAGTGTAAAATTTTTACAAATAGTTTTTAGTGTTATTTATATTTAATCCACAGCCTAAAGATGTGTAAGTTTCAAGCTTCTATAATCCTGATATCTTCATAATAAGCCTGTGAACCATACACGAGTTATTTTATTCAATAGATGTAAATCATAAAAAAAAACGATTTACATTGTAAAATGATTGCTATTACAAGTTACCTACAGTCCACTTTTGCATTGATCAACTGTGAACGAAACCAGTCTGTGGACTAAAACGAAACGTTAGCGCCTTCTACTTTTGCAACAGCGCCATCTAGTGGTCCGCGGGGTAAGCATACGTTGAAATTATATTTACTTATTTTACTACTATCTATATAAACGTACAATTGCCGTAATGTATAAAGCCTACCAAAGGCCGAACATCATTTATTTCGGCCGGACACGCAATCAAAAACACTAACTATGTATGTTATTCTGATGTATAAGCATATATTATACTGTAAAGTTTCATCAAATCCCGTTCGGTAGTTTCTGTGTGAAAGAGTAACAAGTCCATCCATAGTCACAAACTTTCGCCTTATAATATTAATAAGATTATCTGTGGTCTATGTCCGGCTCTATCATTTACACGCCAGGCAGCTTTATACGAGTTATTCAATTAGATAGATGTAAATCATAAAAAAAAACGATTTACATTGCAAAAATGATTGCTATTAAAAGCATTATACAGTCCACATTTGCGTTGATCAACTATGAACAAAAACTAGTCTGTGGACTAAAACGAAACGTTAGCGCCGTCTACTTTTGCAACAGCGCCATCTAGTGCTTGGCGCTGTCATCACACGTTGAAGTTATAATAATACTAGCTACTCGCCCCGGCTTCGCACGGGTGTTTATGTATTATATATAAACCTTCCTCTTGAATCATTCTATCTATTAAAAAACCCGCTTCAAAATCCGTTGCGTATTTTTAAAGATTTAAGCATACATAGAGACGGACAGACAGCGACAGCGTCTTTGTTTTATACTATGTAATGATGATTTACTTATAATTATTATTTTATTATTATTTAATATTTACTTATATCTATATAAATAAATAACATTTAAGTGTCTGTTCGTAACTTCAAGTTACCAGCTTTTTAATAAATGCAAATGAAACTATATACTGTATTTACATAAAAAAAATTGTCGTCTGTTCTTGCTGATCTCTGAAACGGTTGGACCGATTCTGATGGGACTTTTACTCGCAGATGGCTAACGTTATAAAGAGCTACTCTTATTTCATAAATTTTATTTATTTTAACAAACAAAAAGTTAATTTCAAATTTTATTAAAATAATATATCTATATATATATATAAATGAATTGCTGTTCGTTAGTCTCGCTAAAACTCGAGAATCTGTTCAGCTGGAACCGATTTGGCTAATTTTAGATTTGAAATATTCGTGGAAGTACAGGGAAGGTTTAAACAATGATAAAACATGAAGAAATTGCATGTAAAATAGTAAAAACAACAATTATACTTTCCCATACAAATTGCTGATACCTTTGACAGGGTGCGTTCAGAAATTTATTGCCTAACTAAACTTAAAAAAGCTTTGACATATTTAAGTTTCAGGCCGAATGGAGTTCACGAGCTCAGCTAGTAATTATTAAATAAATAACACTTAATCGCGTGGCTGCAATACTGTGAACGATGTTTCAAATCAAATTGAAATATATTTTTTCATGTAGGTCTATTACAGACTCTTATGATATGTCAAGTCTACCGTCAGTTCGGTATGATTTCGAAATGAGAAGAACTGACAATAAACTCAGCTCGTATTCTTCTCAAATGAGCATGTACATGTTTACAAAAACCCACATTCATTTTTAAATTCAAATTTGGGAGAATAGAGTGACCACCAGAATATGCTATTTCAAATCAGTATTCGTAACCCGAACTGTCCAGTCACCACAAGCAGCAATTTTGGAAAGGCTCATCCGTCATACTCTTGAACACCCGTTCATGAGTATGATGGATGACGGACGAAAATTCTGTGTCTGTTACGTGATTGTTTCTCCAGAGAGCGCGTAGATGTTTATCCAGTCTGTAGGTGGCTTGACGCATGAGTTACTTGCTGGCAACACTAAACTCGCCAAGTGTTCGAACAAACACGTTAACTATTCACATAACACAGGGTTGCCAGCTGTTACAATTTTTCCTTAAATATCGAGAAATATGGCTCTCTTCTAATGAATTATTATGGATTCTTGAAACTTTAATAGTTATAACAACATCCCTGGACAACTGACACAGCGCCATCTAGTTCAGTACCAAAGCTAAGCAGAACTTGTGTTATGGGTACTAGACAACTGATATAAATATATAGAACATACCCAGACAAGCAATCGCACTAATTGATACAATTTTTTCTACCGTGCAACAAATCGAACCCGCGACCATTGCGATTCGGCATGCTATACCGCTAGAACACCGAGACAATCAATTTTAAATATTTTATTAAAAAGAGTATACTGTGGAAAATAAAGAGATTCATTAGAAGTACTAGCTACCCACCCCGGCTTCGCACGGGTTTACATATATTATACACATAACCTCTATACTATCACTCTATCTATTTAAAAAAAACGCTTCAAAATCCGTTACGTAGTTTTAAAGATTTAAGCCTACATAGGAACAGACAGCGACAGCGGTTTTTATTTTATACTATGTAATGATGGTAAAAAAATCATCTGATATTATCCGTACGTCCCGGACAGACAGTTTTTTTTTCGGACTACTCTAATGTTGTTGGCCGAGGCTGGCCTTTACAGCTTCACCGGACGTTATGGGGCGAGTGCAGATGGCACTCCAAACCCGCGGAAGGACTTATGGAGCGGCTGAAGGCCAACTCCTGCCTGACGGATACGACTTTAGTCTGATGGCACCACAAGGGGTTCGAACCTCGGCACAGGCCGTCGTAATTTCGATCCCCGTTTGAATTGGACGGGGGATCGACCGGAGCGGCGAACAGATAGCGACAGCGACATTGTTTCATCTATGTAATGATAATGATTTATCTACTTTCATTAGGTTCGTGCACCATATATTATTTATTTATCAGTTGATATGTCTTAAAGATATTAATAGAATTAGAAATAGGAGGAGATAATAATAATAATCTCAGGACAATTCACACAGCGCCATCTAGACCCAAGTAAAGCTAGGTAAATCTGTATTATGGGTACTAGACAACTGATACAAACACATAGAGGCAATTTTATTAACGTAAATACATACATATAATACATGGAAAACACCCAGTTTGATAAGAACAATCATAACAATAAATACAAATGTTTGTACCGTGTGAGGACCATCGAACGCACCAGACCGATACAAACAGTCAAACATCATAATTTCTCTTAAAATGAATACAAATAATTTATTTGTACCATTTGTGCATTATATTTTTAATAAATAAATAAAATATTATGTATTTACGAAAAAATATATATCTATAATCCGACGTCCACACACCATCGGTCGTAAAGACAACTGATACTAATACATAGATAATTTTTTTTTGTAAATACATACATATTATACATAGAAAACATCCAGACCGATACAAACAATCATACTCATGAATACAAATATTTGACGAGGAATCACCGACCATCGGTCGTCTAGACCGCTAGACCATGAGGTCGTCTACGTATCTATGTATTTGTATGAGTTATTTAATACCCATTACACAAGCTTTAGCTAGCTTAACTTGGGTCTAGATGGCGCTGTGTGAATTGTCCTGAGATTATTATTATTAAGATGTGGCAACCCTAAACGCAGCAGACTAGAGCAATGCACGCGAACTTGACCCAGTTGTGGAGCGTTGAATTATTTAGCGAATGCCGACAGAGTAGTCACTGCACGCAACATTCTGTTACCGCTCATCGTGTGGTAGATTGGTTACGCACTGCGAGTGGTTCCTTCGCGACTTTACTGTCACGAACCATACAAACAGACGAATCCGGAATCCATTAGTTAGTATTATTGAGACTATTTTCAACAATCCTCCGGTTCTTTCTTTTCTTCGGTTACGGTTATTTATTCTATAACAAAACGGCACATCCGTCATACTCGTGAACGGGTGCTGCTTGTTCTTTTCGGTTACGGTTATTTATTCTTTAACGAACAAAACTGCTCATGCGTCATACTCGTCAACAGGTTTTTCGGTTACGATTATTTATTCGTAAACGAACAATGCGGCTTATCCGTCATACTCGTGAACGGGTGTTTGTGGGGACTGGACTGTTCAGTTATGACTATTGATTAGACTATTTACTTTTGATAAAATTGCAATAGAACATGTTGGTGGTCAATATATTCTCCCTAATTGTATTTAAAAATTAATCTGTATTTATTTTATACATGTACTGTCTCTCATTTGAATAAGAGTTGAGTTTCTTGTCAGTTCTTCTCAGCTCGAAAGCACTCCGAACTGACGATAGATGAGACGTATCATAAGAGTCTGTAATAGATCTACATGAATAAAGATATTTTAAATTTGAATTTGAATTTTTTGTTGAACTTAGACTCCTACATAAGTAGATAATGTTAATTTAATTTCCTTAAAAAAAATGATTTTTTTATTTGAATAAATCTTGTATAAAAGTTGAGTTTAGGCACTGGCATGTAAAAAACAAATACTCCCAGCTCCTCCCTCTCTCCCAGCTAAGTTTTAGGAAGCGTGGTGTAGTGTAGTGTAGAATCAGCACGACAGCTACAACATATGCATGATGACTAGGGCCCTCACAGGACACTGCAAAATAAACAAGCATATGGCTAAACTAGGCCTATGCACGACAAGTATCTGCAGATTCTGCCAAACTGAAGAGGAAACGCCGCTACACATCCTATGTGGTGCATAAACGAAATATCTCCTTTGGAAATTTACACTCTTTCCCGAGGAGATAAAAACCATCGCTCCTAAGAATATCCTTCAATTCTTGTCCCTAACGGGTCCAGGCAGCGAACTTTGGAAAAGGACGAGCACAATAGATCTATGTAGGTCGCAGTGCTACAGGTGCTACAAACATCTGATAATAGCCCAAACAACCCAATAAAAAAAAATAGTAGTGTAGAAAGTTTGTTAGTATGGATGTTTGTTACTCTTTCACGCAAAAATTACTGAACGGATTTTGATGAAACTTTACAGTAATATAGCTTATACATTAGAATAACACTTAGACTATACTTTAAAACGATATTATGTAAATTGGGCGAAATATGAAAATAAATGTCATAAGTGTAATGCAGACGAAGTTGCGCGAGTCAGCTAGTATGTATATATAATAACACGGACAACAACCTGCCACGAAAATGTATATATTAAAATTTCTCAGTTTATTTGTACGTATGTAGTAGGAAAACATAAAGCACAGAGTCTTAGGAAAGCGTAAAATTTCACCACATTACAACATAAGGCTGGCGTTTCGCGAGAGAAAATCATATACGAAATGCATTTAATTAATACAACCGTCCCGCTCGGTATGAACAATTTATTGCTCATTTAATTAATGTACGGAATAAAGCAACGTTAATGTAATTGAAGTCTGCAATATGCTCTATGAAATATCTATGGTATAAAATAGAACACTAAAAAATAAAACGTTAAGCTCAACACCGCTCCTTGCATCGACATAACACCAGATATGCAATAATGCAATAACACCAGAGGTTTTGAAAAGAATATAATAAATATAGAATAATATTTATTACAACCAGACATCACAACAAAACAATGATGATGCTCACAGCAGCATATAAATTATTATAACATATAAACAGAAATAACACAATACAAATCATTACGTAAAAAAAAACGAACAAGAATTTTTATTCAAGTAAACTTTACTTAAGCAATTTTGAATAGTCAAAACATTTTTATAATCTACCGCTCATTCGGAAAGCTGTCTCATCACAAGAAGAACGAGCAAGAAACTTGTGTGTTGCCCTTTTAAATAATCCTTGTAACTTCACATTTTTCAAGTCGAAACGTGTCAATACAAACTACGGACTAGCGCTATTTTATTAGAATCAAATATATCAATTATAGCATAGGTTATACAATATGCTATGATTTGTAATAATTTCTTGCAACTTTATAAGTAATGTACATAACTCCGAAATGTCAAATGTGTGTGAAATATTGCTGACATTACGACTGTGGAATGGGCATCGTAATTTATAATCATACGTCGTTTGTACACTAACATTGTTGGATGTTACCTACTGTAGAAAATATATGCAAAGCAAATGATAGTACATACTTCGTTAACCATATTTACATAAATGCAAAAGTGTATGTATTAGTGTATGTAAGTGTATGTATAAGTCTGCCACTTTTCATGGTTTTTTTCCGGACTACTCTACTGCTTTACAGCTGGCCTTTACAGCTCCACCGGACGATAGGGGCCGAGTGCACATGGCACTCCAAAGGAAGGACTTATGCAGCGGCTGAGGGCCAACTCCCGCTTGTAGATACGACTTTAGTCTGAGGGCACCGCTAGGGGTTAGAATATCAGAACGGGCAGTCGTAATTTCGATCCCCTTTGAATTGGACGGAGGATCGATTGGAGCTAAATAATTAACATGTTACGTGAAGATAGATAATATAACGAGGGTAAACCATAGATCAGAAAGAGTAATAGATGGGAAGCTCTACAAAACGTCAAGTGTGTGGTGGTTTGGGACCCAAACTAGAAAATAGGGCTCTGAATATGGATAGTACAAAAACGAGGATTATTGATAAATAGTGTTGTGTAATGATATCGATATTTTTATCTTAAAAAGTTCACATCACATCACATACAATTTTAAATTGAGCACTATAATTTATCCTTTTTTTTCTTTAATATCCCGTCTTTCAATACAGTTTCATAAGAGTACAAAAATATATTTATTGTTTATGACGAGTAAAATAAATTAAAAATCTCTTATACAACCAATTGCAAAGCATATGCATTTACTAATGAAATGTTGGTAAAAAAGTGGTTACATAAGTAGTTTCATATCATTATTTTGTTCTAATTGACGCGGGTCGGTCATATTCCCAAAACATATTCCAATTTTAAATAAGGCACTAAATGTATAGTTTTTTTTCGTGAAACAATATCTATTTTTAATTAAGGCGCTAAATGTATTTTTCTTTCGTGAAACATATTCCATTTTTAAATGAGGCGCTCAATGTGTACTTTTTTTTCTTCGTAAAACATATTCCAATTTTAAATAAGGCGCTAAATGTATATTTTTTCTGATTAAGACATATTCAAATTAGGCATAGACTGAGCAATAAACGCAATCGAAGTTTGAGACAAATAATTAAATGATATTTAACCATTCTGTTGAAAAATCTCATTATGCACTCTAAATGGAACTGATTTTCAGTTTACAATATGACCTTTCCACTGTTTGTTTGTTTAGCAATATTTTACAATACCCTTGCACGATTCATACCATCATAGTTCAATAAAGCAAAAAACAATAGCCTATTGTTTATGTTATATGAGTGAAAGGTTTTGAAACATTAAATATAGGTACTTAAGGTAGGTAAAGGATTTATAGACTGCCAGTATGATTACTTCTTATTGTTGATCTACTCTGTAAACGAATTCTGATCCAATAACATTGAACTCCACTGTTTCGCGCCATTTTACACTAGCAACATATTAATTACTATTTCGTGGACAATGAAAGATATAACTGAAATTGATATCGATTTATTCGTTGTAGTTTTATTTAACATGAAAAGTGTATTTTAATTAATTACTTATATTACATATCTCTAAATACGTGAAGCAACAACATTGTAGCCTTTTTACGAAAGTTACGCGGACAGAACAGTATGAAATTTCACACACTTATAAGTTATACAGAGCAGGCATACTGAAAGCTAATATTTCTTTTAAAATTAAGCATAAAAATATATATAACTTAAAGGTGACTGACATAGTGATTTATCAACGCACAGCCCAAACCACTGGACGGATCGGGCTGAAATTTGGCATGCAGGTATATTATGACGTAGGCATCCGCTAAGAAAGGATTTTGATTAATGCTGCCCCCAAAGCCGATAAAATAGGGGATGAAAGTTTGTATGAAACTTTGTCAATTTTAAACCGATCGGGCTGAGACTTTGCATGCATAAAGCTATTATGACGTAGGCATCCTCCAAGAAAGAATTTTGAATAATTCCACCCCTAAGGGCATAAATTAACGCGAGCGAAGCCGCGTGCAAAAGCTAGTTAAATATATTAAACCAACATTACACACATTATCACAGTATTTGGCATACAGCCATATACATGCTTTCGTTTATTATTGAAGTCTGTGGTTAAATTGAGAATCGACTAATATTTTTTATCTATAGTTTTACCACAGATAATATAATATTACATAGTATTACTGATACTGATGTAATAATATTACATGTTAAATTAATTATGGTTGATTTTTAATCACTGGGTTACGATTAGTGACTGCCTAAAGATTCCTCTCTTTAGGCAGTCACTATCGCATCGAAATCTATATTGAGATTATACTCCAGTATAAATCTGCCGGTTTCTCGACATTTAATTCTAAAACAGACCGAAAGGTTGCTTGTTTAAGATACTTACTGTTAAGTTAGGTCAGGTTTATTAAGTTATGTCTGGGCGGGTAGCTTGAGGCGACCATTTACATTTCTAAGCACGTTTGTTTGGATTTGTAGTTCTAGACCCGTAGCGTACAATGCAAACATAATTTTACAATAACAAATAATAGTTCTCATTGTAAACATAGTAAAGTTTATACTTGACTAACTTAGCGATCTGGGGGGGAAAGGAATTGTTAGTAATGTAGACTGATGATCTTGTGCAATGTACCATGTCAGGTTGACAAAGGTTGACCAAAAGATATGTTGGAATTACCCTTAAATAAATTCAAAACATCTGTTAAATCATATTTACTGAGCAAAGCCTATTACTCACTAAACGATTACTTGAACGACGAGTGTGCATGGCAATAGTTGTTCATGCACTGAATTTTCATTTAATGTTAGACATAGACACCTATATAAATATACATTGTAAATAAACTGGCTTTAAAAAAAAAAGTAATTCAAGTTTTTCTTGCCAGTTCTTCTCAATTGGATCTATATACCGAACTGGACGGTAGGGAAAAAAAAAATAAAATTAGAATGTAAAAATTGATTTTTGAATTTTGAATTTTGAATTTTGACATCCATGCGGTTCCCCCTGGAAACCATCGTGATAAATTCTTGGTGAATTTGTCACGATGGGCGAACTGACCTGACCTCATGTAAACCGTATGCGTAGACGGGCACCATTACATCATCACAAACTTAGGGTTTTAGCAACTTAGCACACTTCTGTAATTTCCCTATAGGCACAGGTTCGATTCTCGCAAAATGCAAATTAAATTATTAATTTTATGCGTTTTACAAAAAAAAATACAAGTATGTCAAGAAGTTGTGTAGTATATAAAGTTTGGAACTAGATGTCGCTTTAATATTGTTCAGGGTTATTATTAATAATTAAGAAAGAAAAGAAATAGGCAATCCTATATCGTTACCTTTTCTTTCTTTTTTTCATCCCTAAAATGAATACCTCATGGTGTTAAGTCCGCCATATGCACCTAAATTTGTGTATTTGTGCATAAAAGATTTAATAAATAAATAAAATCATTAAATCACTGCAATTTTTCGGACTTTACTTTTCTCAAACAAAATGCGCTATCTCCCCATAATATGAGTAGGTATATATAAATTATAATGGTCATATTGAACCGTTCTTTTTAATAAAGAATCGTAATTCCATCTGTATGAAATGTAGGTATCCAATACGATAAAAATAAACCGTAATAATGAAGGTTTATTGCAGAAACCTAATGGGAGCAACAGTTCAATTTATGGGTGTTTTTTTTGTTTTTATTACAGAACGTTCGTTTGTGTAGCGACCATTAAAAAGTTATAGGTCATTAGGCGCGCTGGATTACCGATCGGTATGTTAGAATGGTAAAAAAATAACCGACATATTGTTTAAATTATGTAATAACAAGAAAATATGAAAGCCTCTTATTTTCTAATCGGTATTAAACATTGATAAATCTATAAAACATCTTTTTTTTATTGGATTGTTTGGGCTATTGTCAGATGTGTAGCACCTGTAGCACTGCGACCTACATAGATCTATTGTGCTCGCCCTTTTCAGAGTTCGCTACCTAGACCCGTCAGGGACAAGAATTGAAGGATATTCTTAGGAGCGATCGTTTTTATCTCCTCGGGAAAGAGTATAAACTTTCCAAAGGAGATATTTCGTTTATGCATGAGTGGGCTACAACCACATAGGATGTGAAGCGGCGTTTCCTCTTCAGTTTGGCAGAATCTGCAGATAAAACATCTTGATAATTTGTAATATTTTGGCTAACGAACGCACTTTAACGTCATTTTATAATCTTACACTGCTACCCCGCCAGTGTCAACCGTTAGCGCAGGAGGTTGCATCATTCCTTTATCTATACATATAAATAAAATTGGAGTGTCTGTTTGTAATATTGAAATAACCGTTTTTTACTACATGCATATGAATATAAATACGGTACATACACCAAAAGAACATTTTTTACAATTTTTGTGTCTGTTTCGGCTAATCTTTGAAATGGCTGGACCGATTTTGACGTGACTTTTTTTGGCAGGTAGCTGATGCAATAAGGAATAACTTTGGCTACATTTATTTTAGAAATATAAAGTTAAATTCCACGCGGACAAAGTCGCGGGAACAGCTATAGTATAATATTAGAATACTTAGCTGTATAGACTTGTACCTTTGCTTTTTCAGTTGTGGATAAAACGTACTACAAAAGTCTCTGTGTCTAACTCGGAGAAATAAACATTTATTTTATGAAAGTTGGCACCGCCCTTGTGATAACGCAACGAAAATTGCAATATTCACAGGTTCACACAAAAATTGTTTTGTTCTAAGGGAAGCGATATTGCAAAAGTGGATAAAGCCTTCAAAAAGAATCTAGTCAAACGATAGCTTGCTCCGTATTAAAAAAATGGTTACACAGTTTCATACAAACGTTCTTTTGTGAAGTGTTCGTTTTGTTCACGTTCCATGTTTTATTTTACTACTAGCTGTTCCCGCAACTTCGTCCGCGTGGAAACTAACTTTATTTTTCTAAAATAAAAGTAGCGTAAAGAACTAATAATTATTTTGTTCGTCTTAATTTATTCGTTTCATTAGGTACTGATAGGTTCAAACAATACATTTACATCCTGCATCATCCCTAATTTTATTTCCATGGGGGTTGAATTTATCAAAATCCTATTTAAGCGAACGTCTTCATCATAGTAGCTCCAATCTTTAATTTTAGTTCAATCAGTCAAAAATCTAAGAAGATTTATGCAGACTTTCATCCCCTATTTTATCTCCTTAGGGGAGGATTTTCAAATCAATCAAAATCCTTTCTTAGGGAATGCCTACGTCATAGTAGCTTTATGCATGTAAAGTTTTAGCCCGATCGGTTTGAAATTGACAAAGTTTCGTACAAACTGTCATCTCCTATTTTATCAATTGTTATTAGAATTAATCAAAATCCTTTCTTTCGATGCCTACGTCATTACATCTACCTGCATGCAAAATTTCAGCCCGATCCGTTCAGTGGTTTAGGCTGGTGTTGAAAGATCACTACGTCAGTCACCTTTGAGTTGTATATATTTAGATATATATTTTATAATCCATACATTTTTTTTTTTTTTTATTCTTTATTGCACTATAAAGTCGCGTCTGGTACAAGAGGCGAGCTTAATGCCATATGGCATTCTCTACCATTAACAATTGTTTAGAATGAGAAATGCGTTGCACAGTGGGAACTTTGACTCATTTTCATATCATAAATCTATAACTATTTTATATTAATAAAGATATGTACATGATTTTTTTTTTGATAATCTTAAATATATATACTTTTAAATAATGTATGCTTTGTGAGTAAAAAAATATTTCTAATAGTTATAAATAATGTAGGAATACAAGAAATATAGAATTTGTAGACTTACATTTATGTCCTAAAAAGTTTATACAGAAATAAGTAAAAGTATCAGCGTAAATAACTAAAATTCTTATAAAGATGGCTTACAAGTCACTTAATATACTTTACTCATAAAAAAACTAAATCTTTTTATGATATTTTCTTAAACTTGTTTTATGGGTGAAAGGTATATAAAAATGTGTAGAACATCTTTGTTAAATTATATTGTCTTAATAAATAAAACCAAATTTAGAACTTCTGCAATCTTCGGCAACTGTAAAATCTCCAAGTGAAAGTCTGAGAAAAGAAAATAGTACATATAACGATATATTCATTTTTAAAACAGTTTAATAATATTCGATCTAAACTCATCAATATATTTTTATTTTATAGATAATTTTGGAACATTCTAAGCATTCTAAAATGGTATCACACTATATGACTTGATATTGTTTTGATACTATAAACTTGTTCAGAACAAATTTAAAATACAAAATTATTTTTGAATATGCTTTTTTATTGCCGGTTGATTTAAGATTATTCTATTAAGTTGAATAGTCAGAGATTTGAATCATATTTATAATATAGAGTGAAACTCTTTGGCTACAAGTTGTATGAATGATACATGCACATCCACGGGTTTTAGAAAAAGTATTTATGAGATCCGTTTCTTAGGCGAGTTCCCACGTTTTGTGCGGCGTTTCCTCTTTTCTCTATCGGCAGAATTGCAGATAAAACATCTTGATAATTTGTAATATTTTGGCTAAAATACCAGACTTCAACGTATTTTATTTAATCTGTTCTTTCTTTCGCCACTGTCAACCGTTAAGCGCTGAGTTATGAAGGACTTCTGAATACTTGCGATAATTTTTGCTACATTGGTATCTGAACATATAAATAAAATTATGTCTGTATATAGTTTGAGATAGAATCAACATAATTTTATACTTTAAATCAATAAGAGATTAAATCGCGTCACATACACGAGAATTCACTCATTGGGGCGAGATGAGTAATTAATAATTGTTTAGTAATGACAAATGCTTATGAAGAACTGTAATATTTCATATGCAAATACATACACTATTTTATACTAAATAATGATCATATACGTGTGCAAAATTACTTGATAAAAAATATTTATCATTATGCGGTATAGAATAGGTCTGTATGGGAATGGGAACTATATACTGTGTGAAATAGTTAATAAAAGTAAGGCAAAAGATAAAATATAAAGTAATAATTGAGCAAAAAGTTTTTTTTGAGTATTCAGACAGAGAATCTCAAATAAAGAAGTCTTAACTACGTAACTTAGAAAAAACAAATCTCATTTTATGATATTATACTCGATTTAAATATTTTACGCAGTCAAACTGCAAAAAATTGTTATGCCATCAAATTAAATTATATTTTCTAATAAATAAAACCAAATTTAAACTTGGATAAAGCCTTCAAAAAGAATCTGTCAAACTAGCTTGAAAGTATGAGAAAAAAAATGGTTACATATAACGATATATGGATTTTTTGTGAAGTGTTATTTGTAAACTAAATATATTTTTATTTTATAGTAAAGTACACATTCTAAGCATTCTAAAATGGTATCACACTATATCACTTGATATTGTTTTGATAAATAAACTTATACGTAAACAAATTTAAGTTACAAAATTTTTTTGTCTTTTTTTATTCGTTTCATTTAGAGGATATTCAAACTATGAAGTATGAATAGTCAGAGATTTGAATCATATTTATAATGATTTAAGAGTAACTCTTTCATCAAGTTGAGGTATTTTACATTTTATCCACGGAGTTTTAGAAAAAATTTATGAGATGGCTTTTTATGCAGACTTTCCCACTTTATCTTGTAGGGCAGTAATGGCAAAAATTTGTGATAATAATACTGTACTAAATAATTAGGCAAACAAAATCTATGTACATATATAATTTATGTTATATAAATATAATATATACTTTTTAAACATACACATATATATATATATATATTGAAATATATAAATTTACAGAATAAATACATTTCAGGCAGACAAAGACATGTCATCTACGAGGTATTTGACGGCTTCTGTGGTCTAGCGGTTTAGCACAAACTTCAATAACTGCGGGTTTGATTCCTCGCAAGGTACAAATATTTGTATTCATGAGTATGATTGTTTGTATCGGTCTTGGTGTTTTCTATGTATAATATGTATGTATTTATGAAAAAAATTATGTATTTGTATCAGTTGTCTAGTACCCATAACACAAGCTTTAGCTAACGGATTTTGGGTGTAGATGGAGCTGTGTAAATTGTCCTGTAAAAAAATAGAATAGAATAGTCAGAATTCAGAATTTAAGAATTAAAGAAAATCTGTTTTTAAGTTATAATTAACTTAATAACAGATTTTCATAACATGTTAGTTGCATTACGTGCGGGCAACCAATACATTTAGACTGTTATAATATGGACTGATGATCTCAATGCTAACAATGTACCATGTCAGGTTGACCTCCACGCGGTTCCTTCTGGAAGCCATCGGGATAAATTCTTGGTGAATTTGCCACGATGGGCTAACTGACCTGACCTCATGCTCATCTTATCATCCTCCACTGGTGCCCCGCCAGCGTAAACCGTTAGCGCAGGCGGGTGCCCCATTCCATTATCATCCATAAAAAAAAAACTACGAAATACCATAAATAAGGTCGCTCTAATATAAGGCAATAGTGACATTTAACGTTTAATCTTATAAAGTTATTAGTGTAGTAACCAAATGCCAACATAGTGAGTGTTAAAATATCATCTTGATATACACAAAGTTTAATGGCATTACTCACAAGAGTTACTCAACCTTCGTAATAGATATGTTTATGTAATTCCCAATACAAGTAAAATAAAAGTACCTACAATAAAACTATCCATAACAAAAAAGAGTCCATTTTGTGGAGATACAAATATTTAATAAGCTTCCTGACGATATAAGAACTCTCTCTGGAATATTATTTAAAAGAAAACTGCATGAATGGTTAGTTTCCAAGTGTTTTTACTCAATTAAATTATGGAATACTAAAATGATAAATTGTACTTCATGACATTTAGATTTATATACAAATTGACATATACATACAATAATTCATAATTATATAAACAATCGATAATTTAATGAACTTAGGATTTGTACGCTTGATATGCCTAAGCAGATTTTGCAAGGGCCATGTTTTTGTATAACATCATCGTATGTACCCAAAATCTATTACAAATAAATTTATTATGATTATTATGACAAACGTTTTTCTTTCAGGCGTCCATAGGGTCCGATAACCATTTACCATCAGATGGGCCGTATGCTTGTTTGCCACCATCGTAGTATAAAAAAAAAACAGCTGACGCCTCTCTGCCATCTTGCTCGTTCTTGTTGTGATGAGAAAACTTTTCGAATGAGCGGTATATTAAAAAAATAAGTTTGCTATTTAAAAGTGCTTGAATTTAAGTTTATTTGAATAAAGAACTTTCTATCTATACAATACATCTATACATATAAATAAAATTGTAGTGTCTGTTTGTAATATTGAAATAACCGTTTTTACTGCATTTTTTTCAAAATATTTGTTTGTCTGTCCTTCTGTCTGTTTGTTCCGGCTAATCTCTGAAATGTCTGCACCGATTTTGACGGGACTTTTTTTGGCAGGTAGCTGATGTAATAAAGAGTAAGTTAGGCTACTTGTATTTTAGAAAAATTCTTTTATTTTTCTTTTATCTATTATTAACAAACTATAAGTGAGTTAGAAAAAAATGCAGTGCAGAATAAATTAATGGTAACCTTTGTTTAGCTGGGTTCAGGCACTGGTCACATGCCAATTGGCTCAATTGGCTGACCCTCGGGTCACCCGCCATCTGTTGCCATCTTGTTATGTCAATGGAAACCGCTTAGTTTTCAATAACCATTACCTTTTATGATGAGTGAAGGATCAATTTAAATCTTCAAGGTTGTTATCCAAGGTGGGGCTGACAGAGGTATTATTAAATGTATATAATAAATAACCCTGGATAATTAACACAGCGCCATGTAATCCCACGGTAAGCAGAGCTTAGTTACTACACAACTGATACTTTTTTGTGTACATACACTCAGACCGATACAGACAATCATAATCATGAATACAAATGTTTGCACCATGCGGAATCGAACACGCGATGATCGGAGACAAGCGTTGTGTTAAACCGCTAGACCACCGAGGTCGTCAAATTATTTGATTATTTCTAAATCATAACAGTGTAATTTATATAAAGAAGGAATAAAATAGAAAATTCCTTATTGAAATAAACTTATATTTAAGCACTTTTGAATAGTCAAAATATATATATATTTTTATATTTTTTTTGTTCAGAACGCAGATTCATCACAAGCAGAAAAAGCAATAAGCGTGTTGCTCTTTTAAATAATCGTTGTAACTTTACATTTTAAAGTTGAAATGTGTGAATACAAACTACCAACTGGCACTAATTCCTTAGAGTCATAATATGAAATACACAATAAGATTAAATCAGTAGTACTGATTAGACCAGTCCTGGCTTTTAAAAAAAAAGTAATTCAATTGAGTTTTTTGACATTTCTTCTCAATTGGATCTATATACTGAACTGGACGGTAGGAAAAAATTATAATGTTAAAACTTAACGTTCATAAGCGGCTAAAATGTCCTACATGTATAAATGATTTTTGAATTTGAAATTGAATTTCACAAGCAGCACACGTTCACGAGTATGACGGATGAGCCACACAGCTCTGCGTTCGGCAATATTTTATGGAGCCCAACGACCCGGCCTGCCACGCCGGGGGTTTAAAATAACTTTTCGTAAGTACCAAATTGATTTTGTAAAAAGTACAATTTGGTAAGTATTTCAGAAATTTAAAAACGTAATTCATATAGACACGATTTTGGTTGCGTTTTTTAGTTGGGAAGCATAAATATTTTTAATAAAATATAACAATTACAGGTTAACCCAAAGGGAAACTGTTCGTATAATTTCACATCCCGCAAACCGGCACGGCCATGATTTTTTCACATAAAAAAGACATGAACGTGGCAAAAATTACACGGTTTTTCTCAAATTACAGCGGGAAAAAACCCTATAGTTTTCGCTGGAAACAGGCGACGGGGTGAAACGGGTGGTAAGGGGTGAAACAGTGGATATTCGACATTTGGTGGGGCGAGAAGTGGAATAGCTGCGCAGTGCTATTGTATTGGAGTAAGTAATTTTTTTAATGCGTTCTTGTAATTAAAAGTACCTACAAGTTTACAGTTTTGTCTGGACGGAATGTAAGTACATCCATACCAATATTATAACTACAAAAATATGTCTGTCTGTTATGTACGTACATTTCTAGACGAGTAATATTAATATAATTTTATGTGAAAATTGATTATATCATGAGAATAGATATAGATATAGATAGATAGAACATACTTTATTTGTAATATACCTACCTACAGTAAAAAAGGGATAAACAATATATTAAAGGACACATGTATCGTTACAATATATATTTTTTTATTCTATTAAATATTCTATTCCAGACAATATGCCACCCCCATCGGTACGTCAATACAAAATGTGAACTTTGACCGTATTGGTAATTTTGATGGCGTCTTCTGTTAATGGGTAATCAAGAATACTATTGCAGAGGCCGATGCCGTTTCGAATAGAAGGTAAAAATTCGCGTCTTTTGGTCTCGTTCCGTGCACATCCCATAATAATATGATTGACATCTCCAATTTTTTCACATAATCTTTATTCAAATAAACTCATTCCGATCGAACGTCCAATTCAAACAGGGATCGATATTACGAAGGTCAGATCCGAGGTTCTAATCCCTAGTGGTGCCCTCTGTCTAAAGTCGTATCCGTCAGGCAGGAGTTGGCCTTCAGCCGCTCCATAAGTCCTTCCGAGGCTTTGGAGTGCCATCTGCACTCGCAACATAACGTCCAAGAAGAATGCGGCCAACAGCATTAGAGTAGTCCGAAAAAAAAAGTAGTGTGTGTTTATTAAATTATAATTTATAAATGTTATTATGATAATTGCTTATATGATAAATACTTACAAGGCGTTAACATAATAATATGTCTCAACGTTATCTTTATAAAAATGACTATATGTGTACCATTTCATCCGCTTGATATTTATAGCCTATGTGTTATTCTGATGTATAAGTTATATTCTTTAAAGCTAATTCCCACAGTGGATCTATATTACAGGGGTCTATGACAAACTGTAAGGGGTCTACGACTACGGGTCTTGTTGTTTTTACTTTATGTTTTTGACACTAAACTTTACTACAGCTAGAAATTTACAAAAAACTATACCAGGTAAGAATGGGTCCATCTCAAAACCGAAAAATATGCAAGGGGTCTACGACACAAAAAAGTTTGAGAACCTCTGCTTTAAAGTTCCATCAAAAATCCGTCCAGTAGTCTTTGTGTGAAAGAGTAACAAACATCCATATATCCATCCATACTCACAAACTTTCGCGTTTATAATATTGGTAAGATATCATATCTGATGACAGGTTTAGAACTAGCAAATGGAGTAATAAATAAATGTAGAAAACGAGTTTAGATTACAGTAGCTGTTCCCGCGACTTCGTCCGCGTGGAATTTAACTTTATTTCTCTAAAATAAAAGTAGCCTAAAGAACTAAAAATTATTTTGTTCGTCTTAATTTATTGGTTCCATTAGGTACTGATAGGTTCAAACTAATACATTTACATACTGCATCATCCCCTATTTTATCCCCATGGGGGTTGAATTTATCAAAATCCTATTTAAGCGAACGTCTTCATCATAGTTGCTCCAATCTTTAATTTCAGTTCAATCAGTCGAAAATCTAAGAAGATTTATACTAACTTTCATCCCCTATTTTATCCCCTTAGGGGTGGAATTTATCAAGGTCCTTTCTTAGGGGATGTCTACGTCATAGTAGCTTTATGCATGCAAAGTCTCAGCCCGATCGGTTTAAAATTGACAAAGTTTCATACAAACTTTCATCTCCTATTTTATCCCCTTAGGGATAGAATTAATTAAAATCCTTTCTTAGCGGATGCCTACTTCATAACATACATCTGCATGCTAAATTTCAGCCCGATCCATCCAGTGGTTTGAGCTGTGCGTTGATAGATCACTATGTCAGTCACCTTTGAGTTCTATATATTTAGACTGGCTAGTATAATATAAAGTAAAGTCATTTTCTAGTGCGACTAGCTACTCACCCCAGCTTCGTCCGGGTGTACATGTATTATATACATAAACCTTCCTCTTGAATCGCTCTATCTATAGACTATTAATTTATATGGCAAAATTTATATGCAGGGTCAGCTAGTAGTATATATACATTGCAAGTACCGATGCGTATTTAAGTTTGTCGTTAGATTATAAAAAACTAGCTACTCGCCCTGTCTTCGCCCGGGTGTACATGTATTATACATATAAACCTTCCACTTGAATCACTCTATCTATTAAACAAAACTGCTTCAAAATCCGTTGCGTAATTTTAAAGATTTAAGCATATATAGAGACGGGCAGACAGCGACAGCGAATTTATTTTATACTATGTAATGACAATTCACAGAGTCGTTTAATTAGTTTTAATGATATTATACTTAGGTATTTGATATAACTGCGTATATTTCATTATAATTAACGATACTCGGAGTATAACAAAATGGCGTCTGAAAGCACCTTACGCTCATAACTGCGTGTAAGAAAAGTCTATTTTCGTAGAAACACCTCATATTTTGCTGCTACTGGAGTAATAAATTAATTAAATTTTGCTACTATTATCCTAGTAATATTATACACGAAAGCCTCGGTGGTCTAGCGGACTGCTTTAGCACACCGCTTTATTTCTTATAGGTTTTTATTTCTTCTTTAGGTTCGACTCCTGGCACGGCACAATAATTTTGTATTCATGAGTATGCTTGTTTATCGGTCTGGGTGTTTTCTATGTATTTTGTTTTATTTACGAAAACAGTAAAGTTTATGAGTATGTGTAGGAGAGATGGATGGATGGATGTATGTTACTCTTTCACGCAAAAACTACTAAACGGATTTTTATGGAACTTTACAGTAATATAGCTTATACATCAGAATGACATATAGGCAATAATTACATGCGGGCACAGCTAGCTAGTACCGTTATGTTACGTACAAAGCTATATAAAGTAATTGCTATGAAAACAATTTTTTTTGTCAGATGAGTTTGTAACGGCAAAAATATAACTATGTTTAGGTGGTGGTGGCCACTCAGTGGTCAACTTCAATGAGAATCCATTTCAATTGTTTGAACGTTAGTAACGTGCTACTTTCAAAGACTGTGCTATATTTTATTATTATATTTTGTTTTATTAAAAGAGCTATCCGCCCCGGCATTGCACGGGTTACATTTTTTATACATATTAACTTACCTCTTGAATCAGTCTATCTACTGCTAAAAAGTGCATTAAAATCCGTTGCGAAGTTTAAAAGATCTAAGCGAACAAACAGCAGAAGCGAGTAATTTTTATACTATTTAAAGATATACAAATATTTTTACGTACAAAAAATAAAATCTCTGTCTTTGTAATATTACTCTGTTGTAATTTCACAGAACAGAGATGTAGCGACAAATAAAAAAAATTGTATATGAAATTACTTTATATAATATATTTAATTAGCCCAATTTATCATTTACGAACAAAAACTATGTAGACACGAAAAAAATCTAATTACGAATTGTAGAAAAAAATAGGAAGGCCCCCGATTCGACACGCACAGGGGGTGTGCCACCCCCTCTTTAGTGTGGGGTGGGACCACCCCGGTCACACCCCTCTGACCCAGTAACCACCCGGCGGCCTTACGCTTCGAGCACACTATAAACAATCCCGTGGGACCGCCGAGATTCACGTGATATTGTTTATGATTACAATATCTATGGTTATGTAGTTGTCTATGGACTAATAATTTATTGTAGACATATGTTGTCTATGATAAATTATTAGGCTATAAATTGACCATAAATGGGGAAAAAATCCCTATTAGTATAAATATTTATTTTTTTATTTTATTTATTATAGTAATTTATTTTATTTATTAATTTTATTATTAGTAATTTAGTTTATCATAATAATTTATTTTATTTATTTATCATAATAATTACTAATAGAATTTTGCATTTTTTTAATATTGTTATGGATAAAAGGATATAGTTTCATAAATGGAATGTTTTTTAAGAAAGTAAACAATTTAATGAAAGTTATATCCTTACTAGAAATATTTTGTGTACAATTTTGACTAAGTTACAGTTGAATTATATTAAAAGTAAGAATAAAAATAGCTTACACTTGCACAATTCGCACAGCGCCATCTAGTTCCAAGCTCAGTAGAGCTTGTGTTATGGGTACTAGACAACTGACATAAATATATGTATATATTGTAAATACATACATAAGATGCATAGAAAAACACCCACACCCAGAACCACACAAACATTCATACTCATGAATAAAAATGTTTGTGCTGTGCGAGGAATCGAACCGCATTATGAAAGTTATTTAAAATAATTTTTATGAAAAGATTACTATATCTATTTATAGGTATGTTTAACTCCATAATAATAGCAGCAGACCCGGCCACGCGTTGCTGTGGCTAAGGTTCTTGAATAAAATAATATTGCGACTATAAATTGAGATGTAAGCTATGCTATCTTTCAAGTTGGAACAAATTTCACACAATGAGCAAATCAAATTTGCAATCGGTTCAGTTGTATAGGAGTCCATCGAGAACAAACAACGTGATAGGTAGGTAATTTTTATATCATTGGTCATTGGGCTCCCTAAAATATGGTCGAGCGCAGTGATGGCTGGCTAATCCGTCATACTCGTGAACGAGTGCTGCTTGTACAGACTGGTCTGCTCTTATCACTACGACTGATTTAATCTTATTGTGTTTTTATATTGGAGCCTAAATAAATTAGTGCTGGTTGGTAGTTTCTATTCACACGTTTCGATTTGTAAAATGTGAACTTACAAGGATTATTTAAAAGAGCAACACACAAGTTTCTTGCTTATTCTTCTTGTGATGAGACAGCTTTTCAAAAGTGCTTAAATTAAGTTTATTTGAATAGATGATTTTCTATTCTATTCCGTTCTATATAGAAAGATTATACATGTAAACAATATTTAATAAGTAAATGAATTCCTGTATAAAATTAATACGGTTTTATTTTTTTCAATGAACGATATTCTGAGGCTGTACGGTCTAAGGATCTTTGCCTGTTCCATCACTGAAAATGAGATGGACGAATAAGGGGAAAAAAATGAACGATATTCTGTGGTTATTGTTTTGACAGCTGTCTGTCAAGTTTAAAATGGATACGCGTTAGTTGTAGGGGGTATTATGAACTAAACATGTGGGGGAAAGCATCACAAATATAGATCAGATCATATTATGAAGTTGTTGATGCACTTTTATTGACTTTCAAAAGTTTACGATATTTTGTATATATATATATTATATGTGTAATGTATACAGATTTACCTTTATATCCATGACTCCGCTAGTCTTGATATATAAAACTAACTTATCTTACACTAGCTTTTACTCGTGCCTTTGTTTGTCTTTTTTGAGATAAAAGATAACGTATATATTTCGTTATGATACCGATTTCGATCTTCTTATAAAATTTCATTAAGCACAAACAGACATACTTTCGAATTTATAATATTATAATGTAGGGAGATTATTAATAGCACATATAAGACAATATTATATATTAATAGGAACTAATGGCCCTATTGCTAGCAATGCATCGTGTTCGGCTGACCTCCACGCGTTGTTTTTTGGAAACCACTGTTTCTAGACGTATATGTACTCATAATATTATGTATGATATGGATAGATTTATTAGATTAAAAATTATATACATTATAACATAATATTACAATTTCCTCATCAACATGTAGCGAAATATATTGGGAATATTACATAACTATACAACATCATTATATTTGTAAGTAAATAAAATTATTACAGTTATTTTCCTTTCTGATTCGACTTATTATGACTTCCCTTATTCTACCCCCCCCTCCCCCTTCCCTAATTAGTCCCCCATTTTCAATGGCATCACAACACGTGCGTGTGTTCACGGCCGATATAAAACATAGTGATGTACCTACAGTACCTACAATGAGGCGACCCAGCGTAACGAGATTACGGACGTGACTGCCGTCTCCTACTGTATACATGTATACATGTATAGATGTATACATGTATAAATATACATGTAACGCGTATAGCGTTCGCTAATTAATTAATTTATCCCCATTTGCGACAGACAGGACGTCCTGTTAATATACCAATGAAATGGAGAATCCGCTCTCGTACATTTCTGTCTAATCGGCTGGGGTCTTTGAACTTTTAACCGACTTTGAATGGATGAGGTTTCAATGTAATGTTTTTTTAAACATTAGACATTTTTATTTATAAGAACCTAAAACTAAAATAACCTTAATAATTAAAGTATAAAATTAAAAGGAGTCTTTAGGCAGGGTTTTGAAGATACTGGCAGCGTTCTCTCTTTCAATAGCTAGACTAATTCATTCTCCGAGGTAGCTGCCAGCTTTTCGGTCTCCTGATGTCAACTAACCTTTTTGTTATTTCCTTAAAAAACCTTATAGAGCTGGGACTCCACGGACCAAGGGTTTCGACACCGAAGGGAACAAAATCATATTCGGAGCCTAGACGTCTAGACTAGCCTGCTTTAGTTTTTCGGCCGCTTCACAAGCCGTACCAGCTCTGTTGTTGGTTCCATGCAGATCGGAAGGGGCCAGCGTGTCTGTACAGGTTGCATCCCATACCAGCAACCGGCTCATCTTCCATGGAATCGAACTCATACCGTCCGGTGTCTTGCCATCGTGTCTTGTCACTGAGACGGTGGCAAGGGATCGGAGTATGATATCGTTAAGTGCGGGATGTCTCGAGAAGTGGCCCGTATGTTTTATTTGTACGTATGTTAAAGGATAGGTTGAACGTAATAATAAATATATTAATTTCCTACACTTATTGATTGCTAGCTACCCCGCCCGGTTTCGCACGGGTGAACATGTATTATACATATAAACCTTCCTTGAATGACTCTATCTATTAAAAAAACAGCTTCAAAATCCGTTGCGTAGTTTTAAAGATTTAAGCATTCATAGGGACGGACAGACAGCGAACGCGACTTTGTTTTATACTATGTAATGATTCTTTATTGCATGTGAATGTGGATGATCGTATGAGCAGAGTAAAACCGAAAAAGATATGGATGTACTGTGTGAAGTGCCATCTGCACTCGCTCCCATTTTCGTGAGGTGAACTTGTAAAGGCTATCTGCGGCCAACGGCATTAGAATACTTTGATGAAAAATAGAAATAAGTCCCTTTTTAGTTCAACAATCTAATATCCAATATCATGTTGTTTTATTTATAATAATAATACTAATAATCTCAGGATAATTCACATAGCGCCATCTAGACCCAAGTTAAGCTAGCTAAAGCTTGTGTAATGGGTACTAATGAATAACTGATACAAATACATAGATATTTTTTCCTATCATCCATCGATACAAACAATCATACGCCTGAATACAAATGCTTGTACCGTGCGAGGAAATGAACCCGCGACCATCGGAAGTAAGGCGGTGTGCTAAATCACTGGACCACCGGCCGTTGTATTTTTTTAATAACACAAGAGGACGCGGTGGGAATCTAGAGGTTGATGTTGGGTTGTACAACCCTTCAAATGGGGGGGAAGGGGATTGTTAGTAATGTGGACTGATGATCCCATTGCTAACAATGTACCATGTCAGGTTGACCTCCACGCGGTTCCCCCTGGAAACCATCCTGATAAATTCATGGTGAATTTGTCACGATGGGCTAACTAACCTGACCTCATGCTCATCTTATCGGATGATAACCTCCACTGGTGCCCCGCCAGCGTAAACCGTTAACACAGGCAAGTGCACCATTCCATTATCAACCATAAAAAAACTCTTAAAATCAGGGTGGGAAGCAGATTGTTAGTAATGTGTATTAAAAACCCCATTGCTAACAATGTACCACGCTAGCCTGACCTCCAGGGGGTTCCTCCTGAAAACCATCGTGATAAATTCTTAGTGGATTTGTCACGATGGGCTAACTGACCTGACCTCATGCTCATTTTATCATCTTCCACTGGGGCGCCAGCGTAAACCGTTAGCACAGGCGAGTGCTCCACCCATTATCATTCATAAAAAAACCCTTCAAATCACTTTCCATGATATAAGTAGTCGGGCGAGTTACTAAACGTGCGACTAAACACTAGTACTCGCCTGCACTTGCGTGCAAGTATGTTTGCTAGCTGCCACTAGCGAGCATTGATTCCCGGAAAACTTTCCTATTGTAATACGTTGTTGATTAAATGTTTAGTTTTCTGGGATTCCGTGTTTAGAAATGAAATAGTTAAACTCTATGTAAAAATATCTACGCGAGTGTTCGAGAATATGGATGGATGTTTGTTACTATTTCACGCAAAAACTACGGAACGGATTTTGGTGAAACTTTACAATAATATAGCTTATACATCAGAATAAAATGTAAGCTATAATGTAAAAAGATGTTATGTAAATTGAGCGAAATATAATATTAAATGAGAAGTAAGTGTGATGCAGACGAACTTGCACGGGTCAAGCAATTATAATAGTAAGTCTGTGATAGCATTCATGCTAGCCACGGTGGTCTATCGGTTTAGCACAGCGCTTTACTTCCGATGGTCGCGGGTTTTAATCCTCTCACGGTACAAGCATTTGTATTCAGGAGTATGATTGTTTGTATCGGTTTAGGTGTTTTCTATGTATAATATGTATGTATTTACGAAAAAATATCTATGTATTTGTATCAGTTGTCTAGTAGCTATAACATAGATGGCGCTGTGTGAATTGTCTTTAGCAGATTATTATATTAGAGCCCGTTAGCTGTTAACGATCTAGATGACGCGCGCGCATTGTGTTGTGAATCCTACTGTGAAACCTACTGTGAGACTGGAAAGCTAGCGAAGATATCTTCGAGACCCTGAAGCCCAAGAAATCCGCACAACCATACAGGTACGTCACTGACGCTTCCACTTTTAAAATAAAAGTAAATTCCCTAACATTTTGGTAGCAGAGTAGTTTCCCTAACAATTATTATTATTATAAATAAAACAACATGATATTGGATTGTTGTTGAACTAAAAAGGGATTTATTTCTATTTTGTTCGTATCGATCTCGGTGTTATCTATGTGGATTCTGTATGTATTTACTAAAAATATATCTTAGTATATTTATCAGTTGTCTAGTACACAACACAAGCTCTATCATCTATTCTCTTCTTATATATAAAAATGAAAAGACGTTTGTTAGTTTCGGTAAAACTTGAGAACGGCTGGACCGATTTCGCTAATTTTGATTTTGAAATAAATAATCTTATAATAATAATCTCAGAACAATTAACACAACGCCATCTAGACCCAAGTTAAGCTAGATAAAGCTTGTGTTATGGGTACTAAATAACTGATACAAATACATAGATATTTTTTTCGTAAATACATGCATATTATACATAGAAAACACCCAGACCGATACAAATAATCATAGTCATGAATACAAATGCGAGAAATCGAACCCGCGACCGACGCGACGCGACGGGAGATCTATGTAGGTCGCAGTGCTACAGGTGCAGGTATCTGACAATAGCCCAAACAACCCAATAAAAAAAATACTATTTTCCAAAACTACTCCGATTCCTTCTCTATATAAACTACAAGTGTGCGAACTTTCATAGGCCTCCCTCCGCGCAATTTTCTTAAAAAGGAGTAGGCACAAATTTTTTCCTTCACATATCAATATAATGATGACGTATGACTATGACCACTGAATTACAAGTCATAACCGCAACATTTAAATTTATAATTCTGCAATCAAATTGTGTCGACTTCATGAATTATCAAAGCCAATTATCCTCCAAGATTTATGAATATATCTCACATAATTGTATGAGTTTGTATGGATTCATGCAAATGGATCAATTGAGTTATGTATAGGAAATGATGCGTTAGAATCAGTATTGGTATTCTGTAAGCCTTTTATCAACTCATTTCACTCATCGCTTCACTTAACGCACTCGTATCCTACTGAGCTATCGAGTTTGCCTATATTTCTGAAACAATCACTAGTTAGAACTTGTTTTATCTCTGTCCCGCTCTAGAGCATGTGGACTGCAGTCGCTATTAAGTTTTATATAATATCAATGTATAATTTCACCGATCGATGCCCCGTCCAATTCAACGGGGATCGATGTTACGACGGCCTGAGCCGAGGTTCGAACTCCTAGTGGTGCTTTCAGACTAAAGTCGTATCCGTCAGGCGGGAGTTGGCCGTCAGCCGCTCCATTAGTCCTTCCGCGGGTTTGGAATGCCATCTCCACTCGTCCCCTATGATCGGGTGAAGCTGTAAAGGCCAGCTGCGGCCAACAGCATTAGAGTAGTCCGAAAAAAAAATTCACCGCGGATTCCGCTATCGAATTCGTAAGTGATGCATACAGAATAGCTCTACAGCTCCGTTGTTCCGTGACGAATTGCGTTAAAATATTTGTGTGCGTGTGCGCGCATTCGGATTTTGTATTTTGTATTAATTAATGATGATTTCTGTGCACGTGACCGTTAATATGAGCAAGTTGTTCCGGGTTTGATTCTGGATCGATTGATGTAAAATAATTTTGTATAGGCATTTTATTTTTTTACCAGCTTATAATTATTTACTAGGTTTTATTTTACATCTGCGACTTCGTCTGACTGGAATTTAACTTTATATTGTGTAAACAAATAAGATTTCTAAAATTGTTGTAGCCTAAGTTACTTTTTACACCATCAGCTATCTGCGAGCGAAATACCCGTCAAAATCGGCCAAGCCGTTTTTATGTGTAATTAACACATAAAATAGGTTATAGTGAGTTAACCATATATTATCAGACTTCAATTTAGAACTTTTAAAGAAAACCAATACACATTAAATAAAAAGCTCTAATAACTAAATACAATCATAACTTACTATTTTCCTTACACATTTTGATTTAAAGTTACGACAAATGAGTAAATCTTTTACAACTTCAAATATAACTCTGTTGCAATTTAAACGGGCCCCAATTTCAGTTTGGGCGCTGTCAAACGAAATGTATATCTGAAAATACAGATACAGACCTACATATTAATTAATACATTATGAGCGGGGCAGGTACTTATATCCGTATTAATAAATATATATTTTATATGTATATATATGTAAATATATATATAAATATATATTTATTAATACGGTTTCCCTTGTGTCACTTAAAATTACTTATTTTAAACGTATACTAATAACTTCCCCGATTTTAAACGGCAATGTGCAGAACGAGTTCTAGTACCCTAATAAGTGGCAATTAATGGCAATACGATTATAAGTGGCAATCCTCGGAACGGGTACAAATACCTGCCTCGCTCATAATGTTAATACTACCATAAATGAAAAAATAAATTGTCCAAAAAATAAAAAATAAATTTTAGGAGTGGACAACCCTCATGACTTGGGGAATGAAAAATAAATAGTAGCCGATTCTCAGATCTACTGAATATACATATTATATGTATTTATTATTATTATTATAATACGTATAATTATTATATAATACGTATTTTATTTCATATCCAAAAATTCATAAAAATCATTCAAGCCGTTTTTGAGGAGTATGGTAACTAACATTGTGACACGAGAATTTTATACAAGAAAGCTCTAAGAACTGAACATAATCATAACTTAGTACATACAACTGGCTATTAACTATAGTAATTTTAAGTTACGACAATTGAGACAATTTTTTATAACTTCAAATACAACTCTGTTGCAATTCAAACGGGCCCCAATTTCAGGTCGGGCGCTGTCAAACGAAATTAATATCTGAAACTACAGCAGCACGAATGATTTTCGTTTGTCGGTAAAAATTTATGTAGTATATTATATATGTAGGGTTGCCTACTTTAAAATATGAAAATCAGGATAAGACGCGTGAAATCCCGGATTTTAGAGTTTAGAAACCCGAAATTGTCAACAGGTTTTTTAGCACATACTGTAATAAAAAAACAGTTAAAAATGTCATAAATCACTCTTATTTATTTATTTTCTGACCTTAAAATTAAATGTACCTAACAAAACAGACTCTTATTACAGTTTGTTACAAATTGTTTTAATAATCAGTTTGATTTTTTTTGTTATTAAAGTAAAACACAAATTATTAATATACTTTAATATTAATCCTAAAAAAAAATACATTAACCCAGACGCTCCCTGGATGTCCTCTAAACTAGAACAAATCCACAGAAACCCGGACAGAAACGACGGCAACCCTATATATACATATATATAAATAGGTAGTTATATGTTGACAAGATCGATGAGAGATTATACATGTGTGTGCACACGTGTGTATGTATACGGTTTAGTGATGTGTGCGTTAAAAGGAAGGATTACGATAGAACGAGAGTAGGTTCTATTTATTTAGGACTTTTTTTATTTGCCGTTACTATGTACTCGCAAATTGAAATCCCTATTTGCTGAATAGGATGAGATGAATCTTCAGAAATGAGAGGCCAATTAGATGGTATTAAGGCAAGAAATATGTACCGATGTTTTATAGCTTTTACAAGATTTTATCTCATTATTGAAATTTCTCGGAATCCAAATATTGAATAATTGATTGAAGTTTGCTAATTCTCTTAATAAAGTAATAATAATAATTTATTTATTTTTATTAATAATTTGTTTACTTCCTAATTATATTGTCAAATATTTGTAAATATAATATTGTTTAGTGATGGTGTTAAACAAAAATTGTGGTTAACTGTGTTGGTGGTACAACAGTTGTAATACAGTAGATATATATTATTGTTACCGTCTGCTAGTGTATTATTAATAAAGTAATTTATATATATATATCTATATCACCTTCCACAAGGTAACTTAATATACCGATTTTTGAAGTTTAATGAAATATTCTCTGAGATATTTTATAAACTATTTTTTGTGTTTTTACCGCGTAGTGGAGGCGGAATATTATACCAGCAAGATGTAACGGAGTATCTGAAAGAGCCCCTGATAGATGCAGTTCTATGTTTTTGAGTATATTGAGTAGTAAGCAGATGAGAAGAGGCTCTTGTGCGATAACAGTATAGAAGTTTTCAAATGGGACGAAATGTTTGAGGAAATTAGGCCCTGGCTCGGGATCAATTTTTTTATATTACTATGGTGGCTAACAAGATCTATTACAGATAGAAAGATAGATAGACAGATAAAATCTTCACTCATATTTTAGAGTTTAACATACAATTATAGACAAACAACAATCAAGTCTTTCCCATTTATAATAGATGACATGTATCTAGATGTACTGAATAGCACAAACAAGATGGAGGCATTTAAACAGCACATCGCCTTAAGCTTTAAAGGAAACGGATGTAATTTATAACAACTGTACTAATACATCACTCGCGCAACTTTCATCCTTACACCTATTACAATAAGAGCTTGCTATTTGTATAGAAAGTTTCAACTGCTATCTCGTGACATTGTCTTAATTTCAACTTTATATCTATGGGGATAAGATTGAAGGATACATGGGGTGAATCTATTCTATATATATATATTCGTATATGTATGTATGTCTTGATATTGTCTTAATTTCAACTTTATTGCTATGGGAATAAGTTTGAAGGACACGTCGGGTGAATCTATATATTTATGGAGTATATGTATGTAGTGGATTTATTGATTGTAATATTAACATCTGTAGTAGTGATACCTCTTCTTATACAGTACTATCAGAAGACTGACTTGAAATATGATCGAGTCGAAATCAAATAAAAAATATATATTGTAAACCGATTAAAATAAAAAAAAAACAAAAAAATATACGAAGTTTACCACTATATAATACTGAAAACCGCTACTAAATCGGTTAAAGTGAGATAATAATTACAATAATAACCTAGGACTATTCACACAGCGTCATCTAGTCCCAAACTAAGCAGCGCTTATGCTATGGGTACTAGACAACTGATATAAATACTTAGATATTTTTTTTGTAAATACATACATAACGCACATAGAAATCAACCAGACCAATACAAACAATCATACTCTTGAATATAAATATTTGTAGCGTGCGAGGAATCGAACCTACGACCATCGGAAGTAAAACGGTGTGCTTAACCGCTAGCGGTAGCTAGTCTAGACTTCCGAAGCTGTTTAACTATAAATGTACGCGACATATATAAAGGTTTGTTATTATATATATATATATTATATATATATATAGCTAAAATTGTCCAAAGGTTTTCATCTCACTGAGCATATTACAAACTACCACAAAACGGATTGGCACTGATCCCTGTCAATTGACGCATCCCGGCCGCATTGATCCCACGGGACGCAAGGGATTTCCTCACAAACGTAACGGGATTACATCACTGATTCCTATTGCGATACAGACCCAGATTTCAGGGGAGAGGGTATTGTTCTACTAAGCTAGACTTTGAACAAAGTTGTCTGGCTCAATCTTACCTATTTGTGCCGTCAAGCTAGCGTACTTTGTTTGATTTAAAGTAAGACCCAGATTTCAGGAGAGAGGGTATTGTTCTACTAAGCTAGACTTTGAACAAAGTTGTCTGGCTCAATCTTACCTATTTGTGCCGTCAAGCTAGCGTACTTTGTTTGATTTAAAGTAAGACCCAGATTTCAGGAGAGAGGGTATTGTTCTACTAAGCTAGACTTTGACCAAAGTTGTCTGGCTCAATCTTGCCTATTTGTGCCGTCAAGCTAGCGTACTTTGTTTGATTTAAAGTAAGACCCAGATTTCAGGGGAGAGGGTATTGTTCTACTAAGCTAGACTTTGAGCAAAGTTATGTCTCAATCTTACCTATTTGTGCCGTCAATTATTTTTTTTTGGTTCAAAGTAGGACCCAGATTTCCGGGAAAAGGGTATTGTTCTACTAAAATTCTAGCTAAAAACTACTACTAAAAGTCTAGCTTACTTTGAACAAAGTTGACAGACTGCCTTATCTATATTTATTATTTGTACCGTCAAGCCAGCGTACTTCGTTTAAGCTAAAGTAAGAAGGGTGGGATACGGCAATGAAACGATATGGAGGGATTCTAAAATAGCATCCTGATCATCTGGATGAATGGCGGTCCACTGCGGATTTTCTAGAAACTGTTTGCCGCACACAACCACATTATGGCCTGATCAACTGGATGAATGGCGACCTTCCACAGTGCGTTTTTCTAGAAAGTTTTTGCCAGACACAACCACATCGTAGAATCACCTTCCAGCGAATGGTATTTAACCGATACGATATTAAAACTTTCAACGAAGGGCCGCTTCTATGCCTGAAAAGGCAGAGACGGCCCCTTCTTGAAGGTTTCTAATAAAAAACAAGGCCCGGATATATTCTAAAATACAATCTTGATTATCTGGATGAATGGGTTACTCCACCATGCGTTTTTCAAGAAACCTTTTGCCCCGCACAAACAGATTGTGGAATCAGATTCCAGCAACCCATATACGGTACTTACATACTTTAAAAAAATAATTAAAAAATATTTATCTTTCTATTTCTGTGTCTCCGTCTGTCTGTTTGTTTGTTCTTGCTAATATAAAAAACAGCTGCACCTATTGACGGGACTTTTACTTACAGTTAGTTAATATTAAAACATGGGCTAGTTTTATTTTAGAAAATTTTTACTTATTTCCATGCAGTAGAAATCGCGAGTAATAATAAGGTAAGAAAATTACCAGATGATTGCAGACAGTAGACTGTTGAATTACTTACCTGAAACAAAAGAATATTCGAATAGTTAGATATATGCAAAGTCTATACAAAGAAAGAAACTAAAAAGAAATTAGAGACGGTTTCACAGAGCCTGTGGAATCTAAAACAAAACGCACAAAAGTATATGAATTTGAGTCTATGGAAAACAAAAACGTTATTCATATAAAAAAAATAGATTGACGTCGGTCTAGCGGTTTAGCACACCACCAGACTTCCAGGTCGCGGGTTTGATACCTCGCACGGCACTAACATTTGTATTTATGAGTATGATTGTTTGTATCAGTCTGGGTGTTTTCTATGTATAATATGTATGTATTTACGAAAAATATATGTCTATGTATTTGTATCAGTTGTCTAGTACCCATAACACAAGCTTTAGTTAGCTTATCTTGGGTCTAGAAGCTGTATGAATTGTCTTGAGATTATTATTATTATGTATATAAATGTCCAGACACAGACAGAAAGCTAAAAGAAATTAGATACGGTTTCCCAGAGACTGTAGAATCTAAAACAAAACGTACAGAAGAACCTGGATTGGAGTCTATGGAAAACAAAAACATATCTATTTTAGACAACAAAAAAATAGATTATACGTATAAATGTTGTGTTGCATAAATACTCGTATCTAAAGCCTTATTGAAAATCAATGATCTCAAACACCCTTGATCCTTCAGGAGTTTTGAGGTCACTGAAAGTAGGTCATCTTTCAATAACCTCGCGCCACTCGGGGTAAATATACGTTTGTACAACGTTCACAGTTCAGCGTCCTTTATTGACGGCGATCAACGAGGTCAAGCAATGTTAATTTGTTTTATTTTTGGGATGGGTGACCGTCATAGTCACCCATATCTTTTGATTAATATATTGAATTATATCTTAGATAAATCCATCTACTTTACTTAGATAATACCTACATAGAAAAAACTGACAGCAATATATATTAATATACAATATAACTATTGTCGGAGTATGATACTCATATAGTCTGATGAACATAAATATTTGTATTGTGCAGGAATCAAACTCGCAATCAACGGAAACCGTTCCTTAAATTCTTCATACTTAGAGGATTCCGCTTGTTATTTGTTGTTGTACGAATTCGGTATTTCTGGTAAAATTAAGTAATATAGAAATAATCTTTATTCAAATAAACTTAATACAAGCACTTTGGAATAGTAATATTTTTTATTCTACCACTCATTCGGAAAGCAGACTCATCACAAGAAGAATCAGCAAGAAACTTGCATGTTGCTGTTTTAAATAAATGTTGTACAGAATTACATTTTTAAGAATTTTGTATGAATACAAACTGCCATACAAATAATGTCACAGTTGTATGAGTGTCATACATATACTAGTGTACATTCGATACATTTAGAAAATTGTTGCTATTTCAATAATAAATTTAATCCATTAAAACCTAATGTCGATAGTAATTTGAGCTTTAGTGTCTAAGTTGTAAAAGGAGATATAAGTAAAGTCGATATCTCAAGTAATCAGGTATGTATTCAGGGATTAAAGAGTTCATGCGAAATACTTCAGTACATAAGGTCACATTTTTTTAAGGATCATAATGGAATGGTGCGTTCGCCTGAGCTAGCGGTTTACGCTGGCGGGGCATCAGTGGAGGGTGATAAGATGAGCATGAAGTTAGATAAGTTAGCCTAGCTTAACAAATTCTCCAAGAATAAATAAATAAATAAATTTATCATGAGGGATAAGCGTAGAATTTTTACCTTTATGTTGCAGTATCACAAACTGATCTTATTTTATTTATATACTCTTTATTGCGAAATTAACCGAATAATATAGTACAATAGGCAGCTTAATCGCAATCTCTTCCAGACAACCATTGGGTAAAGGAGAAGACAAAAGGATGTTACGTGGCGCTAGAACAGAATAGTAAAATAGTCGTATGTTCATTTCACAAAGATCGAAACTCTGAGCAATAAGCATATTCAACATATTGACATATTGATAAGATTACAATAAAAAAAAACTATTATTAAATACTATTATTATTATTTCCAATAAAGAAACAGTATTACTGATTATTACCCTGTCCAATATTTTTTTCTGGACAATTTATTGTGACCCTGTATTTTTTTTTTCAAAAAAGACAATAGTCATTAAAATAAAGTGAGGGGCGTCCTCTTGCCTACCTCGAATTGATTACTTTATATTGCCCCTTTGTTCCCTACGTTCGGCCCTGTTGTAACTAAGTCAGAACAAATCGGGTCACTTAACTTGTAACACGTTTATAACTGCCAACAATGTTATTAGATTTGCAGATTGGAGCACTTACCTAGTTACAATGGTTGCTATGATTTACTAGTTTGTTTTTCACATTAACGTATTGGTAACAGCGGCTTCAGTTATCCAGTTATAACGGTATATAGTTATTTCCTCTTTGTATGGACAATTTATATTTTTTTATTAGAATTACGAAGGGAGAAGGTAGCTATTTGTCCAGAAGGTAGTTACTTGAAATGGCTACATATCGTTGGAAATATTTGAATGTGCCACGAGGGGACTCTACAGTGGTTTTGTTTTTAGGTTATTTAAATGTACATACTTAAATATAGATGAAAAACCAAAGTAAAAGAAATGAAAAGATAGAGATACGTGTACTAAAGCAATAGATCACAAGGCCATTTAGTAATGACTAGTGGTCGAAATACGACCATAATTAATTTAAATTATAAGTTTGAAGTATAGTCTTTGACAATATAACCTTAATAATGTATTAAGGTTATATTGTCAAAGACTATACTTCTATAATCACAAGCACTGGCAGTTGCAGAAGCAATAAAAAAACAGTATACATATATGCATGTGTGTCAAATAAATGGTAGTGCGTGTAATGATTTTTTTATTAATGTAATGTAGTTTTATGCGTAATTAAAAAAATAGTAACCTGCACTCCTTCTCTATATAAATTATGTGTATGTGAGAAATGTCATCTGCGCAATTTTCGTCCAAAGAAGTTTAAAGTTTTTGTTTCACGTATTAATATACATATATACATTCACTTGATATTTATAATAATATTTCGCTTAATTTACATTATATCTTTTTAGTTTAGAGCCTATGTGTTATTTTAATGAATTATCTACATTATTGTAAAGTTTCGTCAAAATCTATTCACTACTTTTTGCGTGAAAGACTAACAAACATCCATCCATCCATACTCACAAACTTTCGCGTCTATAATATTAGTAAGATAATAATATAAAAAAAAAGAAAAAAATTGACGGCACGGTGGTCTAGGGGTTTGGCACACCGCTTTACTTCCGATGGGTGCGGGTTCGATTCTTCGCACGGTACAAACATTTGTATTCATGAGTATGACTGTTTGTATCCATCTGGCTGTTTTCTATGTATATTATGTACATATTTACGCAAAAAAGTATCTGTGTATTTGTTATATCAGTAAGCTGCTTAACTTGGCACTATATGGAACTGTGTGAATTGTCCTAGGATATTAAAAAAACATGAAATAATACAAAGAAAGTGAGTAACCCTTCATAAACTATTATAATATTCACATTAGTTCGGTAGCTGCCCACAGAAATCAACATTCTGTCAATTTTTCACTTTTTTTCTGTTTATCCATTAGGAAAGGGAACTGTGCGTATACAGCCATAGTGTTTCCCTTTATATGCGCGCACCATGACTCCCTCCGTTAAGTGATTGTCACTTATTCGTCCCCTAGTATTGTTCTTTCTAATTAAATCTTTTAACAATGTCGGGTCCGACCGACAGCCTTGCCCGCAAAGCTTATAGTATTTTCTGTAGTTATAGTTAGTCTGTGTGTAATAATAATAATAATTTCATAACAATTCACACAGCGTCATCTAAACCCAAGTTAAGTTAGTTAAAGCCTGTGTTATGGGTACTAGATAACTGATACAAATACATAGTTTTTTTTCCGCAAATATATATATTTTGACTTTAATGTATTAGTGCTAGACGGGAGCTTTTTTAGTGTATGCCTGCGCTAACGGTTTACGCTGGCGGGGCACCAGTAAAGAATGATAGGGTGAGCACGAGGTTCGGTCAGTTAGTCCACTGTAGCAAAAACGGAAGTAATTTAACACGATGGCTTCCAGGGGAACCGCATGGAGATCTACCTGACATGCGACCATTGTATGGTAGCAAATGATTTTCCCCCGCTAGATAGTGGTTTGTATTCACAGATTAATAATAATCTTACGACAATTAACATTACTCTGCGAACCACAGTTTAAAAAACAGAGGTACAGAATATAACGCCATGACGAGAGGACCACAGGTTAAAAAACACGTTCAGAGTATGACGAGAGGTGATTGCTCTAATATTACACTTCATATCCGGCAGTTCATCAATTTGTTAGATTTGTAAATAATGAGCTAACCCGCTCGCTACATAAATTCACAGTTACCGCAACTGATCGTTTACAGTTAGCGCGAAAACTTAACTGTTAGTTACCGCATCTATTTACTTATTATCGTGAGATAGATCTTGAGATGTTATCGGTTTTTTTTTGCTGAAGAATACTCGCGAATGCTAGAAGTACTTCTAACTACAGTTTATGCAAGACGAGGCTTAAACTCACGCAGTCGTGATTGAATTTGAATTGCAGATTGCTCTTAGAATTGACAATGAATGCGATTGTAAATTGTGACGTTAGAGTTCTGAGTTTTCGAACGATTTTTTTGTAGTGTTTCTTCTGTGTAAGATATTATTCTTAACACAGTTCTTTGTTTTCTTTATCGCCCATATATTTTGGTTCTTCGATGTGTTTTTACATTTTCGAGTTATCTTCGCAAATGTACCTAATCATGTGGGTTAAAATTGACTAATATTTTATTTATTTATATACTCTATATTACACTATATATATTTAAAAAAATAACAGAGAAATCACTATTACATAGTATAAAACAAAGTACTGTCGCTGTCTATCCGTCCCTATGTATGCTTAAATCATTAAAACTTCGCAACGGATTTTTGAAACGGTTTTTTTTAATAGATAGAGTCATTCAAGAGGAAGGTTTATATGTATAATACATGTACACCCGGGCGAATAACTAGTTAGGGTATAAAAGGCGGTCTTATCGCTTATGCAATTGCTTTTAGACAATCTTTGAGTAAAGAATAAAAAGTGATAGTTGGCGCTAGTATATAGTAACGTATAGTGTACATAGTATGTCTTGTTGTACATATACAATAGAGTTGCCAACCGTCCTGTCTAACCAGGACATGTCCTAGTTTTTGAAGTGTCCTGGGAAGTCCTGTATAGATATTTGGTAGCGTCCAGGGTTTTAAAAATACGCGCGCCTCTTAATTACGGATTTTTAACTGTATAATTTTATCTAGTACTTTTTATTAAAAACCTAATTATATTAATTACTTGAATGTAACTACATATTAATATAACTATTGCTAGACTATACTGCGTTCTGTTTTTAAACTGAATAGTCCTGGTTTTTTGAACTTTCAGTAATGGTTTTTTAAATTTGGGCTTGGCAACCCTAATGTACAAGTAAGTATATATATATATATATATATATATATATATATATTCCGCAATACTGACGTACCAGTATATTATTATCGGCAGGTTACTTAATATAATCAAATTTTAGATAATCTAAATTCTTAAGCTCTTATTCCGATGATGAAAAAAAAATCAAAACCAATTTAAAAATTCTATAACCTATATCTAAATTAACAATAACATTATATATTCCATGCAAGACACGACGCGGGATGTATTTACTACTGAATGAAAGGTAATAATAATCAACAACCACTGCACCACTGCGTGTAATGGCGTCGCAACTACGAATCTTAGATCTTTTCTGCAGAATATGACAACTTTATTACATATATAGAATTCCTTGCGATGAATCGGCGGTACAACCGTCGGGGGGAGGTGAGAGGGGCCAGGAGTGAGGGGGGCAGGCAGGGGTCATCGACCGCGTGGATGGAGACTGCGCGGTTCCACAACACAACGTCGCGGGTACAAACTCGGAGTCACTCAGCTTGAAGAACACGTATTGTATTTTAAGAGTTGTACACGAAAATAGGCACACGTATACACCTACCTGCATCTATGTTATTTTTAAAACTTACGTTCATTTTTGCACTAATGCTTGCTTTAATTCAAATTCAAAATATCTTTATTCATGTAGGTCTATTACAGACTCTTATGATATGTCAAATCTACTGTCAGTTCGGAATGATTTCGAGATGAGAAGAACTGACAAGAAACTCAGCTCGTACTTTTCAAATAAATGTTCTACATGTTTACAATTAAAAGTACACTTCTGGTCACCCAGTGGTCGAAATACAAAATACAGAAAGTTATCCATTTTTATACGACTTCATACACAATACTATAAGGACGCTATAGATGTAATTAATAGTTGATTTGTATTTGTAGAATGTAATTGTTTGGCTGAAAGGAGATTTCCAGGGCCGTAAAATACTTAATAATAAAAAAAAGGAATACAACCGTAATTAATATAAATTATAAGTTTGAACTTGGTTCTAATTTATATATAAAGTAAAAGTATGTGTAAGTATTTGTAATAAGTATGTGTGTAAAGTATGTAAAAACTAAACATATATACTATATGAGTGTATGTCAAATACATGGTAATGTATGAAATGTTTTTCTTTATTGCTTTAATGTATTTATTATACATAATTAAGAAAAAATCTTAGCATTCTGCGCTATATAAACTATAAGTGTGTGAAATTTCATACTCCTCCATTCCCGCAACTTTCGTAAAAAGTCTTTGCTTCACGTATGAATTAATATATATTTTTATTTATTTATTTATCTACTTATTTCAGGCTACTAGGCCCATATTATAAATACCTCATAGACTAACATACATCTGAAATAATATAAAATTTAGATATTGAAATTGTCTGTGTGGTCACGGCACTGACGACGGCAATCTACCACGGTAGCGCCTATACACCACACCCTTCGGCCAGTAGTCTTCCTTCATAAATATATATAATAGGTAGATAATTTCTGGATGTAATCAAGTCAAGGAACTATTGTTGTTAATTTCAATAAATTATAAAAAGTAAGAATTATGAAATAAAGTATTATAAAAATAAAGTAAAGTATTAAAAAAATACTAAAGTAAAGAATTATAAAATATCCTTGTCTACATCAATGATAAGAACAGAAAACTTAATATGCAACGTAAATAGGTATGTAGGATTAAAATACTGGTGAATGTCCAAGGATTAAAAAAACATGAAATAATACAAAGAAAGTGAGTAACCCTTCATAAACTATTATAATATTCACATTAGTTCTTTATGCCCACAGAAATCAATTGCCGCTCAATATTCTGTCAATTTTTCCCTTTTTTTCTGTTTATAGAAAAGTATACAGCCATAGTGTTTCCCTTTATATGCCTACATTATATGTCTACATCAATGATAAGAACAGAAAACTTAATATGCAACGTAAATAGGTATGTAGGATTAATTGTAAAGGGTACACCAAGACGATGGCATTTACTTTATTCTTTATTAAAAAAGAAATCTTGTAGAAAAGGCGGATTTAATACTGTATGAGATTCTCTTGCAGCTAACCTTAAGGTATAATCAGTAAACACTGGGCAGTAATAGCCAGAACTGTGACATATACATATATAAATAAGTATATATATATATGATATTATATTAGCCATTGTGTGAATGTGAACAGTTAAGAAGTAACGTAGAAAATTGTAAAAAATCTCAATAGTAACTTTCATACAAAACTGCGTTGACACATGATCAATTTAGTACGAATAATTCAGTATTTATTTTTATATTAGTACTTTAATTTTCTTTTGTAAATTCAAAATTAAAAGTAGGTTACTTCGTTTTCCGTTTGGTATAAATCCACAAGATTACAAATAGCTGTTCAGAACCAAAATTAATGTAAGGGTTTTTTTGGACTACTCAAATGCCGTTGGCCGCTGGCTAACAGCTTCACCGGACGATAGGGGGCGAGTGCAGATGGCACTCCAAACCCGCAGCAATACTTATACATAATCTGACCTCATCTTTTCATCCTCCACTGGGTCCAGCCAGCGTAAACCGTTTAACCAGGCGGGTGCGCCATTCCATTATCATCCATAAAAATCACTGTGAGACGAGCATTTATTATATACTTAGATTGAATGTACTTCATATTTATTATTATACATTAACATGACCTCAAACATAAATGAACTCTATAAAACAGAGGTTTCTCAAGTTTTTTATTGTCGTGGTTGGCGCATTACTGTAGTAAATACACGTGCCTTGTTCTATTACCAGGCGATACATAACTAATATCACCAGACGTCCCGTTTTGAACGGGACAGTCCCTTTTTATAAATACGAGTCCCGGTGTCCCCGAAATGAACTCGGGCACACAAAGTTGTCCCGTTTTCGGTAACCGTGCGAAATTTTGAGTAGACGAGCCGGTTGTTGGTTGTTGGTAATTAAGGTGTGTATTACTTAATATCTTTTTAAAAAAGCAAATTTGTTTCACCGACAAATATAACTAAAGATTTTAATTTTATCAGATAAATATAAATATGACTAAACAAAATACTTAATGATATTTATGGGGTATATTTTTTAATTCGTAACTTTTACGCTAACTTTTTCTGAATAGATAATTTTAAAAAACAATTTTTTTTTTTGACTTTCTGTTAATTGACCTAACTAAATCGATGTCCCGTTTCGAGTCTAAGAATAAATGGTCACGTTATACATAATAGAATTTATTAAGCGATTACATACATACATACAAGTCTACATGACTTTTATCAGTAGTCAGAGGCATTGTCAAGTTTTTTTTATGTATATTGAGTAGCAAATAACTTGATGGAATGTGCCAGGCGTCCATTATAAGCTGGCGCAGTTAGGCCGAATATTTATTTACTTTTTATTGCATCGGAAGATATTATATAGAAAATAATAAGGTACAAAAGGCAGTCTTATCGCGTAATCAATCTCTTCCAGATAACCTTTTGGTAGAGGAGAGAAGGTAGAAAGTGGTAGATGGTATAATAATAAATGATAAGAAAGAGAGATGAGAGAGTTATAGATAAGAAAGAAAGAGAGATTTTGTGTGTAAGAGTAACAAACAGCCATTCATCCATTCATAGTTACAAACTTCCGTGTTACTAATTTTAGTAAGATCCATGCATATAGATATCAAAATACATAGGTTACTACAGTGATGAATGGGAGAGAAAAATATATTACGTCGACCCCAAATAAATGCGATTAGAAAGAAGCAGATGATGATGATGGTGGTCATGATGACGGTGATGCTGATGATGATGATGATAGTGATATAGGTTAGATAGGATATAATATATATATATAGAAATATAGGTTAGGCTTACCAGCGATCGTGGTAGTCGTGGGAAAGAACAGAACATACATACTAGAACGCCATAGAAATCATAAGATAAGGAAAGTGAGAGTTTCTGTCCTTTCGTCTTATAATGCAGACCTGTATCATTATTTTTTCGTGTCAATTGAATGCCAAATTGCAGCGACATTTCATGAGAATCGGTCAAGCCGTTTCGGAGGAGTATGGGAACGAAAACTGTGACACGAGAATTTTGTATATAAGATTTTGACCTAGAATCCAATACAATGGCCCATTTATGTATGACGAGACTACCACAGATAAGAGAATCTTATTAATATTAAAAATGCGAAAGTTTGTAAGTTTGGATGTTTGTTACTCTTTCACGCAAAAAACTACTGGCTATATTTTTATATTGAAATTTAGCACAGCTAGTATTACATTTAATGATAAAGAGCATTTAATGATAAAAAACATCTTTTGAGCGCTAATATATCAAAGTCCTGTCGGAAACGATTTATCAAGACCTACATTAGGAGTATAGCCTTGTATGCCTGTTAGACGTGGACATTGACACAAAAGGAAAGAGACAAACTGGAAGCCTTTGAAATATGATGTTGGAGAAGAATGGAAAGAATTAGCTGGAAAGATAAAATAAGGAATGAAGAAGTGCTTGAGAGGATTAAAGAAAAGAGACAGATAATAGATATTATTGAGAATAGGCGAGGAAAAATGTTGGGGCACTTGATACGACACGACGACCTAATTAAGAACATTATAGAAGGAAAAATAGATGGAAAGAGAGGAAGGGGAAGACCAAGACAGAGCTATATCAAGCAAGTTAAAGAAAAAGTTGGAGTCGTGTCGTATCAACAGCTAAAAAGACTGATGGAAGATCGTGGAAGGTGGCGGGAGCTCCACCGACAAGAGCACTGCTCTTAAATTATGAATGAATGAAGTATTACATACTACCACGGTTTTACCTGCCAAATAATTCAATAATGTTGGGTACCATATCGCAATCCCTTATTTGTAATTAATTATTTTACGTTTGGTGTTCATTGTGACGTTTTTTAATAATAATTTTCCTGGATAATTCACAGAGCGCCATCTAGTATCAAGCTAAGCAGAGCTTGTATTATGAGTACTAGATAACTAATATAAATACTTTGATGTATATATTTTTGGCAAATACATACATAATACATATATAAAACACCCATATCGATACAAACAATCTTACATATGAATATTAAATGTTTCCACCGAGAATTGAACTCGCGAGCATAGGATGTGATGTTTAAACCGATGGTCTAGCCACCGAGGCCGTCAAAAAAGTAATAGCGTATGCAAGTATGCAGTTACGGCAATCATAAACAGTGTGTGGTCATTTGTAGGTCATGTTTCTGTGTATGACTATGAAATGGTACTCCCGCTGTTGTAACGGTATACTGCTGGTAGGTGTATGAATAGGATGGTAAGTTTTTATATATAATTAAATCCTGTTTCCGCAGACATTTTACAGCTTCATCGGACTATAGGGGGCGAGTGCAGATGGCACTCCAAAGACTCGGAAGGACTTTTGGAGCGGCTGAAGGCCAACTCCCGTCTGACGGATACGACTTTAGTCTGAGGGCACTACTAGGGGTTCGAACCTCGGCTCGGGCCGTCGTAAATTCGAACCCCGTTTGAATTGGACGGGGGATTGATCGGAGGGGCGAGGATGGTGAGTATGAAGGTTGGTAGACCGTGGCTTTAGGAGGAATTAATAACGATGGTTTCCAGGAGAGTCAAATAATAATAATATTCCAGGACAATTCACACAGCGCCATCTATTCCCAAGCTAAGCAAAACTTGTGTATGGGTACTAAATAACTGATATAAATACATACATTATTTTGTATATACCATAAATACAAAGAATCATGAGTACCTCACTTTCGGCGGTGTAGTGGTTTAACAGACCGTTTTGTTTCCGCTGGTCGGATGTTGAATTTCTTGCACGGTTGTTTACTAAAAAAATGTATTTAAGTATTTCTATACATTTCCTTCTATATTCTTCTTTCCTCTCCTTCTACATTTCTATATATATATAACTGTGTACATTACCCACAAGCTCTGGAACTTAGCTTGGGACTAGATGGCGCTGCAGATTGTCTAGGATTATTATTATTATATATTACTGCTTTATTCTGTTTAATGTTCGTAAATGAAATAATAAAACGTGTCATATAGGTATATATAAATTAACATATGTTTCTATAGACATTTTGTTAGCATTGTGCGCATGCAGCTATTATAGTGCACACAATGGGAGATCGTTATCGTTATCACATGAGCGGTAAACTATTTATGTTACTTGTTCATTACGATACTATCTGTAGGTATTTTTTAACCAACACCAAAACAGGAAGTTTTTATTTCTAACTAGAGACAGAACTGTCAAGCAAACTTAACTGTATTATATAGGTACAAAACGTTTCTCTAGAATTTTAATATCTATTAAAAAATAATAATCATGTAATTTTTTTATTAAAATCAATCAAATTTCTATAATTAAAGTAGCCTAATTTACTCTTATAACATTAACTTATTATTCTTATTCATCTACGAGTGAAAGTCTCGTCAAAATCGGTCCAGCAGGCCAGCTGCGGTTAAGATCATTGCAATTTTTTTTAAATACTATTATTACACCTATTCCTTACCATCAGGTTCTGTATTTATACTGAAGTATCTAGAATGTGTAGATTAAATAGAGAAGAACTGTTAACAAACTTAACTGAAATTGAAAATCTTTTGATTTGTTATTTTAATAAAGAAATAATATTTATTCAAATAAACTCAATGAATAGTTGTATTTTATACCACTCATTCGGAACGCAGTTCCTCATAAGAAGAATGAGCAAACTTGTGTCTTTAAATAAATAATTACATAGTAACAAGTAAGAGGCAGTTAATAAGGTCTTAGTTTTCTTATGTTTATTCTAGTAAACCACTAGAAGCCGACTTTCCCCGTCACTGTGATATTAATAGAAGGCAACAATATACTAACACAATCATGATCCGAGATCCCGCGAGATTGCAACTGTATTATACTTTACGTATTATGTATATGTTTATATGTATATAGGTTAGAGGTCGACACCCTCGTGAAACATAAACTCCATATTACATACTAGATGACCCGCATAACTTAGTCTGCATCACACTTATTTCATATGCCATAATATCTTTTTAAATTACATATGTGTTATTCTGATGTATAAGCTACATATATTACTGTAAAGTTTCATCGAAATCCGTTTAGAAGTTTTTGCGTGATCTATCCCCTGTCCAATATAATAGAATAGAATAGAAAATCATTTATTCAAATAAACTTAATTTAAGCACTTTTGAATAGTCATAACAATTTGTTTTTTATCTACCACTCTTTCGAAAATGTGTCTCATCACAAGAAGAACGAGCAAGAAACTTGTGTGTTGCTCTTTTAAATAATACTTGTAAGTTTACATTTACAAGTCGGAACGTGTGAATACAAACAACCAACAAGCACTAATTTTTTGGGTCAAATATAATCATGCAATAAGATTAAATCAGTCGTAGTGATAAGAGCAGACCAGTCCCTACAAGCAGCACTCGTTCACGAGTATGACGGATGAGCCGTCACTGCGCTCGACCATATTTCAGGGAGCCCAATGACCCGGCCCACCACGCCGCCACATGTCTGGACATTTTAGTGAGCATGACTACTCATTCCACACGACCACGTCACAGCTACAAAAATTACTATATGGTAGTTACAGTATTCGCACTTTACATAAGGATGCATGCGGCAATCAATACAAAAGCTGCTACGCTATCATATATCAATTCAAACGGAGATCGAAATTACGGCCTGAGCTGAGGTTCGAACCCCTAGCGGTGCCCTCAGGCTAAAGTCGTATCCGTCAGGCAGGAGTTGGCCTTCAGCCGCTCCATAAGTCCTTCCTTTGGAATCTGCACTCGGCCTTTATCGTTCGATGAAGCTGTAAAGACTGCGCCCAACAGCATTTGAGTAGTATAAGAAATAAAAACAAGAATGGTGCGATATGACCTTTTCTTATGTTATGGTACCTATGGTTATGGTACATATGGTACCCCGCCGGTGTAAACCGTTAATGTAAGCAGGGGTACTATTCCATTATCATCAGCGAAAACAAAATAGTAAAGTAACTTTATTATAAATTAGCTGACCCTTGCTACTGCGTTAGCAGAGTTTCATTGCAGCTTCGCTCCTATTGTTCGTATCGTGATGTTATAGAAATAGAAACAATCTTTATTCGAATAAAGTTAATATAATCACTTTTTAATATTCGTATTTTTTTTATTCTACCACTCATTCGGAACGCAAATTCATCACAAGGAGAATGAGCAAGAAACTGCCAAATAGCAAAGTTCACATAAATAAATAAATAGTTACGTGTATCCAGATAAATTACATACATAAAACAAAGATATTTATATGTATCTGTATGCATATGTAGATATTATTCAAGTTGGGACGAGCTTATATAGTTTACTTTGTATGTATCCACGAAAAGATAATATCTGTATTACATCGAAGTACATCCATTATTCATTAATTATCCTACCCTTAATCGGTATAATCTTATTAAGGGCATTTTCCTTGATTATGTCAGCAAAAAGAGACAGTTTAATAAGCAAGTATTAAATAGGATAGAATAATAATTTCATGTTGCCGTCACTAGTGCAAATATTGACAAAATCTAAATTACCTAGTATACACATGGTATATTTTGTTGGAAACTCTAACAAAAATAATTACTAAAACCTTTTTATTATTTTCAAATAGAGAACTTTGTGTTTTAGAGATTATGATCGTCTTTTGTCCTTTCTCTTCACATTATTGTAATACCGCTGGTTATGTATATTAATATATTATACATATGTAGATAAACAATTTGTTAAATGGCTCACACATAAGTCACAATAACGTAAAGAAAAAAGTAAATACTATATTGGTCAGTTAACAATATATGATATAGGTATAAACAACGTGTGAGTAACGTAGTGTCAAGTAGTGTGTGTGCATCGCCCATACGAAACAAAGGCAGCACCTCAGTGTATTGTTTGTCGAGCAGCAAACCACAGATTTTACCTGGAATATACGATTGATAATGATATGATAATTAATAGAATTTAAAAAATAATAGCTTTCTGCACTCCTCTATATAAACTACAAGTCTGCGAAGTTTCGTACAGCTCCGTCCGCGCGTATATTCGAATACTGACTGACTGAACTGATATATTTTACGAAGTAAGAACAATAATAAAAACAAAATTTTTCCATGTCACAGTTGTATATTTATCTTCATAAAGTTCCAAGTTTTGGTGTAGTTTTTATTTAGCAAGTTTATTACGGGTATTCTTCTGAACTATTCACAAAATTACATTTTACTTGTGCAAAAAAAAGAAAATACAGGAGGTTACCATTGTGTGTCGATAAATCTATTACTTTCTAATTTATATTTCTTCTTTTTCACGGTTTTGAGTTACTAACACTGATTAGACTATTTGCATTTGCAATAGCATATGCTGGTGGTCACTCTATATTATTGTAACCATGTACAACCCTATTTGAAAAGAATACGAGTTGAGACTTGCCGTCTTGAAATAATTCCAAACTAACGGTACATTTGACATATCATAAGAATAAAGATATTTTGAATTTGAATTTGAATTTACTTAGATTTTATATTTACGCTGAAAAGCTGTGTAAGCGACACAGCGTCTCAGCGTCACTCGTCCCGGCTTAGCATGGATGCATTACAAATCTTAAAATTTTTTGGTTTGTTCTATACTATTACACGCATGTATTACACATACACCTTTCTCTTGAATCATCCTATCTATTGCTGAAAATTGCATTATCCGTTGCGTAAATTAAAAGATATAAGATAGCAAAATAAGCAAAGATACAAAGCACTAATGATAATGACAAATTATACCCACAAGGGAACGCTTAAGATTTTTTTTAAATGGATCTATCACGTAATATCTTAGATTAACTATCGTTATCCACGAAGCACTATAAATTTAAATACAGCCCATATTTAACATATTAAAGTATTATAACATTATTTTTAGATATAAATATTGTTCTGTAGAGAGTGTAGATATAAAGGAAATAATATTAGAAAATCCCACGCGAACCAAAAATAACGGCATTTGTGCACAGGAATCCGCATAAACTCGCAACTAAAGCATAACTTTCAACGTCCACAATGTTCAGCTATTAAGTATTTACACAACTTTGTATTTAATTACTTAGGTATAGACTATAAAATACAACATTTATTATATTTTTTGTAAGAACACTACACTGGAGGACAAGATATAATCTTGTTCTTTACTGTAGCTAGAAGGGATATAATTAAATTCCTACGCGAACCAAAAATAAAGGAATTTATACGCAGGAATCCGCATAAACTCGTAACTAAAACAAGGCGTAATACTTTTTACGCAACTGTGTGTTTAAGACTATTATTATTGAGTAAAAACAATATATGCATCAAGACTGAGGCCACCACTGGACACTGCAATCTGAATAAGCACATGGCGAAATTAGGCCTTAGCTTAACATCAATCTGCAGATTTTATCAAGCAGAAGAAACGCCACTACACTTCCTATGTGGTTGTAACTCACTCATGCATAAACGTAATATCTCCTTTGGAAAGAATACACTAACTGAGGATATAAAAACCATCGCTCCTAGAATATCCTTCAATTCTTGTCCCTCACGGGTCTAGGTAGCGAACTTTGAATAAGGGCGAGCACAATAGATCTATACAGGTCGCAGTGTTACAGGTCCAAGCACCTAAAAAACGACCCAAAAAAAATTATATCTGTTTTAGTCGCATTAAATAATAAGGGTGGTCATGGGTGCCCACCCTATTTTTTTTTACATTTTTGATAAAAAAATATTTTTTTTGCCACATGCACTCCTAATTTTCACCCTTCTATTATGTATACTTTAAATTTCTCCAACTCCTATTTTTTAATAGCGATATATTTTTCATCCATATGGCAAAATAACGTTTACCGGATTATCAAGTGATATATTACTGAGTCTGCCTAGCCAGTTTGTTATTTACCCTATTTCGACATACCATCCGTAACTCAGCTCCAACAAAATATTGTACTTACAAAGTATTTGTGTAGAAAAAGCGGGCGATGCCGCCGGGCGGAATGTAATCGAAATATTGCGACCGGCGCGGCATACGGTATTTATGTAATATTGATGTTGTTGTAACCTATTAAACGATGTGATCGTTAATGTATGTAATAATATCATTGTGAACATTCTAGATATTTTTTTGTCATAAAAAAATATCAGTAAAAGCTTTGGAATTACAAGAATTATAAACTATACTGATAAATAAAATTGTAGTGTCTGTTTGTAATTTAAAATTAACAACTTTGTACTAAATACAAATAAAAGTATATACATAACTCAGTTTAAAAAAAAGCCTATATGTCTGTTGGTTTGTTCTTATTAAAAAAAAATGTAGTGGTTACATTTTTTTTTAAATATGCATAATATTAAAAAAAAATTGTTTATCTGTCTGTCTGTTTGTTCTTGTTAATACATTGTTTTAATACATATAAAATATACGTAAAAAAATATATTCATGAGTATGGTTGTTTGTATTGGTCTGGACTAATACAAACAATCATACTCATACAAATATCTGTACCATGCGAGGAGACCGAACCCGCGATCATCGGAAGTAAAGTGGCGTGCTCAACCACTAGACCACCGAGGTCGTGTTAGTTCATATTTTTTTTTATAAACGTCCTAGTGATGTTGTAATGTCTCAGGGCCGATGGTGGTGTAATGTAACACCGCACATCTTGGCAGATAGCCAAGCGGAGTCACCCCAAATAGCCTTGTCACTGCCACCCACGTAAACACTTCAAAACCATCAAACTGACAGACTGACAGACTGACAGGTCCACCAAGATTGCTTTACAAATAACAATAACTAATATGTATGACGGTTTGTTGATACATTATAAGTACAATTAGTAAAGTCCATATTAATTTTTTTTTAATCCAAAATGTGTCCGTCTCTCTGTATGTTTGTTTGTTTGTTACCTTTTCTCGAAACTGCTAAACTATATTAATGAAATTTAACGTTACGTTACGTGTTTGGACATATATTATTTATCTCAAAAAATAGTCTGCGAAGGGGTGAAGTAGGGGATGAAAGTTTGAAGTCACGTGTAGCAGCTGGTAATTTATAAAACAATATCTTGCGTGCAAATGAAAAAAAGAGTTTGTTATAATATTAAAATAACATTTATTTTTAATAAAAATATGGTAGGTGAACAAGATTTGGTAGATACACATCTACCGTTCTATCAGTTCAGCAGTTTAGTCTTGAAAAGGTAATAAGGAAACATACAGAGAGACATTAAATATTTAATATTTTTAATGCGAATATAACCTTATGAGTTGATACTATAGAGAATAAGTTTCATCATGTCCTGCTGTTCCTAACGTACAAATATTCATTATATATAACAATAAAAACAAGTATTATTGTATGGATGAAGCACCCCGAAATGACGTAATTAAGTATATATTGCAAACTATATAAGTCGTAAAATATAGTATAAAAAGTATTATTGTTGTTCAGTTATAGTGAAAAACATCCGAATTGTATATCTGTGGAATATTGTTATCTATGGTAAAAAAAAACAAAGTACGGTTCTGTCTTGACATCTTACATATTGGATGAATGGCCGACCGAGTAACAAGTTCAAAGCGTGTTAAATAATTATAATCCCAAAAAATATCAGAAAAGACTTCTTACTTAGGCCAAATTCCATAATTGTAGTTATATTTGATGTATCCTTCTTCAAAATTTTGTAGTAATAATAAAAATAAATTCAACCAATTGAGTGTGATTCAGTAACAAACATTAATATTTATATTTGATATTAGTAGGTCAGAGGTAGGCATATGAATTTCTAAATGGGCATCAAGGATTCTTGCCAGCTGGCTTTACACGACACGTTCTTTCACGCGCTCTGTTTAGCGCGGGAAAGACAGCGCGGGCAATCGAGATTCCAGAACGTTCTTTTTCCTTTTTTTGTGTTCAATTTTTCGCGCTTTATTGTGAACGTATTTCATGTCATTATATTTTGTTTTTAATTTTTATTATACATACTGTATACTTTATTATTAGAAGATACGTTTAAGATTTATATATTATTAATAACTCTATAATTATGTTTTTCCTGCATAATCAGATGTCCGCCATTTTGGAATGACAAACAATTTGAGAAAGGCGCTAAAGCGTGATTTTAGGATGTAGGAATTTTATATTCATCATACTTTATTATCCGAAGACAAGTTTAAGATAAAAAATGATCAATAACTCTATAATGTCTTTGCTTTATAGTCAGCATCCGCTATTTTAGAATAATAATTAATTCCAAAAAGGCGCCAAAGTATGATTGAAGGAGACTGGAATACGCTAGCTGACGGTGCGGCGCGCTCATTCTTCCTCGTTCTCTTTGCCTACACATTCATTCTTTCTTGCGTGATAGCCGATTAGTGTTTTTTCGGACTACACTAATGTTATTGGCCGCAGCTGGCCTTTACAGCTTTACCGGGCGATAGGGGGCGAGTGCAGATGGCACTCCAAACCCGCAGGACTTATGGAGCAGCTGAAGGATACGACTTTAGACTGAGGGTACCGCTAGGGGTACAAGCCTCGGCTCGGGTCGTCGTTTCAGGCAATTTCGATCGCCATTTGAATTGGATGGGGGATCGATCAGAGGGGACCGATTCGTGTAAGAGCGTACGTGTAAAGGCAGTTATTGGCAGTCTATGTAGGTGGGTAGGTACTTATACACATAAATATGTATGTCGGTCTGTCGCACCTAGCGGATACATGTCAAGAACACACCTTTTAGTGTTCATTGCAATTTGTATGTATAAGGTATAATTAGTCGCAATTTATCACTTTAAACACTTTGTAATTTGAATTTTATTCTACAAAGAAATGTCTTGTCAAGAAATTGGTAAATAAAGTACAGACCATAAATTCATCACAGAGCAATTAACACGTTTATAACAGTTGTCATTATGAAAATTTTACCAAAAATAGAATTTAAGTATCTAACGTCGTCAATTAATATTACATTAGACAAGTTTATTGTTATTTTGAGTGTCGTGCGTTTAAACATCTACCGAATAAATACCATTTCATTTAATTTCAGCCCGTTTTCACACAAAAAACAAAACCAATGAATATATACAAACAATAAACAATTGTAACAAATATGTCACGATAAATAAAATACAGTTTTAAGCGGAAAATATTTTATTGCTAGTGACACGAGTTTGCGTGGCGTACGTTTAGCATATTTTTTAATGCATTGTCATGTTTAAAAATAAGGTAAAGGAAATAATTGATACATCTATATGGAAACATAACATGTGAGTTTTGTTTATATAGTATTTAAATATGCAAAATTACTTCTTTTTTGTATTATTTATTTTACTAATGGTCCTTTGGTCTATGGTTAGCAACATCTGAGCCCTGTATATTGGATATTATCCTGCTCCTATGCGAAATAATTCCGACAATTTATCACGCGAAAAAATTTGATGTCTATGGTCAGTATTAGACAATATCTGAACCCTATATACGAGTATTGGACAAAGTACTGCTCCTTATATTATACATGAACAATATGTGAAATATTCCCGCCAAATTTTTCGCGCGAATAATTCACATGTCTATGGTCAACACTATGTCAATAGACAATCATATGTCTATGGACGAGTCAGCGTTGGACAATATCTGAGATGGTGATAACAATGATACACGTTCAATGGACTCAAAAACTGCGACAAACAGCTGGTTATAAAATATAATTATTATAAAAATGAAGATTTCATTATTCACCTTTAAAGATAAGACCTGTTCATTATAAACGAAATGCTCGTGAAAGGCAGTGGTTCTCAAAGTGCCTTCGCGGACCATTAATAAGTAGTAGGACCGTAAAAGGTAAAATATGTTCGGCGGTAGATTACATTAATAGAATGTAGTTATTTGCTTGTCATATGGCAAGTCAGTTGATACGAAGTACTGTTATTTTCTATTAGTTTTATACTCAAATCGATATTGTAATATGTGTTACAAAAGCATATTAATTTCTCGCTCCCTTTCTTTTTATTATAAACTAGTTGAGCCTGTGACTTAGTTAGTATATGTGCGTGAAGCTTAGACAAAACCGTATAAAGTTTAAGCCATTTCTTAGATTAGCGCGAACCAATGCTTAGATAAACAGACAAAATATAGTAGGTACAGGTAAGTCTATACAAATGGAAATAATTTTTATTCAAATAAACTCAATATAAGATTATATATAGGTATATAAACATGTATGTCTAATAATGTTTGATCACTTGCTAGCTTTGGGTTCTGTTGCGTTGATGATGTCCCCACGTACGTACATATCACGTTTTATTTAGATCTCGTGGGAAGAATAAAGAAATCAAGTTGTGACTAAAAACTTTGGGAACCACCGGCGTAAGGGAAAAAGGTACAAAATACATTTTTGTAATGTTTAAGCGCATTAAAAGAGATTACGGTACCAAAAAACTGCGCCGTCATCTGATGACTGCACGGAGCCGAGGAAAAAGATTACGTTAAGGGCACTCCACACGATCGTACGGTTTGATAGAAACCGTACGTGTTTGATGCAATCGTTAGTTGGTTTGAAGGTACGTCGAACTTTGCATTTTGTTGCAAGTAGTTATTTTACAAAAGTTGATAAATATAAGTAAGTATGTAATATTTTTTCTAAATATTATATACTAGTTGTTACCCGAGACTTCGCCTGCGTGGAATTTTCCTTGTGTAAATATGTAATATTTTTTCCGAATATTATATACTAGTTGTTACCCGAGACTACGTCCGCTTGGAATTTAACTTGTTTATTTTTATAAGTGGTAACCCAGTGGTCGAAATATTATCTGAATTAATTTAATTTATAACTTTGAACATTATTAAGGTATTATTGTCAAAGACTAGAATTTCTGCATTACCCGAAGGTTGACTGGTAGGGAATGCTTATAGCATTAAGTCCACCTTTTGTACCATAATTTATAGATCTAAATAAAAAAAAAGACTATTATGCGTGTGTTATGTTTTTTTTTCATTGATTTGATGTTATTATTATGGATTATTCTTAAAAAATACTCAATACTGTATGTACTCAATATTTATTTCATTCCATAATATTACAATGAAAGATATTCATAATTCGTTTTATATCATTATGGACTCTGTTAGGGCCAACGGCGAATCCAGGGGGGGGGTCATGGGGGTCATGACCCCCCACCTGAGCCCAGGACTATTTATTTCTATTTTATATATTTCTATTTTATATTTTGAAAAAAGAATTAATTTAAGTCAAATCGAGATACCTCCGTTTTAGAAGTCGGTTAAGAAGGCACCAGTAACGAAACAGTTGTAATAACTGTCACCAGTTCATAAAGTTACCACAAAAATATTAGCAACAGAGCATTTCCAGGGCCCCCGATAATTTTATCGTCACCCGTCACCACAACAATGGACACGTGCCCACAACCACGCAGCAACAAAACATAAAATTACAACACAACGCACACTTAACCTTTAACACTTTCGAATAACGTTTAAATTCCTTTGACATCATAAGATGAATGTTCAGTTCTTCAGACTGTCTTCGAGATCGACCTTAATTCTTTATAAATAAGGTTTAAAATCGTGTGATGGGTGGCACAGCTGTGGTATGAAGGGAATTCTTATAGGTGCTTGCTTGGCAGCCATACTGTAGGACGTATTAGCATTGCGACGCGTAACGAGGTGTGTATGTATGTATGTCTTTGGTGCGAAACTCGTGAACTTATATGTATACTGGTCTTGATGGCCTTTTGATTATATTACTATAATCTATACATCTATACATATAAATAAAATTGGAGTGTCTGTTTGTAATATTGAAATAACCGTTTTTTACTGCATGCATATTAATATAAATACGGTACATACACCAAAAAATCACTTTTTTAATTTTTGTCTGTTTGTCTGTCGTTCTGTTTGTTTCGGCTAATCTCTGAAACGGCTGAACCAATTTTAACGGGACTTTTTTTGGCAGGTAGCTGATGTAATAGGGAGTAACTTAGGCTACTTTTATTTTAGAAACATTATTTTATTTTAGAAAAATGAAGTATAATTCCACGCGATCAAGGTCGCGGGTACATATAAATTTCAAGTAAATTACTACATGGTTTTTATGAATAAATGTAAATTAGTAATCCATACATAAAATAAAAATGAAATGTTTGTTTGTAATTTAAAATTAATTGGAACAAGGAGGAGGTGAATATGAATGCGCGTAGCGTGCGAGGAATAGAATCCGCGACCATCGGAAATAAAACGGTGTGCTAAACCGCTAAACCACCGAGGTTTTCAAAATATTATCTCAATATCAAAAATATAATTGTTAGCTCTATCTTTTTTTTATGGATTTACATAGCGTTTTTTTTATGGATGACAATGAAATGATGTACCCACTGGCGCTACGGTTTACGCTGGCGGAGCACCAGTGAGATGTTAACATAAACATGTGGTCGGGTCAGTTAACCCACCGTGATAAATTCACCAGGAATATACCACGATTGTTTCTAGGGAGAACCACGTGGAGATCCTGATATGGTACATTGCTAGCAATGATATGATACCAGAATACGTTTTTAGTTAATATCTAAATAACGCAACCTGGGAAGGTATCTGACCCCTGAGATACGGATAATTCTACAAATTGTAATTCAAATTCAAATTCAAAATATCTTTATTCATGTAAGTCTATTACAGACTCTTATGATATGTCAAATCTACCGTCAGTTCGGAATGATTTCGAGATGAGAATAACTGACAAGAAACTCAGCTCGTATTCTTTTCAAATAAATGTTGTACATGTTTGAAATAATACAGATTCATTTAAATTCAAATTTGGGAGAATAGACAAACTAAAAGCATAATTCAGGTGGTATAAAGCATATACTAGTACAGGTGGCATTATATATGTATGTATTTTTGAATATATTTTCAAAGTTATGTACAATTTAACTATGTAACACAACCTAAGATTGCAATAAAATATTTTTTTTTTCTTCTCAAGTTTCGCTGATAACATTGGTATGTACGGGTCTAAACCCAGTACATAACAATCTTATATTTTTACGTGAATATACTATAAATATCAGGCTATTCTGTTTGTAGAAATTATCTGACTATATTATTAACTAGCTACTCGCCCCGGCTTCATCCTGGTGTACATGTATTATATATATAAACCTTCCTCTAGAATCACTCTATCTATTAAAAAAACCGCTACAAAATCAGTTGCGTAGTTTTAAAGATTTAAGCATACATAGGGACGGACAGACAGCGACAGCGGCTTTATTTTATACTATGTAATGATGGGATTATTAATCCACATTACTAAGAATTACCTTCTCCCTGTCTCTATAAATTTTTTTTATGGATGATAATGGAATAGTGCATCCGCAAGCGCTAACGGTTTACGCTGGCGGGGCACCAGTGGAGGATGATAAGATGAGCATGAGGTCAGGTCAGTTAGCCTATCGTGGTAAATTCACCAAGAATTTATCACGATGGTTTCCAGGGAGAACCATGTGGTCAACTTGACATGGTACATTGTTAGCAATAGGGTTATTAATCCACATTACTAATAATCCTCTTTGCCCCCCCCCCCCCCCTCTCTATCGATTAGAAGTACTATAATAAATGTAAGAAAGACAGTATCCAACTGTTCCACCGATTAACGGAATTAGGTCAGACTAAATAAAGCAACAGGTCTGCCTGCATTTAGATCTAAAAAATATGTTGATCGATGTTCCTAGGGGTAACCGCGAGGAGGTTAACTTGACATGGTACATTGCTAGCAATGGGGTCATTAGTCCATATTTCTAACAATCCCCTTACCCCAATGGGGTACTAAGAAGCGTCTTAGTTAATATCCCAACATACCAATGAGTAGATGTACATGATTCTGCTTTAACTTTGTTATTAGTGTTTACCATCACTGGAGAGTTAGTCGAAAATTCATATTAATATACAATATTTTTAGTGTCGGCCAGATTCGAACTCACGTTCTTTGAAGTCTTAAATAAGGGTGATAACTACTAGGCCAAATAAAATATTGCTTTTAAATATGTTATTATAAATATATTTCAGAATGTCTACCGCCCTTGAACGTCCTAACTTGTCATTGAATATTTATATATCGTTTTATAATAAATAAATAAAATAAAATATAACATTTCGGGCATAAAGTCTGGGTATGAAACTACAGAATAAGAGGCATGACATCTTACTCTTCTAGAATGGCTACATATGAGTGATATTTATTTATTTATTTTATTTAAAACTTTATTGCTTTTTTTGTACAATAGGCGGGCTTAATGCTACGATACTCGAAGGCGGTTTAGTTTTATATCACGTCTATCACATGATAACGTGATGACCGTAGTACTGTTCATCTATATAGGCGACGGGTACCACTTACCACCAAATGAACCGTCGCCTTGTTAGCCAAAATGAAAATAAAATTGTCTTTATTCCTGTTGGTCTATTACAGACTCTTTATAATACGTCAAAATAGGGGGGAAAGGAGTAACGGTTTTCGCTGGCAGAGGAGGAGTGACAGTGACAGACCAGTGGAGGATGACAAGATGAGTATGAGGTCAGGTCAGTTAGCACATCTTGACAAATACTCCAATAATTTAACATGATGGTTTCGAGCGGGAACTGTGTGGATGTCAACCACATGATGAGACCCCACGGGAACTGCGTGGATGTCAGGAGACCCCATTGGGTCAACAGTCCATTCCATTACATACTAACAATTCCTTCCCAATATCCGGTACTACTGACCCGATTTTGAAAATACTTTTAGTCTTAGAAACCTATATAACGTCACGCTACGACCATTAGGACCAAAGCAGGAGTAAAATAAGTAGCAAAAACAGGGAATAATTAACGTAGACTATTAAATATATATATATGTATGCATTAATATCTTATATATAAAATTCTCGTGTCACAGTTTTCGTTCCCATACTCCTCCGAATCGGCTTGACCGATTCTCATGAAATTTTGTGAGCGTATTGAGTAGGTCTGAGAATCGGTCAATATATATTTTTCATCCCCCTAAATGTTAGGGTAGTCCACCCCTAAATTGTTTTTTTATCTTAAGGCTAAACAACGTTTGCCGGGACAGCTAGTGACAGACAGTATATTTATATTTATGTATATTTGTATGTATTGTATTTTCGTATATCACGTGCGCCACCTACCCTGTTCTTATTTTGTATTTCTCTATCCACATAAAGGTAGTCTGGAAGAGATTGCTTAGCGATAAGATTGCCTTTCGTATCAGTCAATGTATATTTTCTATTTTAATTGTTTTTTTTATTCTGTAATTGGTGCAACAAAGAGTATAAATAAAAAAAAAGTAGACGAATTGGCCAGATAGCCACAGATGCTAAGATAATTTATATTCTATACTCCGCCTACAACTTTATATGTCATACACTTTGCCTTCCCGCTGACGACTAATCTTACAGTTGTCAAAAGTGAACTGTAAGTATATTGCAATATGCTTTATTTTTCCTTCACAGCCGCCCCCCATTCATTATATCGTTAAACAATGTCAGAACAATAAACGCGCATGGTTTTGACTTCAATTGTCTGTTCGTTTGTCACTGGACAAAGAACAAAGAACCAGAGACACATCGTCGCGTACGTATGATATTAACGTGAGATATTGTGTGTAAACTCTCACTTTAACACTATGCAATCGCATGATATATTATCCCACGGGATTTCTGTACTTTCATTATGATATTTAATAGCTGGACATCTCTACACGCTACGTGAGTAAAGTTATATATAAATGTTATTAATATTCTAAACGCGACACTTGTGAGTATGGATGGATGTTTGTTACTCTTTCGCGCAAAAATTACTGAACGGTTTTTGATGAAACCTTCGAGTAACATAGCTTATACATCAAAATAACATATGGGCTATAAATTTCATGCGGGTGAAACGCGGGCACAGCTAGTAGCTTCGTAGATGTGAAATAGTCAGTATCAACTTGAGAGACAATATCTATTATAACATTAAGCTATATAGTTGTAATACCATGAAATACTCTCCCATGGGATTTCTACATTTTAATCTATACATATAAATAAAATTGGAGCGTCTGTTTGTAATATTGAAATAACCGTTTTTTTACTACATGCATATGAATATAAATACGGTACATACAACAAAAATAACATTTTTTACAATTTTTGTCTACAGATACACGTCTGTTTATTCCGGCTAATCTCAGAAATGGCTGGACCGATTTTAATGGGACTTTTTTTGGCAGGTAGCTAATGTAATAAGGAGTAACTTAGGCTACTTCCATTTTAGAAAAATAAAGTTAAATTCCACACGGACGAAGTCGCGGGAACAGCTAGTTATGATATATAATAGCTGGACATCTCTCCACGCTATGTGAGTTAAATTTAAGATACATATAAATAGCTTCATTTGTGTGGAATAGTCATTATCAACTGAGAGACAATTTTGTTATTCTATTCTAGGTATTACACTATCAGAATAAATTATTGTTTATCAGATATGTCACTATTAAATATCGAACTCATATTCCAGTTTTAAAATACTGGTATGAATTTCTTTCGTGTTTATTACACACAACCGTTTATTACTCAACCGCATGAAATTTATAGTCTACTAGCTGTCCCGGCAAACGTTGTTTTACCTTAAAATAAAAAGATAATTAGGGGTGGATTACCCCTAACATTTAGGGGGATGAAAAATAGATGTTGGCCGATTCTCAGACCTACTCAATACGCTCACAAAATTTAATGAGAATCGGTCAAGCCATTTCGGAGGTGTATGGGAACGAAAACTGTGACACGAGAATTTTATATATAAGATTATTCTAATGAATAAGCTATGTATATTAATTATCTTTATTTCATTCAGTAGGATCGTTACAACATTATTTATACAATAGATACACTTTCAAGATATTATCAATCCTATCAGTATTTCTGTGTAGTCCTGCCTTCTGAACTAGCTAGGAAAATATTATATTAATTGTTTTTTTCGGACTACTCTAATGCTGTTGGCCGTAGCTGGCCTTTACAGCTTCACCGGACGTTATGGGGCGAGTGCAGATGGCACTCCAAACCCGCGGAAGGACTTATGGAGCGGCTGAAGGCCAACTCCTGCCCGACGGATACGACTTTAGTCTGAGGGCACCACTAGGGGTTCGAACCGTTTGAATTGGACGGGGGATCGATCGGATATATTAATTGTGAACGAAGGACTGTATATATATGGTGCTGGTAGATATAATTATGCAAACACGAGTTTTAGGAAGCAATAATATAATATTATGTACAAAAGTATAATAAGTAGCAGAACAAGAATGACAATGTTTGCTGGAGGAATATTGCAGTGGTTGATTTGTTTTAAATTGAAATAAAAAGAATATCTTGAATGTATTGTACGTTGATTTTAGTAATGACGCCACGGAATGTTCGAGAAGGAGTGCAATTTTGTATATAAAATAGAATCGATGATCTGTGCCTGACGTTCGAAATTTGAAATTTGAAATTTTATTTTTAAATAAAGTAAAGGGCTATATGCGATCGCGAACAGACAATGTCATATATATTTTTCTATATAAAACAATAGAAAAATACATAAATAATATACAAAGAGGTGCGTCGTGCACATTAATATTACTGTAAAGTTTCATCAAAACCTGTTCAAATTCAAATTCGAAAATCATATATTCATGTAACACATTTTAGCTGTTTATGAACGTAATTTTTTTTATATTATAATTTTTTCCCTACCATCCAGTTTAATATTTTTTTATTTTTTTTTGGACAATTCACACAACACACGGACGGACAAACTTAAATTTATATGATGTAGTAATTTTGTTTTTGTTTTTTTAATACTGCATAATTGCCAATCTGCTTTTTATATACAATAGCCCAATCTGATGGCTCTTTTTTTACATTATTTACATGTTTAAATAAACGTGATACAGCGTTATGTCTTAATGGTTCACTACTTATGACTTAGACCAGAGGGACCGTGAGTTCAAATTTGTCAGATAAAGTCGTCAACTTGAAAGACAATCAAATCGGTTGATGGAAACGCCGAGAACAAAATAAAATTAAATAATAATAATCTCAGGACAATTCCCACAGCGCCATCTAGACCCAAGTTAAGCTAGCTAAAGCTTGTGTTATGGGTACTAGATAACTGATACATATACACAGATATTGTTTTTTGTAAATACATACATATTATATATAGAAAACACCCAGACCGATTCAACAATCGTACTCATGAATACAAATGTTTGTACCATGCGAGGAATCGGTCGGTTCGATTCTCACAAATTTACGCGTTTATAATAGTACTAGATGAAAACCCGGCTTCGCTCGGGTAGATATTTCTATAGTCATCGGTTCTCAAAGAATATTAAGTAAGCAAGGCATAGACACGTATAGTCGTTCATTGTGTTTAATAAACACTATAGTAAATAATAAGTGCAAAAGTATTTATACAAATAATTTTTATTCTAAATAAATTAACAAAATATATATCTTTTAAGTTTTATTCTCTGTTAACCTCTTTGTTTTAAGCACTCACTCACAGTAGTGATATGAAAAGATGGCGACTGCAGTTTGATTGTCAGTGTCATTAGAATTTAACGAAATACTCCATAATCCGAATTTTGCGGATATATGTTGTCGACTCGAAATCAATATTTTTTTATGTTTCGCTATTCATATAAGGTTTCGTTCAGTCTACCGTACCTCTTGACGGAATTATTAATATAGTAAGATGAGTAGATACAGGCGTTGCTGTTGAATCCTCATTGCCGATTAGTAATCAGCTCACGGCCCGTTTCAGCCGGCGGTGTCTAGACAATTTTTTAGATCTAAATGCAGGCAGACCTGTTGCTTTATTTAGTCTGACCTAATTCCGTTAATCGGTGGAACAGTTGGATACTGTCTTTCATTTATTATGGTACTTCTAATCCAGAAGGGGGGGGGGGAGAACGGGGATTGTTAGAAATATGGACTAATGACCCCATTGCTAGCAATGTACCATGTCAAGTTGACCTCCTCGCGGTTACCCCTGGAAACATCGATCAACATATTTTTTAGATCTAAATGCAGGCAGACCTGTTGCTTTATTTACTCTGACCTAATTCCGTTAATCAGTGGAACAGTTGGGTACTGTCTTTCATTTATTATGGTACTTCTAATCGAGAGGGGGGGGGGTTGTTAGGAATGTGGATTAATAACCCTATTGCTAGCAATGTACCATGTCGGGTTGACCACACCGTCCCCCCTGGAAACGATCATGATAAATTCATGTTGAATTTATCACGATGGGCTAACTACATAACTTGACCTTATAGTCATCATATCGTCCTCCACTGGTGCCCCGCCAGCGTATACCGTTAGCGCAAGCGGGTGCACCATACCATTACCTTATTCTTAATAATATTGATTACAAACGCGAAAGTTTGTGAGTATGGATGTTTGTTACTCTTTCACGCAAAAACTCTTCAACGGATTTTGATGAAACTTTACAGTAACATAGCTTATGCATCAGAATATTATATAGGCTATAATTTTTATTGAAATTTATATATAGAAATTTAATGCAGGTGAATCCGCGGGAACAACAGAGGCAGTCATCCATAAAAAATAAACTATCCCATTTGGTTTTACAGTCGTGAAGTTATTTTATTATTGTAGCAAAAAAAAATCCTGAAATGTTTCCAATTAATTGGTTCCGTTGTAATTTGAAATTATACGGTCACGAGAAGTCGCCAAATTAGCGGACGATCAGTACAGGTAAAGAAAAAAAAATACGAAAAAGGTGTAAAGAAAAAAAAATACAAAAAACCGTAGAAGATCAAGAGCGCGAAATCTTTAGACACGCGTAAAGTGACTAATTACAATTCTACGTGGTTTGATTAGATTTTTTTTTATCACGTAACTGGCAATGCAAAATGGCCATTTGTAATTTATATGATACAAGCTCGCCCGCCCAACTTCGTCTGAATCACAGTCACTTGACATTTATCATTATATAAGCTGACCTTTACAGCTTCACTGGACGATAGGGGGCGAGTGCAGATGGCACTAAAAACCCGCGGAAGGTATTATGGTAGAGCTGAAAGCCAACTTCTGCCTGACGGATACGACTTTCATCTGACAGCAGTTAGGGTTCTGACCTCAACTTAGGTCGTAGTAATTTCGATCCCCGTTTGAATTGGAAGGGGGATCGAGAATGACGAATAGTCCTAAGCGTGTATTATTAAAAAATAAACAAAAAACGTAATGACAACATATACATATGTACGTATATAACACATACATGTTGTATCAGAGTTATGGTGATGGAATTCACGTGTACCTATAAGTTTATGAGTGTTTTTAATGTTCACGGTATTTTTCACGTTTTATTAAAAAAAGAAACGTGCGCCGCACCATAAACTCGGTTGTTAGAAAAAACAGCGAACTCATATCCAATCCTGAAAGTGCTGCGGAACGTCGGTTTTTATGTTCGTTACATCTAATTTGTTATGGAATTACATACGTCATAATATTTTAGATATTTGCATGCTTGGTACTTCTCGCGGTAGACAGAGATGGGGTAGACAGAGATAGTAGTATGGTAAAATAATAAATTTGACTTTAGATAGACAGATAAAACCTTTATTGCCAACATTAACATATTACCCAGCATAAACAAAATAAGAAAAAAAACATACAAGGTTGGCAATAGGAGCTGGCTCAGCTGTTGCTGATGTAAGTACAAACTCAATGAGGTGCACCTATACAGTGCTGGTTTTCATGCAACTAATGGTGTTTGAATTAACAATTGAATATGAATTCTTATTTGTTAACAAAATGCATTAATTTATGTATTATATATAGAACATACACTGATACTGCTATACTACATATACTGATACTGCACAATATTCTATGTACTTAAAACTACTCTCTCTATATATATATATATAGTACATTATTTATGAAATTTCAGTTAAATTAAGAAAAAAGAATTTAATTTGGTGTTTAATTCATAAATATCTGTTTTAACTAAAGGAATTAATAATAATTTAATAAAAGCTAATAGGAGTAATAGGTAAAAACTGAGTGATTTTTTTTCTATATAAAACTTTTATATACCTACAACCTGTGCCAGAAGTTTCATCCGCGTTAAATTTCAATATAAAATATAGCCTATGTGTTATTCTGATGCAAAAGCTATATTTCTGTAAAGTTTCATCAAATCCCGTTCGGTAGTTTCTGTGTGAAAGAGTAACAAGTCCATCCATAGTCACAAACTTTCGCCTTATAATATTAATAAGATTCATCTGTGGCCTATGTCCAGCTCTATCATTTACACGCCAGGCAGCCTTATACGAGTTATTCTATTAGATAGATGTAAATCATAAAAAAAAAACGATTTACATTGCAAAAATGATTGCTATTAAAAGCATTATACAGTCCACATTTGCGTTGATCAACTATGAACAAAAACTAGTCTGTGGACTAAAACGAAACGTTAGCGCCGTCTACTTTTGCAACAGCGCCATCTAGTGCTTGGCGCTATCATCACACGTTGAAGTTATAATAATACTAGCTACTCGATACTAGATATGTAATGAATGTACGTATAAAACCAAGTCTGGATTGTTATGACCTCCTTTTCACTTGAGAGGAAAATGAAGTGTGTACGAAACCGGAGGCAAAAGTTAGTGATACACAAGGCCATTAATAAACCTAAATAGAAGGAAACACAGAACTTGCATCATTAACCCAAAACGAGAACTGGGTCGGCATGTTACGATGGATTGGCACAGATAAATGATGAGTTACATCTCTTCCAGTCACCTTATGTCATTTAAAAACAAATTCCAGTTTTAAAATATAATAATTAACGTCACTTACATTAAGAAATGAATTCTAATTTCAAAAGTAAAAATTATTTCTAAACTATTAAACGAACTCATGTCAACAAAAAAAAATTTAAAAATGGAATGCTTGTCATTATTTATAAAACGTATATGTTATTTTAGATAATAAATATTGAATAACTTTAAGGAAATACCAAAAAATATTTATATTAATTATATAAAAATTAATATAAATATTGCAAATTTTTGAAATAAATTCCTTATTGATGTTGTAAAAAAAAGTTATTCTAAAAATTTTATAAGCAGCTTTAGTCAAACTATTTTTTCTTTGTTCGGCTCCGGCAGCTCAGCGCATCTTATCCCCGATATGTCAGAAATATGAAGCTATAGTTTTTAAAAATAAAATTTCAGATAATGCCTTGCTTGTATAATTATTTACAGAATCTTTTTTTGTATAAATCTGTGTTACATTCTTTTTTCAGCTTAGCACATTTACAGGTAATTGTTTGCTTAGTTAACTGTCATTATACTCTGTGGAAAATGCATATTTTCTAATGCAATCAATAATTTCTAAACGTTGCTCTATAATCTGAATATGTATGTGTATATTGATTTACATAATTCAAATTAACCATAGACGTGTTTCGTAGATCAAAAAAGTGGAAAAAAAACAGGATGTAATGAGAAAGGTATTTCAAATAAAGTAATATTAGTGATTATTGACTTAGGCGAAAGTATGTTGTGACATTATTGGTTTAGTAATTTGACAGCGCGGATGCTGTTGTATTGACACCACGTAATATCCTAACTATTATTATAAGAGTGAGTTTGTTTGTTTGTTTGACTTTTACGCCTTAACGACTTAACCAATCATCATTAAATGGAACAACATTGACTCACGATCAGGGTTGCCAGCATCAAAATATTTAACGTACGAAGAAGTTAAAAACCTAATTTACTCTCGGACCTTGCAGATGAGCCTGAACTTACTATTACACAAAGAACAATATAAACCACTGTTTCCCAACATGGGCCCACGCCCCACATGGGGGCAAGTTGAGTGTTAAGGGGTGCAATTTTAAAAATAGACTGTTTATTAATTATTATTATTATTAGAATGTGAATTTCATTTTTTCGTTATATGTTTTGAGAATTTACAATTACAGTTTCATTAACAATTTCCTAGTGATTTCTTCCTGAAACCTATTATTTAAGTTAACTCTTAACTGTACAGTTTCATTTTTTAATGTTATTAATTATGTATTTTATGGAGTTAAAACAATTATGTTAGAAGCAATATCAAGATTCAAAATTCAACAATATCTTTATACATGTATGTGTTACAGACTCTAATGATATGTCTAATCGTCGTCAGTTCGGAATAATTTCGAGATGAGATGAACTGACAAGAAACTCACCTCATATCGCATTGCACTTAAAAGGTTAGGAAACACTAATATAAACGTTGTTACAGTTTGAACCGTGAGTTAAAAATACATTGTTACCGGCTCCCAAGTTTCTTAGATAGTTACATAACGAATCCGACCTTTCTAGGTCACAAAGCTGAAGGGCGGACTTGTAAAGGGCATTAGCATTAAATTATGCAACAAGATGAAGAGCAAAAAACACTATAAAGCCATCAGAGCGGGTCATCATCCTTAGATGATTATATTAGTGCTGAGCTGTTCGCCGTTTTATCGACTATAGATAAACTTGTTTATTACAATTTAGTTACAGATATTTATTATAACTGAAAGCTAGATGGAAACAGATTAATATACAATCTATACATAATAATAATAATAATAAAAATACCTCTCGATAATTTACACAACGCCATCTAATCTCAATCTAAGTAGAGCTTGAGTTATGGGTATTAGACAATTGATATAAATACATAGATATATATATAGAAAACACCCAGACCGATACAAATAATCATACTCATCTGCCCGTGTATATATATATGTAATTATGTATCTATTAAATAATGAATTTCTACATTTTTTAGTAAATATATACATAATAAACATAGACCGATATAAACTATACTCATGAATATAAATGATTGTACTGTGCGAGGAATGGAATCCGCGATCATAGGAAGTAAAAGGGTGTATTAAATCGCTAGATCACCGAGGTCGTTAATATAGTAAAAGTGATCACTTTCTGTAGGTACAAAGATGTTTCATATGAAAGACATATAAGTAAAACTAGTATTGGTGAACTATTTTTTTATAGCAATATTATTTGCACCTCTCGCAAATTCGTTTGTATTACACTTACTTAACATTTACCATTATATTTCGGCCAATTTAGAGATTTTTTTTTAAATTATAGCCTATATTTCATTCTGATGTATAACCTATATTGCTGCAAAATTTCATCAAAATCCGTTTGGTAGTTTTTGCGTGAAAGACTAACAAACATCCATCCATATTCGCAAACTTTCGCGTTTATAATAAGATATTCAAAACAACGTTTGCCAGGACAGCTAGTTACTAGTCCATTTGATCAGCAAAGGTGTCTCTACTGAAATATGAAAAACAAGAGACGGTTTTTTTTCTCTACCATCTATACTGATCTCACAAAATGAATATGGTAATAAATAACGATGCATTCTCGCTTCAACAGTGGTGGGTAGAATCGGAGCGTAACGTCATCTGTGATTGGTAATTCACGGATCCATATTACAACGAGACAAACGGCCTTATTACAAAAATATAAATCTGGTTTAGCACTAGTAATAAACCATTCACCAATGTATTCCTTATTACAAAATGAAGTTTATCTCTAAATCGTGATTCGTCTATGGTCTAAAGTTAGACCTGCGATGCCCCTAGTTTCACAGTGGTCTAAATGCAAAAATACAAACTCCATTTTAAAAATTCTATTGTTAGTTGTAGTTTTTGGAAAAATATTTTAACTAAATTAAAAATATATTAACTAAAAATATTTAAAGCAAATTTTACGACAATAAAAACATATAAAAGACGTTAATTGTTATTTTTTCACACGTTTGACTTTGAAATAGTCAGCATTCGAACGATCCAATGAAAATATCTCGCCGTTCCTTTTCTCCGTATAGGACTCCTACTTGTAATTTAAAACTGATTTTCAGCCTAATAGTACATTAATAAATATTATATATTAATGAAATAGTTATAATGAAGATATAGATAAATAGAAATAAATTTATTTTTAGTTAATACATTTTTCTTTGAACTAATATTATTTTTGATCTTTTCAGTTTTCTGGTAAAATGGAACGTAATTTAATTAATTAATTGTACGGTGACAGACATGAGTGACTGATTTCTGTATGGAATACATAATGAACGATTTAACTGTAGTACTAAGTAGTCCTCTGTTAGATCTGGATTCGTAATAATGTTAGGTTTATTCCAAGTATTAACTTTAGGAATGGTTTAAACCACGACCATTTAGACCACGTTTCGTCCGAGTTTTAACAGATTTTTTGTAATAAGACCGAAAGTGTCTACACACGGCCCTAAAATCATGTAAAGGGTTTTACGAAAATTACTAATAAATAGATATATAAAAGTAATAATAATATATAATAATGATAGAGATATTGAGTGGATTACATATATAGTAGTAGATATAATTTACTTCGTTCCGATCGCAGTTGCACGTTACAACAAACTGTTACTTAGCAACAATTCTTATTTTAATTGTGATGGATTATACTTTTTCTACTTAATAATAAAAAGACAGATGCTTGTAGATGTTTAATACAATAAAGCGCAATAATAGAAATCATATATAAAACAAATGTGTATAAAAATCACTTCTATCATCATCATTACATTGTATAAAACAAATGCTGTCGTTGTCCGTCCTAATGTATGCTTAAATCTTCAAAACTACGCAGCAGATTTTGAATCGGGTTCTTTTATTAGATAGAGTGATTCAAGAGGAAGCTTTATATACATAATACATGTACACCCGTGCAAAGCCGGGGCGAGTAGCTAGTTTTAAATAAGGAAAATTATTTAAATAAAGTGATATTTTTACATATCCCTTTATTAAAACAATTTTCCTGTCAGTGATTCTTATTGTACGTCCCCTCCGATCGATCCACTATCCAATTCAAATGGGGATCGAAATTACGATGGCCTGTGCCGAGGTTTGAATCCCTACCGGTACCGGAGTAAAGTCGTATCCGACAGGCGTGAGTTGGCCTTTAGCCGCTCCGAAATCCGAAAATTGTCCGAAAATCCGAAAATTAATTAATTATTTCCGAAGTACGAATATTAATTGTCTAACAGCATTAGAGTAGTCCGAAAAAAAAACATTGTAGGTCTAAGTACTTATTTGCGCGGACGGAGAAGTATAAAATTTAGCATGCTTATAGTTATAGGTAAACTATAAGCATGCTAAATTTTATATATACAGGGAAAGAGTGCAAAATGCTAATATTATAAATTGTGTTTAAAAATACGTTAGTAATACTGTAGTGTTTGTAATGTTTTATTTATTGATTCATAAAAGATTATATACACTACCATTATATTATTCGACTGATAACAAAACGTCAATGTCAAATAATCTCAATATTGTTAATTGTCAAATCAGAGACTCGAGAATTGCTTCTGTGTTGTTGTCAAAGTAATCTATATATATTACAAATATGAAGAAGTTTAAACGTAGACTAGGCTGTACGGTCTAAGGATCTTTGCCTGTTCCATCATTGAAAAGGAAATGGACGAATATGGAAAAAAAAGTAATCTGTATATTAATATGTGAAGCAAGTCTTTGAAAATAGAACCTTAATAATGTTCAAACTTACAATTTAAATTAATTATAATCGACTTCTAGCTATTATTATTGTTGCAAACTCTTTGTACATTTTTATATATTTATTTTCTTATCAATTTTGAATGTATTTTCTTTATAGAATTGTTACTTTTTGCCTTACAACCGTTTGTACACGTATCTTCATTATAAGTATTTACCATTTATCCATTGTTTGATTTATATCACGCATGCAGTCCATTCATTCCATCGCCCACATTTTGGTCCTTGAACCTTGTTGGTAGAAAACCAACATTTTCATGTTACAATTATTCTACCTATGGATTTGTATTTTGAATCGAAAATTTTGGATGGAATCTGGAGCTCTGCCCCCCACTGACTGGTATTAGGATCATGTGTGTACGCTTACACACTCGAATCGATTAAGTAATTAATAGAATCGATTCACCCGCTCGGCGCATCACTACGGTGAGAAAACGCGGCAAAAAATATAGCTGTAGGTATCAGACGTTGTTAACTGCCGTTACTGTTTAAATATTTGTTATAATGTCTTGTAATTTACTTTATATAACTACTTATGTAATAATAATATACTTTAAAGCTTGTCCTTTTGATATCCGATTAGGTATGTTTGATATTTTTATTTAAAAGAGAAAATGATATGGCGCATCTGCCTGCACTAATGGTGTACGCTAGCAATATAGGATGATCAGACAGTCAGGGAAGTTAGCTCATCATAGCAATTTCACCAGGAATTAACTACGATAATTTCTAGAAAGGAGTGGATATCAACTTGACCATACATTGCTGGCAATGGGACCTCTAGGTCCCATTATTTACAACCCCCTCGCGCAATACAGTCAGATATATTGACAACTAGAGTTGACGAGATGTATACAACACTTAACATGACTATATTTAACAATGTACATTTCAATCAACGTGGCTAAGGGGCCAATCTAGGGGCTATCACAGTTGCAACTTCTGGTTTGTTACCGGTGTTCCCATCACCGGAAAATTGGTAAGAAATTTATATTAACACAGTTTCGCTGATTAGCATCCAGGTTGTCAACGGTGTTTCACCGGAGAATATAAATTTACAGGCATAGTTTGATGTCGGCCAGATTCGAACTCATTGACTCTACATTTCGATAGTAAACCACTAGGCCACGACGCTGTATTAAATAATAAATGTGTTATATTAATAATTATATAACAAAATTAACGTAAAACACATTTTTCAACGCAATTAACAGGATATTTAATTAGAGTTTCTTTTATAAAATTAAAATTATAACTACTAACACAGTCCGTACTTACAATTAGTTCAAAAGCAATTAAAATAATTGCTCATTTATTAATGAGGACTCATTACGGTCCTGGGACAATGTACAAGTTTCCAGAGACTTCGTTTTTTAAAAAGAATGTCAATTATGACTATGCGCTATGGTTCTTTAATTAACTTGTACTTTTTACACTATTTGTATGGAGTAGTAAAAAAACTACAAGTTAATTAAAATATAATAATATTAACGGTTCTTTTACACGCGATTTTGTCTGAATTATTTATAACAGTTTTTGTTACTTTATGTATCTTTTACAATTTATACTAAACGGCTGAACGGATCTTAATGGAATTCGATATGAAAATAGATGGTATCACGAAATTTTTTAATTACGTTCACTGTATTTTATTTCAAAAATAGTTTCGTTGTGAAAAGGTAACAGACAGACTGATGACTAGAAATAAATACATAATATACATAGAAAGCAGCCAGACCGATTCAAACAATGGTACTCATGGGTACAAATTTTTGCACCGTGCGAGTAATCGAACCCGCGACCATCGGAAGTAAGGCGATATACTAAACCACTAGGCCACCGACGCCACCAGACTGTGGTATTTGGACCTTCTACGTATATATTACTAGTAGGTATGTATAGTTACAGTAAAAGGCACAGGAAAGTTCTAGAAATGGTATAGAAAGTCAGACATCGCTTTTCCATCAGTGTCTATTTGGAAAGTTATACGCTAGACTTTATCTAAGCCTTTTACCATATTTACCAACAATGTATAAAATATACTGCAATTTTTTATTTATTTACTAGCTACTCGCCCCGACTTCGCCTGGGTGTACTTGTACAATCATTACATAGTATAAAACAAAGTCGCTCTTGCTCTCTGTCCGTCCCTATGTACGCTTAAATCTTTAAAATTATGCAACGGATTTTGTAGCGGGTTTTTTAATAGATAGAGTGATTTAAGAGGAAGGTTTATATGTATAATATATGTACACCCGGGTGAACCTGGGGCAAGTAGCTAGTTACATAGTATAAAACAAATTAAATTTGGTTTTAAAGTAAATTTTGGAAAGTGATTCAGGTTTATATAACTAGTTTATATTTACTAATATTATTAATGCGAAAGTAACTCTGTCTGTCTGTCTGTTTGTCTGTCTCGTTTTCACGCCAAAAATGCGATTTAAAAAAGGGTTGTAAGGGGTTGAAATTGGGGATGAATGACTGTATGGAAGAATCGTCATTTTTGAAGCTAGAAGCTTGAAGTATAATTTCTAGCCTATTTATTAAATATGTATTTAGAAAAAGAGTTATAAGAGGTTGAAAGTGTTATGTACATATGTTAGTTATGTATGGAAGTGTCGTCATTTTTGGAGCAAAAAGGATGAAACTTTTTCATTTGGTTTTCATTGGGTTAGGTCATTAAATATTTTTTCATTATTCGTCCCCGTAAATTAGTGACCTTGACGTCACTATTTTACGCGGACGAAGTCGCGGGTACAGCAAGTAATATATAATTACAATTAGATTTACAATTTGGTGTTTTATAATCTAGACACGCCTCCCGCGTGTCAAAGCCAAGTTCAAGTAAGAGAACTGCTGCTCGCCAGCACCGTGTGTAGTTTTACACAAACCATTTGGAGCCACTTTTGACCTCCTCATAACTCAAAAACTGTTTCACATAATCCTGTCAAATTTGGTTCATATAATGTTGTTTTCAACGGTTACATCCACGAATTTCTTCGTACCTATCAATTCCCACCTGCGGACGACGCAGCGTGGGAAGGCCTCCAGCAAGGTGGACCGACAATCTGGTCAAGATCGCTGGAAGGCATTGGATGCGAGCGCAGGACCGATCGTCGTGGAGATCTTTGGGGAAGCCTATGTCCAGCAGTGGACGTCTTCCGGGCTGCGATGATGATGATGATGATGATATCAATTGTTAACGAGCCGTACATGTTGTGTGTAGCAGACTGTAATATTAATATTCCATCACTATCACCCTTCAGTACTACGTGTAGCAATAACGTCACGTTATATAATGTTATGCCTCCTGATATTTAATGTAGTGTAAAAATGGTAATACGTGTGTCATAGTGAACACATTGAAGCAGTGTTTCCCAACGGGGGCCCACGCACGACAAATGGGCAATTTGACTGTTGGGGGGCAAAGAAACTTTGAACATTTTTGTTTTTGAAGTTAGAAGTTCAAATCTTTGTTAGAAGTTTCTTTAGTGAACATTTTTTTTAAAAGGAATTAATCAATTTTTTGTATACGTAGGTCCCCACCTTCGCTTTTTATGGCACTAAAAAGTATATGTATATATATATATATATATATATACTAGCTGTTAGTACAAAAGTTGTTTTACCGTTTAAATTCGAGTTGATTCTAGAAGGGTGAAAATTTTGTGTTCTATGTATGTTTTAAAGCCGAATCATAAAAAATAAAAAAATTAGTTTAAGGGTGGAACCATTATCACTTAGAGGCATGAAAAATAGATAGTAGCCGATTCTTACACCTACTCAATATGCCACAAAATTTCTTAAAAAAAAAAAGCCGTTTCGGAGTAGTGTGGTAACAACAGACATACGAGAATTTTATATATAAGATCCGTCATATTCACAAACGGAATCTCCTTGTGGGATCTGTTTAACCATACATATATAAAGAAAAAAAAAATTAAGTAATCATATTAGTTGTCTAGTACCTATAACATAAACCTTAACATTAGCATAGTTTAGGACAAGATGGCGCTGTCTGAATTGTCTTAGCTTATTATTAAGTACCAAATGGTTGCAGATAGAAGACCGTTGTGCCACTTACCTGAAACAAAATATTAATATTGTTAGATACACAGACAGAAAATCATACTATAAAGATTTTTCGATGCTAAGAATGGTAAAAGTATGTGGTATTAAGTAAGATTGTTATCATCATCTGATGATAGACAGTGGACTACAGTGGACCCACTGCAGTCCACTGCTGGACATAAGCTTCTCCCAAGTATCGTTAATCTACAAATATTTTTCTAAATTACATAGTGTGAGTGTGGATGGATGTTTGTTACTCTTTCACGAAAAAAATATTCATTGGATATTAATGAAACTTTACATTAATACAGCAAGCAGGTGAAAGAGAGGGCATAGCTAGTATCGCAATAAAAATGTAATATCCGATTTATGTTTATAATGAATAAAATAAAAAATATTACATCATGTATAAGTAAATGTATTTTGGTAAAGAGAACTAGAGATTTCTACAATAATTGCATATCTGTGAAGCCTAGTAGTATGTAATATTATGTTATCTGTGCTAGTAGTAACAAATATGATAAGATCTTTAACAATGTTAGTATTAATGTTGTTTTTAAAACTAGAATGCTGCTATAGACTAATTTGCCGGTTACGATAAAAAATTAAAAAGTTATATTTAAAAAGATATTATTCGGATTTTTTAAAAATGGAACATTATCGTGGTACTCATGAATGGAGGAGTCGCGTGAACAGCGGCAGTGACCTTGTGGACTCGACTGGGCCAGGCTATTGCACCGCGCGAGCTGTGTGCCCCCCCACCGCACCCCGCCGTCCCCGCGGCGCCCGCACGCAAATTATTGAGCCGCCCCCCGCCCGCTCTCCGCTGCACTTCCTTCCGCGGTGTTCTGCCTCACCTCTCTCGCCTCGCCCGGGAATTTAGTTTCACTGAGCACCGGGATTGTGTTAGGTTATGATTTGTATGGATAGATGCTTTGGGATTACTCGCACGAAGTTGGTAGGCTTGATTAAAATATTTATATACGTGTTATGATATGATAGCAAGTTAGTAATATTATGTTATCTGTCGTAATAGTAATATTAAATTATATTGTAATTTAATATTACACGTTAAAACTAATTGCAATATTTGGTCAGATTGGTTTCTTTTTACCAAAGGCCTATTACATGAAAAAAAAACTCTATATATGTATAGTAATTATATGAGTAAATAAATGTTTAATCTCTAATGATATATACTTATTTTATTTTAAAATCTTTACATAGTATAAAGTCGCCGCCGGTGTCTATTCGCTTATATTACTCAACGGATTTTAATGCAGTTTTCAGCAATAGATAGAGTGATTCAAGAGCAGGGTTTATATGTGTAATACCTACATGCGTGTTATAGTACAAAACAAGACGAGAAATACAAAGTTTTGTAACGCATTTGCACAGCCGGGAGGGGTTGCTAGTTAAGTATAAATTGTGACTTCATTTAAAATATATAATAATTGTAGTGTATTAAATTAAATCGAAATAAATAAGACTGTAGTAGAGTTGCATTTATTTTGTTAAATAAGTATTTTTTCTTTGATACTTAAGTACTTTAGTACCACATACATGGTTGCTACTGCATCTAGTCAACATAAATGGGATTGGATATGAAGAAACAACAAATCATTTTAAGTAAGTACTCGTTGCCCTCAAATTATGTACTTGTTGTCTATAGTAGATATTTAAAAAAAGAACAACATATATCTAGCTAACCAAATGCACTTACAACCGAAACCCTTGATCGAAAATGACATTTCCGCGACGTCATCCGTCCCACATTTACCTCCCAGAGGACTCGGAACAACGTCACGTTTTTGCAGCCTGTTTTGAATTATAAAGCGATCTGGGCAACAGCTGATCGGCGAGGTTGCCGCTCCGCGCCGCCCCCGCGCTCCTGCGGCGTTGCCGCTACGTGCGAGCCCGGCTCAGAGGCGATCGACCGACCCCCCCTTGCCTCCAAGACTCGACATTTTCCAACATATCTGCATCTCAAATAGTTATAGCCAACCCTTTTCGGTCGAGAAATTTCGTTGTCGTAATCTATTTTCGCGTGTATATACGGGTTACTCGGTCGATGCTTAGACATGAATGTACATACATACTAAGTGTACTATATAATAGGTTACTTCTAGAAGATTGAAATGTAAGTTTATGGTGGTAATACCATTTCCCCGTCGTACTGTTAGTTAGTTAGTTGCAGTGAGTACATTTTTATTAAGGGCTTTCGGCTATTACTTGGTGCAGCACTGCGACCTAGTTCACTGCGTAGGATCGCTTGGTACATGAGTCGAAGGATATTCTTAGGAGCGATTGTTTTTATCTCCTCGGGATAAAGTGTGCACTTTCTAAAGGAGATATTTCGTTTATGTATGAGTGTATTTAATCGAAATAGATGTTATTTTGCGGAAGTCTATTTCACTACCTAATGGATTTTTATTATTTTGTTTAATTCCGCTACAATTGCTGTAGGTCCAAAAAGTATTTCATGTTTTTAATTTTGTTTTTAATGAACTTTATTCGTCTGGTCATGTCTAATATATGAATCCTAACACAGATATTATACATAGTTTTTGGATTCTTCCTCCAGAAGATGGTGCTTTTCTTGTGAAAGAGTTTATACTGGTCCTTTTGCTTTAAAATAGAAACAAAATTGCATTTATATTTTCATTATTTACGCCACTTGGAATAGGTGTATTAGATTTTTGACTTACATATCCGGATATAATATTAGATAACATCTATTCGATTCGGAAGCAAATAGTACCATAGGAAAGGTCATTTGTTTAGGGCTTGAGAAAGCTTGCTTATCTTGTCAAAATGTCAAAGGATTATTAGCATATTGGGCTATACTAGAACACAAAAGTTATACGACGATATCACAACATAATAAAAAGTTGAATTGCAGGTCTACTGCCAGAACTTACTGAACGAATTCAATCAAAATTCATGTAGGTCTAATACAGACTCTTATGACATCTCAAATATTCCGTCAGTTCGGAGTGCTTGCGAGCTAAGATGAACTGATCAGAAACTCAGCTATTATTGTTTTCAAATTACTTGATATGGAAATAGAAAAAAAAAATATAATACAAAATGTAGTCAAGGTAGCAGATCTATTTAGACTGGATATAATCTCAACAGATCTGCTATCTTATTTTATATTTATATCAACTAATTTGAAAAGAATATGAGCTGAGTGTCTTATCAATTCTTCTTAGCTGGAAAGAATTCCGAACGGACGTTAGATTTGGTATATCATAAGACTCGGTGTAGAAAACGAGGACTGCTTGACATAGAAACTTATGTGCAGAATAAGTAGAAGTAAGTTTTTTGACATATATTTCAGCGCGGCTGATTGAGGTTACTTGTGACCCGAGAGCTGGTAGCTATTTTGCCCAAAGGCTAAGTATGGCCATTCAAAGAGGCAACGCTGCCAGTATCTCGGGTACGCTGCCTCGATGTGCCGCGTTGGATTACAATGATTGTTTTTTGTAATTGTTTATATAGAAAATTGATATTGAGGAATTATGTATATTTGTATGACGTTCTAAACAAAAATTTAGAACATGTATTAAATTTATATTGTATTAAAAAAAAAAAGTAGAAGTATTTAAAAAATGTAAATGTATTTAAAACTATAACATGTGTACATGAAGGCTTGATAATTGAAACTGGAGTACAGTTTATTTGATAAACGTAATATTCGAGGAGAATGTCCTTGACCGAGTTGCTGGTGCTCCATAAACCTATATATATCCAGGATAGATCCAGGTTACAAATATTAACGATTTTCCTCTCTCTGTAACATTGAATTGTACATTCTATTTCAGTACTATTAACAACGTGTATTGTCCCACTGCTGTGTATAGGTCTTCCCTGTATCCACACATTTCTCTATGTCCTGTGGTACCGTGGTCTGACTTCTGTTGCTTGTGTGTGCTGTGTCCGCGACTTCGTTCGTTGAATAGTGGATAGCCTAAAATATTCCAGCCTCAAAAATGAAGAATTTCCATATAAATTTCAATCTCCTATTTTATTTTAGCTCTTAATAATAAAATTTTTAAAAACTTTTAATGTCGTATTTATTTACATTTAATGAATAGCCTAAAAATTTTAAAACTAAAAAGTTTCAAACTTCTAGCTTTAAATATGACTTCTAGCTTTAAAAATGACAATATTTCCATACCAACTTTCATCGCCCCTTTCAAACCTTTACAACCCTTTTTCGCTTAAAAAAAGTAGTTTGTGTTCTTTACCCTGACCATGAGATATATTTTATTTTATATATTTGGTATACATGCCAAATTTAATTTAAATTGGTTGGGTAGTTTTGGCGTGAAAGTTTGATTTTGTTCATGTTTCATGTATAATTTCATTCAAATCTTAGACTACTCCTTCATCTAAATTTTGAGAGTTCGTTGGTTATTTACAAGGAATAATAATATATAATAATAATCTCAGGACAATTCACACAGCGCCATCTAGGCCCAAGTTGAGCTAGCTAAAGCTTGTGTTGTGGGTACTAGACCACTGAACTTTGTTTACATTTATATTTTTTTTATACACTTATATATTTAATTATATAACTAGCTGTACTCGCGACTTCGTCCGCATGGTATTTAACTTAATTTTTCTAAAATAATTCAAATTTTATAAATAATGTAACCTAAGTTAATCATTATTACATCAGTTACCTGCCAATAAAAGTCGTTCAAAATCTGTCCCGCCATTTCAGAGATTAGCCGGAACAAACAGACATACAGACAAAAATTTTAAAAAATGTCATTGTGGTGTATGTGCCGTATTTATTCATATGCATGTAGTAAAAACGGTTATTTCAATATTACAAACAGACACTCCAATTTTATTTATATGTATACACTATGTTCCACGCAGATGTAAATTGTAAGCCATCCTCTGGATTGAAGTTGGGATAATTTTTCATTTTTATAATCTCCCGTACCATAAGTTGATAGTAATAGAAAATAGTTACAATAATCTGTGAAAGGTGGAACACCTTCGGTCATCTACAAATGAGTCACTTTAAATGAGTTTATTATGTAAATTAACATTTTCAAGAATTGAAAACTGAGTGCCTGTTAAAAAAAATTAGGAGCTATTTTTACGCCGAAAAGTCTGAATTCATCTAAGAATTATAGATCCCAGTGAAGGGCTGGTATTTACAGCTCCAACGAGCACTAAGTGTGGAAGGTAAGTGCTGGAGATACTAAACCCCAATGAAGGACTCAAAACGTTAATCGGCCAATTTACTTCTGAAATTACTGTTCCCTTTTAATTAAGAAAGGGAAACACGGAACTCTGCAGCTAAATCTCGTAATCTAGTTTAGGGCAATGACCGTAAAATCTTATTAATATTATACAAGTCAAAGTTTGTGAGTATGGATGGATGTTTGTTTCTCTTTCACGTAAAAACTACTGAACGGATATTGCTAGAAGTTTACAGTAATATAGCTTATACATCGGAAAATATTTATTATCGAAAATCGAAATCGAAAAAATAATTATCGGAATAGTAATTAAATATATACTTCATATTATTAATTATTATTACTATTTTTTTATTATTATTACATATTATATAAAAAATAACTCGTCCTCCTCTACTCTCTTCCGCTTGCTGTGCCCAACAGGGTCCATAATTAACCTATTTTAAAATGTACCTGTCTATCTATTTACTGTAAAATTATGGAATCCAAAGCATAAATAAATAAAAAAAAAAAAAAAAAAAAATTAAAAACACAGGCTATAAATTTCATGCGACTGAAGCCGCGGGCAGAGCTATAATTTGAATAATAACAAGATTAGTTACACTTCGAGCTTGGCTTTTTTGTCTACTATATATGTATATATTATACTACCTACCAAATGTTACTTTATAAAGTATAAAACTGTAACGCTTATCAAGTTTAAAGTGCATAATGCAGTTTTTGCAGAAATGAGAGAGTTCCTGATATTTCGGAAGTGTTTTAACAGCCATGATCACGGGTAAACTGTTTATATATAACTATATAAAGTATATATAATTCTTATATATATAAAACGTGGTATGATCCCGTGCTTTATCCGAATTTTACCTAGAGAACTAGATTTTTTCAAAAGACAGTATGTTTTGTGTCCTCTATTGATTCGTTGGTATGCAGTTGACATTGTTTGAGACTTTTACCAAATATATACACATACACATTTTAAATTTATAATTCAGTACATTTCTTTACTCCCCCCCCCCCCCAATGTATACATATAAATAAAATTGGAGTGTCTGTTTGTAGTATTGAAATAACCGTTTTACTACTTGCATATGAATAGAAATACCGTACATACACCTGTCTGTCTGTCTGTCTATTTGTTCCTGCTAATCACTGAAATGACCGATGGACCGATTTTCACGGGACTTAATTTGGCAGATATCTGATGTAATAAAGAGTAACTTAGGCTACTTTTATTTTAGAAAAATAAAATAAAATTCCACGCCGAGGAATCGCAGGTGCAGCTATAAATATATATAAACAAAAAAGGAAAGTAAAGAGATTGCTATATATCTCTTAGAAACTAAACTATAAAAGGAATTGTAAGATATATCTACACGTTGTTCCAGAAGCTTTTAGCCTTTTGGCATACCGTTAAAGATAAATCCTTGTTAGTACGTACTACTCTTACACTAGGAAACAAAATTGTTTCTTGCCGACTTTAAAAAGGTGGAAAATCTTCTGTTTTTTTTTTCATTCCTAACATATGATATTCCTAACTTATGTGGTACTATAACGGCCTCGGTTCTCTAGCGATTTAGCTTATATCGCCTTATTATCAATTGTCGCGGGTTCTATTCCTCGCACGGGACAAACATTTGTATTCAAAGCGATGATTTTCTATATCAGTCTGAGTGTTATCTATGTATATTATGTATTTATATCAGTTGTCTAGTACCCATAACATAAGCTCAACTTAGCTTGACGGCGCTGTGTGATTTGTTAAGTCAAAATTAAAAAAAAAATGCTATCTGACTTAGTGAAAACATGACAATGAATAAAATTAAAGTGTCTGTTTGTAAGTTCTAATTTTCACTAAATCACATAAAAATATATACTGTATTTGCATCAAAAATACAGTTTAAAAATGTTCTATCTGTCTGTTTGTTCTTGCTAATCTTTGAAACGACTGGACTGATATTGAGAGGATTTTCACACGCAGATAGCTAATATTATAAGTAGTAAGTTATGCTACTTTTAAATTCGAAATTTTATTTATTATAAGTCCAGGTAGACGAAGTAATGGGAAACAACTAGTGTCAAATGAAATTACTCGTTCACCAAGTAAGTGCTAGTAGTAAAAAATGTTCTGTCTGTCTGTTTGTTCTTGCTAATCTCTGTATCGGCTGGACCGATTTTGATGGGACTTTCTCTCGCAGTACCTACTATTATAATGAGTAAGTTAGGCTACTGTTAAATTAGACATTTTATTAATTTTCATTCCATGCGAATGAATAAGCGGGTAATAGCTAATCTATACTCTATACATATAAATAAAATTGGAGTGTCTGTTTGTAATATTGAAATAACCGTTTTTTACTACATGGATATGAATATAAATACGGTACATACACCAAAATATTTTTTTTACTATTTTTATCTGTCTGTCTGTCGGCTGTTCCGTCTAATCTTTGAAATGGCTGGACCGATATCGACGGGACTTTTTTTGGCAGGTAACTGATGTAATAAGGAGTAACTTAGCCTATTTTTACTTTAGAAAAATAAAGTAATCTTGCAAAATTCCACGCGGACGAAGTCGCTGGCACAGCTAGTGTCACATAAAATGACTCGTTTTTCAAGTAAGTATCTAACCACAATCGATTGTAACACGACTAATGTGCACCAAGCATTACTGCCCATCACTTTACTGCTTTTAGTTTGAGTCCCTGAGTGCATCGTCTTTACTGACACTAATACATCACTCGAACACAACTCAACTATTCTGAACTCTATGCACTACGCAATAAGAGTATACGAGTGGCGCAACAGGGCGTGCTCTTTAACAGACTTTCCCACAGTTTTATAAAGTGCAATTCCTACACATTGTAAGAGGTATTGAACTTTCGAGAATTAGCAGTTTCTAACCTTTTAAGGTCTGTCTACTCTGAAATTCTTTGTCACTGTCTAACTTTGGTATTATATATAATACTGTCCTGTTCTTACAAGTATGCAATTTACTAATACTATAAACACGAAAGTTTGTAAGTATGGATGTTTGTTACTCCTTACTCTTTCACGCAAAATTAACTGAGCGGATTTTGATGAAACTTAACATTTATATAGCTTATACATAAGCCATCTATTAGTAAATGGTAACTATCGCCGAAATATATGAACAGCACAAGAGACATCACGTTATCACGTGACACCCGTGATACCACTCTTCGTTATCATTCCAGAATAGTGATGTACTTTTTCATCATATGATACCTTTTATCCAGTAATTTCAATATATACACAGTAAAGTATGGAATTTTCTTATTTTTAAAATGAATTCATCATTATTTAAAGTATACAATAGATTTTTCTAGAACACAGAAAAAAATCTTTTTAATTTATAAATTTACTAGCTACCCACCCCGGATTTGCACGGGTGTACATGTATTATACATATAAACTTTCCTCTTGAATCACTCTATCTATTAAAAAATCGCTTCAAAATCCGTTGCGTAGTTTTAAAGATTAAGCATACATAGGCAAGAACAGACAGCGACAGCGACTTTGTTTTGTACTATATAATGAAATTTAAATGAATTATTTAAACAAAAAGAAATAACTTACTGAAACATAACAAACAATCAGCTAAATATATATTACATTATGTAAAAAACGTCAATCAAAAGATGGTTATACAAAAATGGATGGGCTTATCTCTGAAAGAGATCTCTTCCAGTCAACCTAATGCCCTATTTACACTCAGCCAGAGTGGGCAGGGAAGTGAGCAGCTCGAGAGTGTAAACACGAGTGGAAATACTTCCCATGCCATTGGCGCTGCCCGGCGCTCCCTCGATTGTCGGTTTTTGGTGCGCGAATCAAGGACTGGCAGCGCGAGTGGCAGCGTGTTTTTACATTCAGCCCTCTCGCTCAGTTGTCGCCCGGCAATATTCCGGCAGCGCGAGTGGCAGGGGAAGCGGCTGAATGTAAACGTAGCATAACGCTGTGACAGAGGCAGTAATTAGCGGGCAACGATAGTGCTCTAGTTTTAGTATTTACAATATACTAATGTATACAAAAAAAATGTAAAATCTTTAATCATCTAAACTATGAAAAGATCGAAGATCTCATTTACCTAATATATTTTTATGGAAAAAACAGCAGAAAATATTCTTAGGAGATAAAAATAGAACATTCTCAAGGGAAATAATTTCTTATCAAATTGCTAAATGTAAAAACTTTATATAATAGATATTATAATAAATATTGTATCAGTAGCCTATTGTATTGAATACTTACTTACAAGTACCAAATTTAAAAAACTAGGATTTGAAGTTGCTAAAACCAGGACAATTTAGTTTAAAACCAGGACTCAGTAATATACTTGTTATAATTATATTATTGTATAATGTCAGCAGACTAAATTAATAACTAAAGTAATGGTAATAATCAGTCTTTAATATTTAAAAGTATTTTAAAAAAACTCTAAAATTCGAGCAGGATTTGAAAAAATGGCGCACGAATTTTGAAATTACGTGATCTTATCAGGGCGTTTTATAAATCCAGGACGCTACTTAAAAACTATCCAGGATACCCCAGGACACTACAAAAATAGGACATATCCTGGGAAAACAGGACGATTGGCAACTCTACAATGAGCGTAGTTACTAGGTAGAAATACCATTGCTCAAATCAAATCAAAATATCTTTAATCATGTAGGTCTATTGCAGTTTCTTATGATATGTCAAATCTACCATCAGTTCGGAGTGCTTTCGAGTCGAGATGAGAAGAACTGACAAGAAACTCAGCTCGTATTCTTTTCAAATAAGGTTGTACATGTTACAATAATACAGATTCATGTTTAAATTCAAATTTGGGAGAATAGAGTGGCCTCTGGTACTATTACCTAGGTCATAACCATATTATGCCACGACCTATATGAATAAAGATATTTTGATAAATACCTTAAATTTTAAACCTTACAAAAAATTTTCATCATTTATATACACATGTACAGCTGTACTCACGACTTCGTTCGCATGGAAATTAACTTTATATTTCTAAAATAAAAGTAGCGTAAGTTACTCCATATTACATCAGCTATTTGCCAAAAAAAGTCCCGTCAAAATCGGTCCAGCCATTCCAGAGATTAGCCGGAACAAACAGACAGACAGATAAAAACTGTAAAAAATGTTATTTTGGTGTATGTATCGTATTTATATTCATATGCATGTAGCAAAAAACGGTTATGTCAATATTACAAACAGACACTCAAATTTTATTTATATATATATATTTTGCTTTAACCTCTGAACATATATAAAATAACAAATGACGTATAGACTTGACGCCAGACGCCTGATATATATACGTATTTCAAACGATTACCTAACATCCACAGTGATCAAAGACGCTGTTCATTGGATGCTAACACTAATTAATTCTGACATTGACTTATGGCCAACATATATAACATCTGTCCAATAGCATTAAGTTATTTTCAAAGAGATTTTTAAGGAGACTTAGTACAAAGTTATCTGTTTTATTTTATTATTTTATTGAGGATTTTTGGCTATTACCAGGTGTATAGAGCTGTAGCTCTGCGACCTGCATAGATCTATTCTGCTCGCCCTTTTTCATAATTCGCTACCTAGACCCATCATAAATGCAATACGACCTCACACCTTCTAAAATACGTTCATAGTTTGTTACGACACATATATTTTGAATATACTGTTATTCTTCTATTGTGCCTTCAATTGCTGGCACTTTAGACCTATAGCTCTGCGACCTGCATAGGTCTATTCTGCTCGCCCTATTTCATTATTCGCTTCCTAGACCCATCAGAAACGCAATACAACCTCACACCTTCTAAAATACGTTCATAGTCTGTTGCGACATATATTTTTAATATATATATATACTGTTATCCTTCTATTGCGCCTTCAATTGCTGGCACTTTAGACCTATAGCTCTGCGACCTGCATAGGTCTATTCTGCTCGCCCTTTTGCATAATTCGCTTCCTAGACCCATCAGAAACGCAATACGACCTCACACCTTCTAAAATACGTTCATAGTTTGTTACGACACATATATTTTGAATATATATATACTGTTATTCTTCTATTGCGCCTTCAATTGCTGGCACTTTAGACCTATAGCTTTGCGACCTGCATAGATCTATTCTGCTCGCCCTTTTTCATAATTCGCTACCTAGATCAGTTAGAGACAAGAATTGCAGGATATTCTTAGGAGCGATGGTTTTTATCTCCTCAGAATAGGGTGTATATTTTCCAAAGGAGATATTTCGTTTATGCATGAGTGGGCTACAACCACTAAGAATGGATGATAAAGTGTCCTTCCTTTTTCCATTTGGTAATAGGATTTGAGTACAGGATTCGTCCAAAGTGAGGGATAGTAATAATGATACAGTCGTTTTTACTAAGTTCAAATGCGGATTTTTTTTAACATCTCCAATAACCGCGCGATACATTTTAGACATTTCAGGTCTAGAAAATGATTATCAAATTTTTTTCATTTTGTTTATAATGACCGATATTCGACTGGTCATGTATGACGACCTCGGTGATAAAGCGGTTAGCACACCGCTTTATGACCGATGGTCGCGGGTTCGATCCTCGCACGGCACAAACATTTGTATTCATGAGTATGATTGTTTGTATCGGTCTGGGTGTTTTCTATGTACATAATATGTATGTATTTACAAAAAAATATATATCTATGTATATGTATCAGTTATCTAGTACCCATAACACAAGCTTTAGCTAGCTTAACTTGGGTCTAGATGGCGCTGTGTGAATTGTCCTGAGATTATTATTATTTTTTTTTTCAAAAAATTCTCTTCTTCTCTTATTATTATTATTATTATGTATACACATATAAACCATAACGTAGGTTGTTTTGTTTTAGAAGCTGTGTTTCAGTTGAAGAATGAAATATGGTAATGAAATATAAGATATACTGAAAAATAAGTCTGTGGTAGCAAACATTTTGTTTATCTACTCGTTAAACTCTGGCACTAAAAGTAAAAATTTACCTATTGCATTTCGATCTTAGTTTTTAATGAAAGTTATAAGATATTGAGCCGAGTAAAATGAGAAAAGGTCAAATTAATAACCCAAGCGATGTGGTAGAATAGACGACAGCCGTTTCTTTTAAATTAAACAACGGTTGACATCGGAGGGCACAGTTAGAGATATAATAAAGAGCGTATACAGACAACACACACACGAATCACGTTCATATGTAAGGGTAAGCGTACACGGAAACACATCGCACAGACACAGTTCAGAACAGCACAGGTCAACAATATGTTTTAATGAATAATAAAATTATACAAAATTGACAGCCTAGGTGATCTCGCACACCGCTTTACTTTCGATGGTCGCGGGTTCGATTCCTCGCACGGTACAAATATTTGTATTCATGAGTATGACCGTTTGTATCGGTCTGGGTGTTTTCTATGTATATCATGTATGTATTTACAAGTAAAAATTATTTATGTATTTGTATCAGTTGTCTAGTACCCATAACATAAGCTTTGCTAATCGTGGGATTAGATGGGCCTGTGTTAATTGTTCAGGGTATATAAAAAAACGTTTGTGAACACAGAAGATTTGTATAATACAAGCCATAAAGACTACAAAAGAAAATAGTCTTCACTGTACCGTACGACATTTTACTTCTAGTTTCTAAATTCTTGGGGTACTTAGGGTTTTAAATTTTAGGGCCAAAAATCTCATATTTAACACGTTAAAGACATGCCCACCGGTGGCTCACTCCCCGACGAAAGTAAATTCACTTTCGTACTTTTCGTACTTTTCGTACGTTTCGTACTTTCGTAAATTTACTTTAGTGACCCACAGTTTATTTAATTTTACACGTTGGGACCGGGTGATCACCCGTGGGTTACCTTAATTGAAATAAACCTAGGGGTTAAATAATGTCTACCTCGAATTATTGTACACTAAAAACATATTTAAAAAATAATATACGTAATTAACAGAAAAAATTTATCTCTATGTATGTTCCGTATTCCGAACCTCAGTCTAAGCAGGTTGTATCACCGGCTTGCTTACTGGAGCAAAGGGCGCTCGGTAATACTGGCCACATATAAAAACATGTGGCCACTTAAATTTCAAAAAAAGAATAATAAAACAATTGAAAATAAGAACTGGAATAATAAGGACGCTCCGTAATTTTATCTATATAAAACAAGATAATTAATGATTTATTTAACACAATATAATAGTTTTTGATGAAAATATACACTCTAGAGTGCGTGGCCACTAAACAGTACTACACATAGGGACGTTCCTGAGCAAAGGTGAGTCAGTTTGGTGTTACATTGCTTACTTTGGGGTGTTCGGAGTGTGGAAGACGCTCTTGCAGGTCGAAATCGTATTTTTACTTCCTTTTCCATTCATTATTTTCTTTTCAATAAATACAGTCCACTCCCTCTTTTATATATTAATGTATAAGGATTCGTACTCCAACAATGTGAGAAATAAGATTTTTTAATGCATCTTCAACGTGTTAAACGAACATTAGTCGTTGAAATACGAGATTTTTGGCCTTAAATTGCGCTTCTGTATACGTTTATCCTAACGCTGGATATTGGCCATAAAGTAATTCTTGACTATATAAAGATTTAAGGGCGCGCCACACTGCGCTCTATTAAAATTATGACGCAATCCCAAGTCAGTGTTATGTTCTTGTCACGCGATATTTCTGTCACTTTTCCTGTATATCGTTGAATGTTAGGTTCAGTGAACACTCGGGAATGAGTTGAAGTTATGAGATGTATGTAACTGAGTGTAGATGATTTTTTGTATGAAAAAAAATGGATGTATACACTAATAGTAATACGACTGCTTACAATAACGGGATTTTAACATGTTTTATATATTTTTATTAAGTATTCGATATTTCGACAGTGTTTCAACAGCCATGATCACGAGTAAACTGAAGAGCATGTAGTAAGTAGATGGTAAATAAAATATTTTATGGACGGATGGACATTCATCTACCTTCACGCGTCTTCGTTTGTTGCTAAGAAGTTCGTCTCTCTACAATATTTGTAATTCCTTCTAGAAGTTTCCAAGGTTTGTAATAATTCTACTAGGGCTAGAGTCGTCACACGATGAGGTCTGTAGTGTTGTTCAATAAGTTCATGTATACAGAGATAGATACCACTTACTATCAGGTAGACCATCAGGTTATTTTCATTCCAGTTACATAAAACAACGTAAACATAATGGTATCTAAAAATATTTTACTTTATGTGCCAGTTTCGAACAGCCGACCTTAGGGGACTACCGTCTAACCACTGGACGTCAATGTTTTTGAGATTCAAACGATTATTGGCGTGATCTCGACAATCGGATCAAAGTATTAGAACAACAAAGGAGTGACAACGTTTCTTTCCACGCAGACAATGGCGGTGATGTATTTCTAATCTACATACAAAGCCGTAACAGGCCCATTTTACAGATGATGTCTTGTACAAACAGGGCTGCCAGTCATCAGCAAATAATATCAGATGATTTTTTTATCATCATTACATAGTATGAAACAAAGCCGCTGTCGCTATCTGTACCTATGTATGCTGAAATCTTTACAACTACGCAACGGATTTTGAAGCAGTTTTTTTAATAGATAGAGTGATTCAAGAGGAAGGTTTATATATGTAATACATGCATACCAGTGCGAAGTCGTATACGTCAGACGATATTTGATACTAGCTGTAGTACTTGGCTTTACCCGCGTTTATTGTAGCATATTACTCGCTGATAATGTAAAGGCGAAGGAAGAAAGACGACTGCATGCAACTGAAATGCGAATGTTGAGATGGATGTGTGGTGTGACACGAATGGATAAGATAAGGAATGAATACATTAGAGGAAGTATGAAAGTGGCGCCGTTGTCGTGAGGTCGAAGAGTGTATCTGTCGTGGTATGGGCATGTAACGAATAGGAATGAGGATCATATTTTAAGGAAGGTGTTACGATATGAATGTGGATGGTTATAAAGGCAGAGGAAGGCCGAAAAAGAAATGGATGGACTGTGTGAAAGATGATATGGTAAGAAAGGAAGTAAATAACGAGATGACTGCGAACAGAGATGAATGGAAGAGAAAAACATATTACGCCGACCCCAAATAAATGGGATAAGGAAGAAGCAGATGATGACTAGCTGATAATGTGGCTGTCTGCAGGTGAACGTATTTTTTTTCAATTTATCAAGCTATTTTTGAGTTTATCCGTTATAAGAATACAAAAAGTATTTTTATTCTGTTTAAAATTGTAGCATATATTCCAACACCAATTGGGAATTACGTTTCAGCAATTATTGTGTATCCATATTCGGTATAACTAGGGTTGCCATCTGTCCGGGATATCCCAGATTTTTCGTAGTTTAGAGAGCATCCGGGGTAATGTATTTTTTAGTATTAAAATATATTAATAAAAAAAAATCGAACTGATTATTATTAAAACAGTTTGTAACAGACTGTAATAAGATTCTGTTTTGCTAGGTACATTTAAATGATGATAAAAATTACTACAATTAATTTTAAGGTCTGAAAATAAATAAAAAGGTGATTTATGACATTCGTATCTGTTTTTTATCACAATGACTATGTTTAAAAAATCTATTTACATGTCCGGGTTCTGGACTCTAAAATCCGGGGTTTTCACGCGCCTTTGCTGGTTTCCAAATTTTAGAGATGACAACCCTGGGTATAAACGATACAATATTGAAACCTTTATTGAAAACAGCCAAGCAAAGCTTGTGATATGGGTACTAAACAAGTGATATAAATACTTAAATATTTTTGTTGTTTTCAATCTAAATCTGGCAACCCTATATATAATACTACTTAGGTATAGCAATAACAGAGTATATTGTCATGCAAATCTCAAAAACGAACGGTATGGAAAACATAATTTCGTGGAGGCCCGAAGGTATTGTATTTTTTTGCATTTATGAGGAACATAATTTACAATAGGGATAACGATAAATTGTTTTCACAATATACGCAGCTATAGAACAGAAATAGAACAAAGTTACGTCAAATATGTTTTAGCAATATTAGTAAGAATATAGTATAAGTAAGGAGCCAACAGAATATCAGCGATGCTGTTTTATGTCTAGCACTATGCTGAGTTGGCTAACTTTTCACTTGTCCGGCACATAAAGTCACCTAAATTTCTTTTATTAATTCAATTTTTTTTCTGTAAGTTATGTGGCTGTAATTGTTGAATAAAGAGTTTATCTATATATCTATCTATCTTATCTATCTATCAATACTTAAATACTAGTAGCCTATATGTTATTTAGATTCGTTAAAATCAGTCCAATATTATTTTTTGTTTTATTATGTTCTATATCTGTGAGTCCTTAAGGTATATATAATAGGGGTCAATATTTTTATATAATAATACTAGTTGACCCGCGCTACTTCGTCTGGATCACCCTTACATGACATTTATGATTATATTTCGCCCAATTTATATAATGTCTTTTAAAATTATAGTCGATGTGTTATTCTGATGTATAAGCTATATCACTGGAAAGTTTCATTACAATCCATTCAGATTATGCGTGAAAGAGTAAAAAACATCCATCCATACTCACAAACTTTTCGTTTATAATATTAATAAGATTAAGTTGCCTGAAATAATTCTGAACGCAGACTCATCACAAGAAGAATGAACAGACACTTGCGTGTTGATCTTCAATACATAGTATAAAACAAAGTCGCTGTCGTTGTCTGTCCGTCCCTATGTATGCTTAAATCTTTAAAACTATGTAGCGGATTTTGAAGCGGTTCTTTTTAATAGATAGGGTGATTCAAGAGGAAGGTTTATATATATATAATACATGTACACCCGTGTGAAGCAGGGGCGAGTAGCTAGCTTAAATATATTTTTAAGATTTTGTGTGAATCACAGATAACATAATATTACGTAATGTGAATGCAAACTGTCAAATAGCACTATCGTACGAATAAGTGCTTAGTTCTTTTCCATTATTGTTAAATTTAATTACAGTTTTTATTTACAGTATACAATTAGTCATTTAATTTACAGTGACCTAATTAGAGTTAACGGATTTGTTTAGTCACTGCAGTTAGTGAAAGGTTTTCTAGTGACAATTAACTGTACTATACAAGTACAATTAACTCGAGACCTTTGTCCGTCTGTTGCATATTCATAACTAATACAAAACGTGTTGATCACGACTAGGGTCAATGAACTGGTTTAAGTATACCATTTATATGGTACTAGAGTAACTTATTATTAATTTATTTCGGATATCCATGTATATTTATTAAAAGACGTTTTTTTTAGATATTAATGGGATGGTGCACCTGCCGAATTCACTAAATTCACCACGATAGTTTTCGGGGAGAACCGCGTGGAGGTCAAACTGACATGGCACATTGCTAGCAATAAGATCATCAGTCCACATTACTAACAATCCCCATTCATAGACGATTTTTTTACTACGATGGTGGCAATCAAGCATACGGCCCATATGATGGTAAATGGTTACCGTAGCCCATGGACGCCTAAGACACCAGGGGAGTCACGTGCGCGTTAAGAAACCTTAATATACCCTTTTTGAAAACCCCATGCTGTAGTTTCGTGAACCTCTGCAGGTAGTTCATTCCACAATCTAAGTGTACTCGGGAGGAAGCTCCTCTGAAACCGCACTGTCTATTATGGTATGGTACACCCGCCTGCGCTAACGGTTTACGCTGGCGGGGCACCAGTGGAGGATGATAAGATGAACATGAGGTCTGGTCGGTAGCCCATCGTGATAATTCACCACGAATTTATGAAGATGGTTTTCAAGTGAACCGCGTGAAGGTCAATCTGACATGGTACATTGGGATCATCAGTCCACATTACTAACAATCCTTCGTCCCCCCGGATATCCACATTATTTTAATAAACAACTTATAAAATATGTTAGTAAATTACAGTTTATATACTTATATTGCAATTCATATTGGGAAACGTCTGGCCTAGCGGTTTAGCACATCGCCTTTCCGGCGATAGTCGCGGGTTCGATTCCTCGCACGGTGCAAATATTTGTATTCACGACTATGATTGTTTGTATCGGTCTAAGTGTTTTTTATGTATATTATGTATTTATATCAGTTATCTAGTACCCATAACACAAGCTCTGTTTACCGTGGAACTAGATGGCGCTGTGTTAATTGTCCATGATTATTTATTATATATTTATTTTAGTTTGTATAAATTGGCCTTTACCTATCACAGATGTTGCTTTTTTGGTCAATATGCTTTAGTAAGTACAATACGGGTTCAATGAACTCCCTTAGCAACTAAACAAAGACCTATTTACATGCACTGAATCAATTTGAAATATATATTTCTAATATTTTTTTTAACACAACAAAACATGTAGTTTCTTTATTATCGTAATATATGTATCTAATACCTAGTAATATAAATGAAGATGCCTGAATTAAAAAAAATGGTAGAACCATAAACATTTAACTACAGATAAATAAAAAGATGTATGATGTTCATAGATACATCATACATCTAAGACAGGTACCGATTATACGATTACTAGCTACTCGCCCCAGCTTCGTCCGGGTGTACATGTATTATATATATAAACCTTCCTTTTGAATCACTCTACCTATTAGAAAAACCGCTTCAAAATCCGTTGCGTAGTCTTAAACATTTAAGCATACATAGGGACGGACAGACAGCGACAGCGACTTTATTTTATACTATGTAATGAAAACACGGAAAAAAATCCACGTGTTTTTCCTCTGCAGTAGGTAATTTAATTATTTTCATACCCCGTCTCCGATTACCTACGCAAATTGTGGTAACATTATGTAAGAAAGGTGAACGCACTTGGTTTACCGAGTTTGAACCGGTGACCTCGTATTTGCGGCTCGTTGAACACGGCTCCCGATTTTTACCTCCAATTCTTTTTGGTGTTATTTTAGGGTCCTTTGTTATATTATGTTAATACTAGCTGTACACGCGACTTTGTCCGCGTGGAATGTAACTTTATTTTTCTAAAATAAAGGTGGCCTAAGTTACTCATTATTAAATCAGCTACCTGTCAGAAAAAGTCCCGTCAAAATCGGTACAACTATTTCAGAGATTAGCCTAAACAGACAGACAGACAGACAAAAATAAAAAAAATGTTAGTTTGCTGTATGTACCGTAAGACATAAATTAAAAAAAATGATATTTTGCTATATGTATTGTAAAAACGGTTATTTCAATATTACATACAGATACTCCAATTTTATTTATATGTACAGATAATATTGAAATTTCTTCCAATATTAAAGTACTATTTAATGATATATTCTCGGATTATACTTTTTTAATCTCGGAGACGAACTTGACAGCTGTAAATGTCAGATTTTCAAATATGTTATCAATTATAGAGGGGTAGAGATGTACCTACGATATCGATTTATTGAATCGAAACTTATTTTAATCGATTCGTTTTTAAATTTTCTTTTCTTAGAAGTTTACACGATGTATTTTTAAATGGTTTTCAGGGGAAATCGGGTGGAGAGCAATCTGATATGGTACATTGCTAACAATGTGTTTTTTTATGGATAATAATGGAATAGTGCACCCGCCTGCGCTAACTGTTTACGCTGACAGGAAGCAGTGTACGATGATAAGATGAGCATGAGCTATTAGCACATCGTGGTAAAATTACCATGAATTTATCACGGTGATTTCCACCACAGGGGAACCATGTGGCGGTCAAAGGTTAGTTACCCCATCGAGATAAATTTACCATGAATTTATCACGATGGTTTCCAGGGGAACCACGTGGACGTCACCCTGACATGGTACATTGCTATGGTTATTAGTCCACATTACTAACAATCCCTTCACGGTACAACCAAAAAGAAGCTGAAATGAAGTGTTGCATAAATAGGGATAATCGGGGGGAAAGGGGATTATAAGTAATATGGCCTGAAAACTCAATTGCTAATAATGTACTATGTCAGGTTGACCTCCACGCGGTGAATTTGTCATGATGGGCTAACTGACCTGACCTCATGCTCATGTTATCATCCTCCACTGGTCATGACAAATAAGCGCCTGGTGAATTTGTCATGATGGAAAAATAGGGTTAATCAGACACAGGCGAAATTGCGCGGGTCAGCTAGTGTTTTATACATTGAAAACTAAAAGCATGATGGTAGTTGGGGAACCTAAATAAGTTTCTCTACTAAATTGGCCCGTAAAATTTATTAATGCTATAACTCAGTTTCATGCCACGTTCATGCCATAACCGTAGCAGAGCAGAAAGTTAGAAAAAAAGTTCATTTTATACGCCATTAACAGTACTAAATTTTATTGGCCCTAATTTCGTGACGTGATTTTTTTTTTATTTTTTTTTCATCCGAAAAAATATATAATGTTCAGAATACATACAATACTTAAACAGTAATTTTTTATGTCGGCAAACATAGTATTTTTTAATAATAATTCGTAAAGCTATATTTTAGAAACAAGATAAGGTTTTAATACCTTACTAGCTGTGCCTGCGGTTGCGCTAGCTTTCTTAATTTCAATAAAAAATATAGCCTATGTGTTATTCCGATGCATAAGCTATATTATTGTAAAGTTTCATCAAACTCCGTTCGGTAGTTTTTGCGTGAAAGAGTAACAAACATCCATGCTCATACTCATAAACTTTCGCGTTCATAATATTATTTATATTAAGATTACTACTACATCAAATATCGCTGTACCGTAGTAATAATAACCCAAGACAATTCCCACAGCGCCATCTAGTCCCAAGCTAAGCAGACATTCTGTTACGTATACTAGACTATTGATATTTCTATCAACTAAAAAAAAGTATTTATTTTGTGAAAAATACATACATAATATACATAGCATAACAATGGTGGATCACATCAAAAACATCCACGTTTGAGGTAGTTTTAAGGTGACTCCCATACAGGAGAAGGACAAAACAAATCAGACCACATGACACACTCATGAATACAATATTTGTACCATGAGAGAATTTGAACCCGCGACTATCGGAATTTAGATGGTGTGCTAAACTGCTAGACCATCGAGGTTTTCGTCGAGTTGTTTCCGATTTCTTTCTGGCTTATATGTTATTAAATGTTGCCAGTCATTTGTATTTGTTACGAACGGTACCAAATCAGATTGTACGATATCTGTGAGGTCGACAGGAACATAGAATTGGTGGTGTCATAGTTTTATTATCGCTTAACAACTAGTAGGCGGGGAGTAACGCCTGTATTTGGAGTTCCGCAGGTAACAATTTGGGTCCCATGCTTTTTTGTTGGTAATAATTAAAACAATATTAATGTGTTCATTATATAGTATAAAACAAAGTCGCTGTCGCTGTCTGTCCGTCCCTATGTATGCTTAAATCTATAAAACTAAGCAACGAATTTTAAAGCGATTTTTTAATATAAGATAGAGTGATTCAAGAGGTTTATATTTATATAATACATGTACATCCGGGCTAGACTAGCTGTTGCCGGCGACTTCGTCCGTGGGTCAGCTAATTTGTATTTGCGGTTGAAGTGGGAGCGAGCAGTATATTAGCGAAAACTCTACTTCTCTTACTCTCTTTATTTCAATATTACAAACAGACACTCCAATTTTATTTATATGTATAGTTAATTTATATGTAGCATCATTGTTGTGTAGTGATGTGTGATTGTAATAAATATTATTCTATTCTATTCTATTTCCATTTCCAATCTTTTGATCTTTGGTAGCTATTCTCCATAATTCTCTCCTCAATATACTTTGAAACGTCTCAATAACGTAAGTGCAATACAACTAACGTCATTGCATTATATTGCAAAATAATTCTGCGAAATATTATGACGCAGTAACCACTTATTTATATATAAATACATCCTACTTTCAAGTTTTCAACCGCCATGATATTATTACGTGAACCGAGTTATAGAGCTGTTAATTGTATAGCTACCTACTATAATAATAGTAATGTAATATCTTACTAATAATATAAATAAAAAATATAATAATATAAAAGTAATTGAAAACTGTAAACGCCACTGTATCTCATTGTAGCTTGCTGGGCCCATCAGGGTCCATGGTGCTCTTATAATAATGTCTATGTCTGTTTCGGCTAATTTCTGAAATGGCTGGACCGATTTTGACGGGACTTTTATTGGCAGATATCTGATGTAATAAGGAGTAACTTAGGCTACTTTTATTTTAGAAAAAAAAGTTAAATTCCAAGCGGACGAAGTCGCGGGTACAGCTAGTAGGATATAAATTTCATGTGGGTGAAATTGCGGGCACAACTAGTATAATAGTAAGGAAAGTGAATAATAAGACAGGTGTAAGTGGTGCTGTGTTCGGTGCTCCTTGATTAAATTTTATCTCGTGCATAAATAACCTAAAATGTCTTATAAGTATGAGAACTCCTTAGCATTCCATATATGAAGCGTGCAGGTGCCGGGTCCATCGTGTGGTAGAGAGGGCAACTCGAGCAGTTCCCGGGATTGTGACCCGGGTGTATGTTTTTTTTTTAAATTAAATACAATTTTCCACAGACATATTCGTCCGTGCCTTTTTTAATTTACTTTAATATTATTATATTTATTTCATTTCCACTTTTGTACAACTCCAGCCGAGATGTTACAATTTGCGTAACAGTGGCACCGAGGCAGACCTTATCTGTCTGGCCCAGAACCACCGCTGGCCGGCCGGGTGAGTTGACAACATGCAGTGTCACCTATCTTTATTACGATTTTGGGTGTATGTTGTACCGGGTGTATGTTACGGCAACACTCACCTTCACCGCTCGTATTTCTCTCCTTGCCCAGATAAATCTGGTAGGAGGCTGCTAGTACAGCTTTAGATACGTTCTAATATAATAATAATATATGATATATGATGATTTTGACTTTCATATTCCATATTTCCCTGTTATTTCAAATGCCGTGGATTGATTGTCAGTATTTTCGCTACTCCAGTTAAAAAGTATATTTTATACCATAAAAAGTAAAGGAAAAACGAATAAAAAACTGTATCTATTGCGAAAGTAATAAACGTAATCCATTCTGTATCGCCAAAGATATAATACACAAAAAAAAAACGTAATACATTCGAATTGAAAGCACACTTGTAGAAAACGGCTGAAAAAACATGGCGCCGTAAAAGCTTTCGATCAGGAATGAATAACATTTTACATAGTTGCTCCCGTGTATTGATTTATTTAAATCCCCAAATCTGTTGGCAGGGGAACGAGACGAGAAAAACAAGTGTTTCCGAGAAAATAAAATGTTTTTCACCGCTGCTAAATTTCCAAATTAAGGATACTTGGCCACGCTAATTGGAGTGACGTAATTAATTAAATGGAAACTTGAAACGTGTCTAATAAAAACAAAACGATGGCACTAATTAATTAGAAATATTACAAACGTCAAAACAAATGGTACCTTTCTGTAATTAGCATCTCTTCTATTTTATCGGATAAGTAAACAGGATCTGCTTATATTTTTCTGTTTGCAGTTATATTAGAAAAATATTTATTTCTTGATTTCGACCTGACCTAGTACATTATTAAATTAAATCAAATTAGAAAGCGAGACTTCGTACGCGTGGAGTTTAACAAAAGAGTTAATTAGTTACAATTGTTCTAAAATAAAAATGGCCTAAGTTACTGCTTATATCAGCTACCTGCCAATAAAAGTCTCGTCAAAATCGGTCCAACCATTTCAGAGATTAGCCGGAACAAACAGACAGACACACAGACAAAAATTGTATAAAATGTTATTTTGGTTTATGTACCGTATTTATATTTATATGTATGTAGTAAAAAAAACGGTTATTTCAATATTACAAACAGACAATCCACTTTATATGTATAGATAACCATATGTAGTCTATATGAGTTGTGTTTATTTACTTGTGATTGTAGAATATAATGATTAATGATACATAATGAGCCAAAACATAATGGGACAATGATGCTACATTGTCACATTATGTTTTGGCTCACAGGACAAGCAAGAATGTTTTTTAATTAATTCATTATTAATGACATTATCGTCAATATGACATTATTAGGTAAAAACATGTTTAAGGAGTAGAAACATTTGTGGGATAACTAATTATATAAATTATTAAATACCCAAAAACTATGAGCTGTCCTACCGTTTCTTATAACTTCACACCTCTACAGAGATCACAGCAAACTGCTTACGGACAGAAACAACAGGGACAGAATCTCATGCTCGCAAGCTTCCGTCACGAGTGACTAAAGCCTGATTGGGTATGACAATAACAAAACCTTTGAAATTCCAAATCCTTCAACACCTATTTAAAAAAAATATGTTTTCATATAATTCCTTTATTTCTTTTCTTTCTTTATTATTTACTAGCTACTCGCCCCGCCTTCGCACGGGTGTATGTATTATATATACCTTCCTCTTAAATTACTATACTACAAAACGCGTTGCGTAGTTTTAGTGATTTAAGCATACATAGGGACGAACAGACAGCGACAGCTACTTTTTATACTATGTAATGATGATGCGCGAATCAGATCCCTCATGTCAGTACAGACCTTGTTCATCTTCTTCCATGACTCTATTTCTATCCATACTAATATTGAACAAATCTTTTGCTATATCATCAGCTCATCATCTCATCTTCTAGTCTATCACGGTTAGATCATATGCAATACTCTACCTGAAAAGACTGTGTGAGTTCTAGTAATACCACAGATAAGATAATATGTAACTCTGTTCTCCTTTTGCAGGCTCAGACTAATTGCAAAATTTTCCCGGGGCTCACGAATACAAGTCACATACATGTATATGTATTTATATGCCATAACAATCTGTGATCTATATAGAAAGCACAGCAACTGTACCAGGGACGCAATAAAATCAATGTAGCTCTGATGTAAGCCCTTGGACCCGGCAGGCTCAATGACGATGTGCGAACAGCACAGCTAAACAACATTCACTGAAGAGTGATAGAGACGAAACATCTGCCGGTTTTGTATGCGCTGCAGCCTGCAACTAGGTAGGTACTGGTTGTAATTTGTTTGTAATTAAATTAGAAATGCAATTATATTAGTTGTGCTAATGTATTGGGAGTACTAGATATAGTGTCCTGGCCAAGTGATAATTATTTGAACTTTAATGCGTGGGGTGTGAATTCAAATTTGACTGACTCCAAAAATTTTGTGTCTCAATTTATATATAAGTGTTTAATATACATTACTTATATTATTAAATGGGACTCAACATGAATAATTTTATGGTAAATAAAGGTATTTACCTCTCGACATTTCGACTAGGTTGCACCTTTATTTACCACAAAATTATTCGTCTTAAGTCTCAGTTAATAATATAAATCAATTTATATATATTCTTTATTGCACTTTTAAATACAAAAATTAAATACATATTAGAAATATTGTTAGCAAAGGAGAACTTATCTCTAAAAGAGATCTCGTCCAGTCAACACAAAACAGCTTCAGACATATCTTCCTCGACACAGGAAGATATGTCTGAAGACGATATTTCTGACGGGAACTGGTCGCACACATAAACAGTGCTATAGACATTATAGTATTTTATAGTGTCTATGACATATATAAAAATTATGTACAAAAAGTAGAAAGTAAATAAAAAAGTAAAGACCTAGACAAAGATAAAAGTAGAAAAGTAGAGACCTATTTGGTACTATCTAATTGACATAAACAAGTATGTATAAATTTAATTTTTTTTATGTATCAAATAAACTATTTTCTTTCTTTCTTTAAAAATATACGGTCAAAATATTATATTACAAATCTAATTGAATTCCAATATGGCGCTGAAATGATTGCCTTCTCTCTCAACCTTTCACGAGAAATTTGAAATTGGAATGTATATAATAAAATACAATACATTTGACTACCCATTCTACAATACGAGTACCTAGACATAAACCCGGGAAAATATAAAACGTGGGATTATAGCCAATTAGAGCAGATTACATTTTTATCGACCAATCAGACGAGAGACGAGGTGATATCAGCCAATCAGAGTGGGATGTTTTTTTGACGTCACAACATTATTGAAGACTTACTTAGCCCGCGTCTTTGTGTTTGTAATTATAATAATATTAAACTATTTTTTGTTAACAGATTGATATGAAAAAAACCAGTAAATATTATAGAAAGCCTGCTACAGACATCAAAGAAAACAGCATCAACTATTTAAAAAAAAAACTTTTCTATTAAATGCTTAAATAAAACCTATAATAGTTTTGGTTGTGCTTTAACAATTTTTTTTCATTGATTATAATGGAATGGTGCGCTCGCCTGGACTGGTGACACGCGCTTTTGGGGCACCAATGAAGGATGATAGAATGAGCATTTAATGAGGTTTAGGTATATATGTATTATATATATAAACCTTCCTCTTCAATCACTCTATCTATTTAAAAAAATGCTTCAAAAATCCGTTGCGTAGTTTTAAAGATTTAAGCATACATAGGGACGGACAGACAGCGACAGTAACTTTGTTTTATACTATGTAATGATACCGTGGAGGTCAATCTGACACACCTCCCTGTCTGATGGAGGGTAGACTCCTCCAAACCCGTTTGTTAACAGTCAGTCATTACCTACCAGTAGTGACAGACAGCGCACATGTGTACATGTATTATATATATATATAAACTTCCTCTTGAGTAGTAGTTCCCAGTAGTAGTTCCCACTTCAACCTCAAATATAAATTAGTTGACCCACGGACGAAGTCGCCGGCAACAGCTAGTCTAGCCCGGATGTACATGTAATATATAAATATAAACCTTCCTCTTGAATTACTCTATCTATTAAAAAGAACCGCTTCAAAATGCGTTGCGTAGTTTTAAAGATTTAAGCATACATTGGGACGGACAGACAGCGACAGCGACTTTGTTTTATACTATGTAATGACTCTGTAATCATAGTAGTTTAAATTATTCCTTATAACATTACCTATATATCAGAATAAAAGTCCCGTCAAAATCAGTCCAACTGATTCAGAGTTTAGCAAGAGAAGATAAACAAATTTTTGTTTATCTGTCTGTTTGTTTTCTTACGGTACTTACCATATATATATTCATATGCGTTTAGCAAGAAGCTGTCAATTTGATATCACAAACAGACACTTCTTTATTTATATATATATTTACATGTTGTGTGAATATAAACTGTTCGAACAATTCTGTAAGTACGTATATATTTAAGAAGTCGATGTTGTTATGACTACTTGATGGAAATACGCCCATTTCTATTATGAAAGGAATACGCCCATTTTATGAGCGAAAAACAACGACAAATGTTCCCCGTGGATCATTTGTAAGGGCGATGTTTTTGCCATATTTCTGAGAAATACGCCAATTATAATGTAAAGGAAAACGCCCATTTCTTACGTTTATTTTATCTAATACTAGCTCAAAACTCGGCAACCTCGGCTTGTATTGCACCTATACATACATATAAACCTTCCTCTTGAATCACTCTATAATAATAATCTCAGGACAATTCACACAGCGCCATCTAGACCCAAGTTAAGCCAGCTAAAGCTTGTGTTATGGGTACTAGATAACTGATACATATACATAGATAATTTTTTTTTATAAATACCCAGACATCGGCATAAAAAATAAATAAACGTTGTTTACCATATTTTTTTTTAACAATTCACACAGTGTCATCTTGTCCCAAGTTAAGCTAGCTAAAGCTTGTGTTATGGGTATTAGATAACTGATACATTTACATAGATTTTTTTTTTGTAAATACATATTACACATAGAAAACACCCAGGCCGATACAAACAATCATACTCATGAATACAAATGTTTGTGCCGTGCGAGGAATCGAACCCGCGACCATCGGCCGTAAAGCGGTGTGCTAGACCGCTAGACCACCGAGGTCGTCAATCTGGCAATAGAACTAAAAATATGGCAGGTACTCGTAGAAACAAAGGCACAGCTACATCAAACAAATTAAAGACAGAATTGAAGTCGTGTCGTATCAAGGCTTGAAGAGTATGATGGAAGATCGTAGAAAGTGGCAAGAGCTCCAACACCAAGAGCGTTGCTCTTCATGAATGAATAAATGAACAAATAGTCAAAACTCTTCCAATTATTATTCCGTCCACAGATGTCATCCCAGCATCCCTACACATTAGCCTCAAGTTATTACAACTTCACCCACTTACTTTCATACTTCTCCAGAGAGCTGTAATTCTAAACATATGTACATAAAATAGTGTCATCAAATTGTCATGTCATTTCAGTAATTGTCATGGTTTGGTGATTTTTACCCGCAATGACAAGTTTATCACCCCATCAAAGCTTCCCCATAAACCTGGAAATTAATATCCGGGGCTACTGTATTTTAAATTAAAAAAAAACATAAAACTGTCTTTTAAAAATGAGGAAACGAGTATTCAAATTAACAATAATTTCAAGAAACTGAAAGAATAAAAGAATAATAAATGAAAAAAATCCGTTATATTAAAAAAAAACATAAATATGGCTAAATATTCAAATCGATAGTAATTTCAAGAAATTGGAAGAATAAAAGAATAATATATGAAAAAAATCAATGTATTAAAAATATATATATATAAATCTAGCTATGAAGAAACGTATATTCAAATTGATAGTAATTTCAAGAAATTGAAAGAATAAAAGAATAATAAATGAAAGAAGTCTATTTAAAAGAATACCTAATAGCACTTTAGTATTCAGGCACTATGCAATTTCTTGCCAATCAATATGCCAGGCTTTGATGTAAGTATATTCTTGTAAAGTACCCAATTATTATTGCATCAAAGAGAACTTTTTAAAAAGACAAAGAAAATCCCTTCTGTATTGATTTCCTATTAAATAGACGCTATTATGTTTAAGTACATGCAAGTTATAGATTTAAGTATATGCTATTAGGGCATTGTTAGCAACGTGGACTAATAACCCTATTACCAGTAATGTATCATGTTAGCCACTGGTTCCCCTGGAAACCATCGTAATAAGTTCCTGGTGAATCAGTCACTATTGGCTAACTGACGTGTCAAGATGATAAGATGAGCTGTATGATAAGATAGATGAGATGAGCATGACTCATCTTATCATCCTCCACTGGTGCCCCGCCAGCGTAAACCTTCAGCACAGGCGGGTGCACCATTCCATTATCAACCATAAAATATATGTTCGTATAAATTAGCTTACTTTAGCAAACTTTATTTGAGTTGTATAAAAAGAGAGAATATGTTGACAGTGGGGTGATTCATAAGGATTTTTCCCCTGTTTTTGCAACATTTTTCTTTACTGCTCCGCTCCTATTAGTCGTAGCGTAATGTTATATAGTTTATAGCGTTTCTCAAAAAATGGGCTATCCTACACTATAATGATTTTAATCAATTCGAGCCTATAATTTCTGAGGTTATCACGTTCAATTAAACAAACTGTACTACCCTTGTTAACATTATAAATGCGAAAGTAACTCTGTCTGTGGTGCTTTCACGCCAAAACTACTAAACCGATTCGTAGATTAACTAATAGACCGAAGTTAAATTTAGTACACAGTTAGTCTAGACTCTGAGAAAGGATATAGGCTACTTTTTGATGCAGAAAGAGTTGTAAGGGGTTGAAAGGGTAGATGAAAGGTTGTATGGAAGTATCGCCATTTTTGAAGCTATAAACTTGAAAACTTTAAGGCTGTTGAATAAATATATGTGGATATGACATTCAAAGTTTGTAAAAATTTTACGCTTAAGGGGGTAAAATAAATAGAGAGGAAAGTATGTATGGAAATACGTCATTTTTGAAATTTCATAGATATCGAAGGTAAAAACTTTTTTCTTTGGCAAAAGCCAAAAAATTGGGTTACAATTTAGATTATCTAAATACATTTATCAACGCACAGCCCAAACCACTAGACAGATCGGGCTGAAATTTGGCATGCAGGTAGATGTTATGACGTAGGCATCCGCTAAGAAAAGATTTTGATTAATTCTACCCCCAAGGGGATAAAATAGGGGATGAAAGTTTCTATAAATCTTCTTAGATTTTCGACTGATTGAACTGAAATTAAAGATTGGAGCTACTATGATGAAGACGTTCGCTTAAATAGGATTTTATCCCCATGGGGATAAAATAAGAGATGATGCAGGATATAAATGTATTAGTTTGAACCTATCAGTACCTAATGGAATGAATAACTTTAGACGAACAAAATAATTTTTAGTTCTTTAGGCGACTTTTATTTTAGAAAAATAAAGTTAAATTCGGACAGTCGCGGACGTACAAATATATTTTCTTTATTAGATCAAGGTTTCAATTCCACGCGGACGAAGTCGCGGGAACAGCTAGTTTCTAATATTAGTTAAATTATAAAACGGGGTCGCAAATTAATTATCCGCAATTAGTTGTGAGAAGACGACAGCTGTCTGCCTGCACAGTAATAAATCATAAACAATTTTCTACAACTGCCTACATTAACATAAAATCGATTGTATTAAGTATGTGTGTACATTACCTTGTATATCCACATGCTCATCTATACATATAAATAAAATTGGACTGTCTGTTTGTAATATTGAAACAACCATTTTTACTACATGCATATACTACATAAATATAAATACGGTACATACACCAAAATAACATTTTTTACAATTTTTGTCTGTCTGTCTGTTTGTTCCGGCTAATCTCTGAAATGGCTGGACCGATTTTAACAGGACTTTTATACGCTGGTATCTGATGTAATAAAGAGTAACTTAGGCTACTTTTATTTTAGAAAAATAAAGTCTCGAGTAGAGCTAGTACAGAATATAATATAATAATAATAATATAAACGCGAAAGTTTGTGAGTATGAATGGATGTTTGTTACTCTTTCATGCAAAAACTACGGAACGGATTTTGATGAAGCTTTACAGTAATATAGCTAACATATCAGAATAACATATAGGCTATTTAAAAAGATATTATATAAATTGGACTGTATATTATGACATACGTGAAATGAGTGAAATTCCCCGCGGCTGAAACCTCATGCACAGCTATTGTGTATATATATGAACACATATATATACGTACATATATGTATATGTTATTGGAAACTAGGCCAAACATATTGTGTGAAAACAACGGCTGTTTTGTAGTAAGTAGACTAGTAATCATAGACAATTTTCTAGACCTATTTTCATTAATGAAAAATCGATACTATTAATGCACTACCGTATAGAACCTTCGCATGTTAATATTTGTATCTATGGGAAATAAATTTGTAGTATTAAAATAATAATAATAATAACCCAGGATAAATCACACAGCGCCATCTAGTCCCAAGCTAAACAGAGCTTATGTTATGACAAACATGCATGGCAATAGTTGTTTATGCACGGAATTTTCATTTAATGTTAAACCTATATACTCGTACGTATACCATGCAACTAAACTGACTTTAAAAAAAGGAAATTGGTTGAGTTTCTTGCCAGTTTTCTCAATTATTTCTATATATAGAACTGGACAGTAGGGTAAACATATAAATAAGAAAAACTTGACGTTTATAAGCGGCTAAAATATCCTATATGAATAAATATTTTTTAATTTGATTTGATTTGAAATGGGTACTAGACAACTGATGGAAATACATATATATTTTTTTTTATATACATACATCCAGAAAACAACTGAAACCCCAGACCGATACAAACAATCATATTCATAAATATAAATTCACTGTGCAAGGAATGGAACCCGCGACCATCAGAAATAAAGCGATGTGCTAAACCGCTAAACAACTGAGGCCGTCAACGTTCAAATAATTCCGTGTAATAAAGAAACACAGAAAATTCTGTACATTTTATAACGTCCTCCATTTTGTAATCGGTGAAATTGAACCTAGATGTATAACTACAGACATACATAATTGTAGGTACTTAATGCTAATAGGTTCCTTGATAATACTAAAACAGCCGACACAGATCTAAAACGCTAATTGCCTATAGCACTTCGAATGGCGGCCTACATACAGACCGCAATTTACATCACCGGATGCAAATGGGTGTTAATAATGTATATCTGTATCTGTACTATATCTGTAATATGAATATGAATTAAAAATATATTCAAATTGTACAATAAATAAACCTTCTAAATTCAAAATCTATTTCTATATTTTAAAGAAGCATTCAAATTGTGCAATAAATAATGTTTACCAGTTCCCAAATTCAAAATCTATTCTACATATTATAAAGAATTACATTCCGATTTCAAATTTTGTAATATCAATAATGTATATCTGTATCTGTACTATATCTGTAATACGAATACGAATTAAAAATATATTCAAATTGTACAATAAATAAACCTTCTAAATACAAAATCTATTTCTATATTTTAAAGAAGCATTCAAATTGTGCAATAAATAATGTTTAACAGTTTCCAAATTCAAAATCTATTCTGCATATTATAATGAATTACATTCCGATTTCAAATTTTGTAAAATCAATAATGTATATCTGTGTTTGTACTATATCTGTAATATGAATATGAATTAAAAATATATTCAAATTGTACAATAAATAAACCTTCCAAATTCAAAATCTATTATATTTTAAAAAGTAATTACTTTTTATAATATAATAATATGCATATAATCGTCTGCGGTTATTTTGTGAATAAATAGGTAATTGTAAAAATTAAAAACATTTTTAGAAATATTATAATTATATAATTTGGTAGAATAAAAATAGCTAACAAATTAAATGCAATGGCTTGTTTATATTTGCAACTACAGAATATAATTTTTCTGTTATGTGGTTAAAACTATAACAAAAATTTCGTATGTATATTTTATCCAAAAAAACAACACATATATTTACGTTGATTTTCTTCGATATCTTGTAAAATTAATATAATATTATATTAATTTTACAATATAAATCGTGATGTAATTATAGGTAGAAAATGTAGCAACAAAGCCATTTTAGAGATGTATTTACGATAAAAATATTATTTCCGTTTCTAAATTCAAAATTATCTACTTCTATATTTAAGAAATTATTTTTTTACAACAATAATATTCAATATCACAAACGCCGGTGCCTATATGAATAAATATTTTTTAATTTGATTTGATTTGTGCCGAAAGAATAGAAAAAAAATCAATATGACGTAAAAATTTTGTTTCTGTCTTTGTCAATATTTTTTTTTAATAGTTTACAGTTTAGACATGAAATAATTAATAGTGTTTAACATTAAAATCCACAGATTATATTATGATAAATTAATCTTTATTAAATTTTTTCCATTGGGTCCCCTCGTGTAATTACGAAGCAACTAAAACTTTTTCAATAAAGCCATTTCATTAGATAAAATATCGGAATAATAAATATTAATTAACACTCACCAATTTAATATTGATAAATAGTCTACGCTTACGTCAGTGTATAAATAATTGCTTTTTTCGACAAGGCCGTGGAAATTTTACACCCTGTGTGTTTTGATATAGGAGAAAATATAGTTATACTGCGTCCTTTACTTATCTCCCGCATTATGAATAACTAGCTGACCCGCGCGGCTTCGTCTGTATCACACTTACTTGACATTTATCATTATATTATCATATTATATTATATATTCTCATAACTTATCTTCCTTCATTACTTCCAAATGTATGTGTTACATACACAGAGATATGTATTAATATGTATATATATTTATATTTATGTATTTTTGCGTCATATATATTTATTTTTATTTATTACGTGCGCCACCTACTCTGTTATTATTTTTATTTCTCTAACCTTCTTACCTAAAGGTAGTCTGGAAGAGATTGCTTAACGATAAGACCGCCTTTTGTATCAATATATATTTTTTATTTTAATTAAATCCTCCATGCGAGTAATTGATCCCGCAACCATCGGAAGGAAGGCGGTGTGCCATACCGCTAAACCATCGAGGCCGTCTAATTATTTCTGTACATTAAGAATAGGACAAGTGACTAAAACATATTAAACATTTAGCAATATCTAAATATATATAACTCAAAAGTGACTGACATAGTGATCTATCAACGCACAGCCCAAACCACTGGACGGATCGGACTGAAATTTGGCATGCAGGTAGATATCATAATATCTATAATAATATCATAATATACGTAGGCATCCGCTAAGAAAGGATTTTGATTAATTCTGCCCCCAAGGGGAAAAATAAAGATAAATTCCACACGGACGAAGTCGCGGGAACAGCTAGTTATTAATATAGTTAAACGGTTTTTACCACGAATAATTTTTGCTTTTTGTAGTAAACAAATAAAGTTTTTTACCTCTCGACTTATAATTTAATTTTGATAACAACAGATACAAGTAAAAAGTAGGTATTTTATTAATGTACGTAAGTACTGTACTTAAAAATATTTATTGTTTATTGTACACTTGAAAAACTTTAATAACTTGTATATATACTATACTCGTACATATCGCCATCTCCTCTTGAAAACATCCAGAGGAGCACTATTTGAATATAATTAATTAAATATTGAAGGTATGTAGTTACATAAAATCTGTATGGTGTCAAAATATATAAATAAAATCATTATGTTCAATTAGTGGTCCACCTAAGTCCTAGAACCAGCTCCGGGGTCATGACCCCCATGACCCCTCCTAGATCCGCCGCCGTTGGGTATATTACAGTACGAGTGGTAACCCTAATTTTATCCCTAATCTAATAAACTGTACCCATCTAGCCACATTGGCAGAACCATAAAACAAACACAGTTATCTCGTATGACGCAACTCTAATGGTACTAATTGAATGAACTAACGGATAACTGAACCCACTCATATAACAGAGCCTGTTTGTTTCAGTTAACAAGAAAAGAGGAAAGAACATTTTTTCATGTAACTGGATAGATGAACTGACGACTCACTTGATGGTGTTAACTATGCATGAACAGCAACATGGTGGCAACACGAACATGACACCCCTGGTGTCTCAGGCGTCCATAGGCTACGGTAACCATTTACCATCAGATGGGCCGTATGCTTGTTTACCACCATAGTGGTATAAAAAAAATGTATCTTCCCATCAAATTTCTTTGAGATCCGTTCAGTCTTTAATCGTGAACAGGTAGCAAACAAACAGACAGAGAAACATTCAGAGGTTACGTAATCATTTACCATCAGATGTGGCATATGCTTGTCTGCCATCGTAGTATAAAAAAAAGTAATCTTGGGACACCACCGCTCGGTTGTCTTTCCGATTGATCCCACGTCGGAATTCAAACGGGGACCCAAAACTACAACTTGAGACGAGATTCGAACCCCTAGCGATGCCCTCAGACTAAAGTTGTATCCGTCAGGAGTTCGCTCAGTCGCTACACATGTCTTTCCGCGGGTTTGGAGTGGCATCTAAAATGTCCAGACTTGTGGCGGCGTGGTGGGCCGGGTCATTGGGCTCCCTAAAATATGGTCGAGCGCACTGATGGCTGGCTCATCCGTCATACTCGTGAACGGGTGCTGCTTGTAGGGACTGGTCTGCTCTAATCACTATGACTGATTTCCTCTTATTAATATTTAACCAGTTGGTTATATATTCAATATTTTTTCTATTTGAGTATTTAATTGAATTAGTGCTAATCGGTAGTTTGTATTCACACACTTAAACTTAAAAATGTAAAGTAATAATAAAATTATTTAAAAGAGCAACACGCAAGTTTCTTGCTCGTTCTCGTCTTCTTGTGATGACACAGCTTTCCGAATGAGCGGTAGATTAAAAAATGTAATGACCATTCAAAAGTGCTTCAATGTAAGTTTATTTGAATAAATTATTTTCTATTCTATTCTATTCTATCTGCACTAGCCTCTAATGAAGCTGTAAAGGCCAGCTGCGGTCAACAGCGTTAGAGTATTTAAAAAAAAACGACTCATGGGGGAAAATGTCATTAATAATAGGGAGTAATGCCATTCGTATCACAGTATCTTGTCATGTCGACATCTATGCGGTGATTTTTGAAATATATCGTGGTTGATTTCGCCACGATAGGCTAACTAAACCAGGCTTCATGCTCTGCCTATCCTCCTCTGGTGTCCCACCAGTGGATACCGATACCGCAGTTTCGGATCTTATTCCCAAAATTAGTCATATGTATTTATGAGTTTATTTCAATTCGTCTCGGTGTTTTCTATCGATATTATGTATTTATTTAAAAAAAAATGTTTATAAGTATTTTTTGTTTATTATACATATACTAGTTAACACATAAAAGCTGTCTCACTACAAGAAGAACGAGCAAGAAACTTGCGTGTTGCTCTTTTAAATAATTGTTTGTAACTTTACATTTTTAAGTTAAAATGTGTGAATACAAACTACCAACTAGCATTAATTCATTTACATTCAAAATATTAAATACAGTTTAACTTGCGATGGTCGCAGGTTCGATTCCTCGCACGATACAAACAGTCATGAGTATGATTGTTTTGTATAAGTCTGGGTGTTTTCAATATTACGTATTTAAAAAATATATATCTAAGTATTTATATCATTGTCTAGTACCCATAACACAAGCTGTGCTTAGCTTGGGACTGGATGGATGTGAATTGTCCAGGGTTATTATTATTATTAGAAACACAGTCACTTCATGAGTATGATTGTTTTTATCATTCTGGGTGTTTTTTATGTATAATATGTATAAATACATATTATACATAGTATAGTAATAAAGTTTTCTATATATAATATAGTCAAGTGTTTGTATCTATTGTACTTGTGTTATGAGCACTGGATAACTGTTATATCCAGTGCTCATAACACAAGCTCTGCTTACCTTAGTACTATATGGCACTGTGAGTTAAAGAATTTATTCAAACCAGAACAAAATTATAATAACATCTATACATATAAATAAAATTGGAGTGTCTGTTTGTAATATTGAAATAACCGATTCTTACTACATGCATATGAATATAAATACACCAAAATAACAGATTTACAATTTTTGTCTGTCTGTTTGTTTGTTCCGGCTAATCTCTGAAATGGCTGGACCGATTTTGACGATACTTTTATTGGCAAATAGCTGATGTAATAAGGAGTAACTTAGGCTAATTTTAGTTTAGAAAAACACTTTTATTTTGGATATTTAAAGTTATATTCCATGCGGACGAAGTCGCGAATACAGCTAGTTAGTTTATAAAAACTGTTGCAGTTATTTGCGCCCATCTCATTGTATACAATACAGAGCATTGTATACAATTTAAATAAAAACTAAAAAATTGTCCAGGGTTATTTTTACTATTAGAAACATAGCCACTGCACACAAAGGACAGTTCAAATGTCGGGTTCAGTGTTCATATGCGGGATGTGAACACTGAAACTCGATAAGCTAATTTAAGATTATTGATTCCTAAACCCACAGCCCGTCTGACCCAATAAACTATTATATAAATAAACAACCTAAATATTGTCCGATAATAATGAAATGGTTAGTCTGGTGAAACAGCAATGATTTATGCACTAGCTGAGCTGCCAAACTGTGTTTTGTTATATAAATGAAAGTACTAATATCATTCATCATTGCCTTGCCTTTATCCCATTATTTGGGGTCGGCGCAGTATGTCATTCTCTTCCACTGCTCTCTATCGGTCGTCATACCAAACATACTTTTTTTTTATTCATATCATCTTTCACACAATCCATCCATCTTTTCTTAGGGCGTCCCCTCCCTTTACATCCATCCACATTCATATTATACACTTTCCTTAAATGAAAGTACTAATATGGATATACAAAATAGGTAGGTTGTTGATATAGAATATACAAAATAGGGCCTCTATAAGAGGAGTGAAAATTTAATATATGTATTTTAAATGCCACAGATTTTAACTTTTACCACTCTGGGTATAAAAAATAAATAACAACCTATTCTAAGACCGACTGCACATATAAAATTCATCAAAATTGGTTAAGCTGTTTTGGAAGCTACTATGTTATATACTGTGACACGACTTTATATATTACAGATTTATTTATCGAGCCCTTGTATGTATACATATATACAATGCTGATACAAACAGACATACAAAACTTATTTGTTTTTTATTAATTGACAATTAATATTCACATGCATTTCAGGTGACGTTGACATATTTAATATGAACGGTTTTACCAGTTAATTAAGTACATAGATCTATTTTATTGTATCGTAATTTTGGGAATGGCAAGAAAAATGTTAGTAAAATATATAGTGTATGTAAAAATTTACGTACTCACTTGCCAAATAGCGGATGCCACAGATGGAACGACGCTGGATCGTGCGGATGTGGTGGAAGGTGTGGTGGTGGCTCTCCTAGTGGTGTGGTGCTTCCAACTTCCGGTTCATCCCTCCGTCGCCCCATCGAAGCTGCGGGAGGGTTGGATGACCTCCTCGAGGTACCAACCCCAGAAGCAGCAGCCGCTGTAGGCTCCAAAAGGTTTTGCAGAGATTTCACACTGATCCTCGGTCGCGGAGACTCTTGAGAACTTGTACTACTGCTTCTTTGACTTGACTGAGATTCAGACTGCTTAATCGAGTGCAAATAGTTGTTGTTAGGGTAATACGGCGATGTTGGACTCTTTTGTTGTCCGGTTCTTGGTGACCGCTGACTTCCCATCATATTAGGATTGAAATAGGGTATCTGTAAACCCGGTAGAGGCATGTTAGGTCTGATGTTAGGGTTCATTCCGGGATACATACTCTGTAAGAACGGATTGTGTGCCATAGACCGCTGATTGCCATTATAACTATGGACTATCGGGCTAGTGCGCGCTGACGAATGTTTACTCTGATGATTCTTAGTCGAGTGAACATAAGGATTTTGGACGTCACTAGTTTTAGACGCTAATTCTTTCATCTGAGCTTCCATTGCACTAGGTTTTTGCCTGTGTGATGCATTCGCATGATTCATAGCTTCTTGCCACATCGCAAATTGTAACCGATTATCATAATCCATCGGGGGCATCATAGGAAATCCGGTAGGGCCCATAAATCTTGCGGAAGGATTGAACATCTGAGATAAGTCTGGATAATTTGACCCTGTATATCCGGATGAGTTTAGGGCTTTTAAAAAGTCCATGTTTTGTGAACAAGCAGCCATCGCTTCTAACTGACTGAGGTAGGGCAGCCATAGCATCTGATTCAGGGCGGCTGACGTCGCGGCGTCAATGTCGCCAGCTAAAGCGTCCATCGAAGGAATTGCTTTTGGTTGACTCGTTTGGTCGGGCTGCGGTGTCGTTGTTTGTTCGGTACTTGATGTACTTTTTGCTGGGGCAGGCTTCGGGTCTTTTGGCTTTGGAGAAGTTAGCTGATTTTTGGCATCGTTCTCAATTATATTTTCCAATTGTTGTAGTGATACGACAAGTATCTCAGGATCTTGCAGCACAGCTGGGAAAGCGAATGCTTCTGGTAATCTTAGTTCTGGTCTTTGTATTAATAGCGCCGGGATTTCTTTTCCAGGAGCTTCTAAAATGTCATTTAATTTGTCTTTTGGTATCAATAAAGGATCTGGAATGTTAAAATCTGGACTTGTCTTTAAAACATGCAACTGCTTCATTGGGGATGCTTCCGTGCCAGATTTATGTATTGGTCTGTCTGTCTTTTTCTGTTTAGGATCGTGATCATCACTGCATTTACTAAATACTTTACTAATTTTAGCTAAGTCTTCTGAAGACTCACGTTTTATTCTTTTTTCTTGAGGCTCTCCGAATTCTTTGTTTAGCTTTCGTATTTCATCTGAACAACTAGATACTGTAGGGCTCGCTGATTTCCTATGTTTACCCAAATTTAATGGTTCACATTGCTGTTTAGTTATCGTTACTTCTGACGTATACATTTTCGGAGATGGCGACGATAAAAGTGTTTCTAAAAATAATGTTTGTTTGCTTTTTGTAAGTGGCATAGTGAATATTTCTGGTGACGATGGTACAGCGGGAATACCACTAGGCTGTGGGGATTGCATGGCATCTGATTCTCTTGAAGGTGCTCGCGGTATTTCTATCCTTCTCGGTGACGCATGCGGAGTAGGTAACCTACGATGTACACTCAAATCCTTAGGCTGTTCATCGCTTTTATCGGATAGACTATCTTCTATCGTGTTTGTGGTTTCAGCAACACTGGCAACGACAACGGGTGAAATATTTTTGTCGACATGTTTTATGCTCAGATCTGTTGGCACTAATTCTTCGTTATTTGAAGATTGTTCTAGGTCTTTTGGAAAATCTATTGATGTAACCTCAGGTGCAACAGGTGTCTGGTCATTTACTTCACGGTCATCAACTTCTGTATTATTTAATTCAACTTTAGCCACTTGTTCACTGATATCAACACTTGGATTATCATTCTGTGATTCACTCGATGTCATAATATCACTTTGATCGGGTATTGATTCTGGTTGTTGCTCTTCATAAGTCTCTTGATTATCAGGTACATTTTCTGTATAAAGTATTTCGGAGTTATCGACATCATTTTGTAACGTCTTCTCGGCGTTCTGATCGTAATCTAAATGGTTAACTTCATTAGGTTCCTCCAACTCTGTTGTTGTATTTAACGATTGAATAGCACATTCTGCTGGTGGCTCTGGTACAAATACTTCATCTGACATGTATGTTTCTTCAACAGACTGCTGGTGTTCCGGTGGAGGAAGGTGATCGCCAATATGATGAAGATGAAGGAGACCTTGCGCAGCAGTAATACTACTACGACCCGGTGACTCTAACGATTGTTCCAACCGATCTATGATATCTGCGACCGGTGCACCGCCCAATAACATATCTTCTTCTTCTTCAGCGTAATCACCGGAACCGTGAACAAGATGAGCGAGCTTGTCCAGCGCCTGTCCCAGTATCTGATTATCTTCACAACCTTTCTCTACCAAAGACTCCAGCAGCGCTTCATCGTGCGGACCACCGAGCTCTGGCAGATAATGCGCTTCGCTGATGGTGTCGAACAAGTCCTTATGCACGACCATGTCGTTCGGGAAAGCATCCTCCTCGACCGCGCGCTCCGGTGCATGTGTTTTACGCTCGAAAAACATCTCGTCTGCCTTGGTTTCTCCGAGTTCGAAGGACATCACGTCGCGTGCCACTTCTTCTTCAGGTAAGAACGCGTACTGACCGTTCGCGGACGCTTGCAACTCCAATTCGAGTTCCTCTCCGCGTTGCTGGTTGAATTCTAGCTCGGCCACCGCTAACAGATTGTCCAGCGGCGTGGGCTCCGAGGGAGGCGGTGGCGGCGGCGGCGGCGACTGCTGCACCGTCCGCGGCACCGCGATCGTGTGCGACGGGATGTGCGACTCCAGGTCGGGAGCGAGCCACGCGGCCGGCGCGGCCGGTTCGGCGCACCGCTCGGCTCGGCGCTCGGCCACGCGACCTCGTCGCGAGCGGCGCGACCTTCCGCGGCGGCGACGCTCCCTGCGCTCGCGCGGCGGCGGCGGCGGCACGCGAATCGAGTTGTAGATCTCCGTTCGAGGGATGACTCTCCAGCCGTTCGCGGTGCGCGCTATGCGGATACGATTTCGCGAGTCGTAGTCCTCACAGTGAACCTCCTGCACGGTGCCGTCGTGCTGGCGAGCCCAGAGGAAGACGGGCCGCAGACGAGGCGCTGGCGCCGCCGGTGGCGGGGCTGCCAGGCTGCGCGCGCGGCGACGAGCGGCGGCGGGCGCGGACGCGGGCGCGGGCGCGCTGCGGGGGCGGGCGGCGGCACGGGCGGGCGCGGCATGGGCGCGGGGGCGGGCGGCGCGAGGCTCGCCGCCGCCGCCGGGCGCCCGCGGTCGCGGAGACACTCCGGCGCGCCGCAGCGGACACGACAGCGACAGGCGACGACCGCGCGGACGCGGCCCCGAGGCGGACTGACGGCCGCGCGCCGCCCGCCGGCGCCCCGCCCAGCATCGATCGCCGCCCGCTGCACCCGCCGCCTGCACCGCATGTAAACACCGCGCCCGCACCCCGCGCCCCCCCGCCCCCCTCGCCGCCCGCGTCTACGTGCCCTCGTTAATCTTAAATCCATATCTGTGGGCGCGCGTCCACGGCCGCGCGTCTCCGGCACGCCCCCGGCGGCCGAGCGATGACTCCACCGTCGCGGCTACCACATTTGATTAGCAAACAGCCCGACATCACTTCCGTATAACTGTGCCACAACACAGTGCCCCTAAATGCCGATCGGTAAACAAAATCGACGGGGGTCTAGACCCCTGCCTGCAGTTAATGCACTTTACTCGCCGTCATTAATATTCGATAAACATCTGTACACGGCAATGTATCCTTTTTGAGGGGTTGAATTAGAAGAAACATTAAATGTACAGAAAATGTACTACATCATTCGAAACGTCTGTAGTTTTATTCCTTTTTAATATCAAAGTTTTTCTTACTTGTAACTTGAAAAGTAAAATTGAAATACGTAAAATCAATAAGTAAATAACAACACATGTTTAAAGCAAGAATTGATTTAGCAAAGCAACTTTCCTTTTGCTTTTAAACTGTTTGAACATTAAAGCTAACTCATATGCTACTTGTAGACGCCGATCCAAAGCATATCACACGGAAATTTAGTTTAGAATCTCGACCATAGATGGCGCATGTCGTTTGCTATTTAATATAGTATCCAAGATGTTATTTATTTACCTAAACCACCCTAAAAACTTACAAAATACTCTTTAAGAGTAAAACAAATATACCAATTTAGTTTTTCGGGCTACCTACACTAATACTTTCGGCCGCACCTGGCTTTTACAGTTCACCGGACCATAGGGGAAACCCCTGGAGTGCAAATGGCATTCCAAACCCGCGGAAGGACTTATAGAGCGGCTGAAGGCCAATTCCTCCAATTCCCGACTGACGGATACAAATTTAGTGTGAGAGCACCGCTAGGGGTTTGAACCCCGGCTCAAGCCGTCGAAATTTTAGTCCCCTTTTGAAGTATTTAGTCCGACAGATAGAGGTGGCAGAGAATAATAATTAGTGAACCAAAGCAAGTATTTATTACTAGAAATTAAGAGTCAGGCTGTAGAAAAGCCTCTACGTACGTGTCACTGTCTTATGAGAAATGTGACTATCAGATATAACAAAGTCTGTCACTTATTCTGCCCCAAAGCAAAGCAGCTTACTGTGTAAGCTGTGTTTCGGTTACATGATGAGGTATGGCAAACTTACAGAGTACCTACTTAGGTATTACATTTTAGTCATTTAGGAAACGGAGAATGCTAGTAAAGTGAACTAATAACGTCACTGCTATAACAATGACCTCATGCTCATCATATCATCGTGAAGGGTGCTGCGTAGGGACCGGTCTGCTCTAATCACTATGATTTCCTCTTATTTAGTTATTTAACCAGTTGGTTGTATATTTAATATTTGTTCTATTTGAGTATTTAATTGAATTAGTGCAAATTGGTAGTTTGTATTCACACACTTAAACTTAAAAATGTAAAGTAACAATAAAATTATTTAATAGAGCAACACGCAAGTTTCGCTTGTTCTTCTTGTGATGAGGCAGCTTTCCGAATGAGCGGTAGATTAATAGAAATGTGATGACTATTCAAAAGCGTTTCGATGTAAGTTTAATTGAATAAATGATTTTATTTATTTATTTAAAACTTTATTGATTTTGTACAATAGGCGGGCTTAATGCTAATAGCATTCTCTACCAGCCAACCTTAGGTAGTGCAGAGATACTCGAAGGCGGTTTAGTTTTAGTAAATTAAATGTATTTATATAAAATAGATATAATATCATACATATACATGATAATATACTACATACAAACAAATTATGAGCATCTATACATACATATTTATATATATTATAAACATACTACACATATAAATCCTTGCGTGAACATTATTCCAAATTTCTTTAATAGTATTCAACCAAACTTCTATTGAGATATGATATTATATAAACTCCATGAGATTATATGAATATTTATTATATGTAGATTAAATTTATATTTTATTTATATGTAATCCATAAACTTATATATTTTATATTGGTATATTAGTATTTTTATATATTTGCATCTGTATATATATGTACTATTTTTCTGTATCAATTTTTTATAATTTTTGTTTTTCTTTTTTTCTTTAATTATTAAAGTGCACCGCCTTATTATCTCTGATCAACGCGTCGGTTGACTGGTAGAGAATGCCATCAGGCATTAAGTCCGCCATGTATACATTTTTGTGTGCAAAAGAATAAATAAATAAATAAGATAATGATGAAGATGATCATTTTTGCAGTTCTGTTTTGATTTTGATTTTCTATTCATCCTCCACTGGTGCCCCGCCAGTGACGGCGGCCACCACTGGGGGAAAAGGGATCGCTAGTAATGTGGATTGATTATCATATTGTGAGCAATATACCATGGCCGGTTGACCGATTCGTGATGAATTTACCATGATGGCTGACTGACGACCTGCTCATCTTTCATCCTCCACCATATTATTAACTATCCAAAAAGTTTGGGGGGAAAAGGAATTGTTCCCTTTTCCCCCCAAACTTTTATGAATTCACGGTCTTAAAACTACTCGACGCGGTTTTGATGACAAGGGGTAAGTCGTTCCGAAGTTTGATACCTTGATCGGCGAAAGTAAATAGTGGATGAAACCGGACAAATGAGCCGGGTTGTGAATTAAACTTTCTGGTCAAATATTAATAGTATGGTGCACCGACATACGCTAACAGGTTATGCTGGCGTGGTACCAGTGGAGGATAAGATGAGCAATAGTCAGGTCAGTCAGCCTATCGTAGTAAATTCATCACGAATTTATCTCCAGGGGGAACCGCGTGGGGGTCAACTGGACAGGGTATATTGCTAACATGATAATCATTCCACATTATTAACAATCCGTTATTATGTTAGGATTCCCTGAACAATTCGGACAGCGCGACCTACCCAAGCTTAGCTTGTATTATGGGTACTAGACAACTGATATTTACTTAGATATATATTTTTTGTAACTACATAGAAAATACCCAGACCAATACAATCATACTTATATATACAAACATTTGTACCATGCGAGGACTCGAACACATGACTCTTAGAAATAAGGTGGTGCGCTAAATCACTACATCAACGAGGTCATCAAACGTGAAAATAAAACAAAGTTTCTAAAATATCACTGTAATTTCTGCTTCGGCCGAACTTTATACTCATGAATGATCTTCAGCAGGTACAGGGATCCCACAATAATGACAATGCTGGTACCCCCAGCCACTATGTAGTAGTCATCCGTATTTCCCACGGGAACATCCCATACAATCATGTCTGTCATCTGAAAATAATAATAATACAATAATCTCCCAAATTTCAAATGACTTTGTATTATTTTAAACATGTACAACATTTATTTGAATGGATTACGAGCTGAGTTTCTTGTCAGTTATTCTCATCTCGATATCACTCCGAACTGACGGTAAAATTGACATATTATAAGAGTTTGTAATAGACCTACACGAATACAGATATATTGAATTTGAATTTAATATCTCAGAACAACCGACACAGCGCCAGCCATCTATAGCCAACCTAAGACTGAGTTTGTGTTATGGGTACTAAACAACTGATATAAATCATTACATAGTCATATTTGTATTAAATAAAGTCGCTGTCGCTGTCTGTCCCTATGTATGCTTAAATCTTTAAAACTACGCAACGGATTTGAAGCGGTTTTTTGAAATAGATAGAGTGATTCAAGAAGACGATTATATATAATTATACATGTGCGAAGGCGAGTAGCTTTCTATTTTTTATTATATTTTTGTAAACACATAACATATACATCTGTATATATTATGTATTTACAAAAACAACACCCATTAATAATATTATAAACACGAAAGTTTGTGATTATGGATGTTTGTTACTCTTTTACGAACGGACTTTGATGAAATTTTACAGTAATATAGCTTATACATCAGAACACATAGGCTATAATTTTAAAAAATATTACGTAAATTGGACGAAATATAATGTTAAATGTCATGTAAGTGTGATGCAGACGAAGTCGCTCGGGTCAGCTAACATAATATTTCAGACTGCAGCCCCACCATCAGCAGTAGCTGGCTACGCCCATGAGTTCAAGACACATCAATACTATACAAATTTATTTATATCTTTCTTACATACCATAGTGAATGGTATAGATTTCCAAATGCACTTCTCTTTCGAGCTGCCATTACACAGGAAAGTCATAGAAGAAGCGACAGCCTTCTTACATAGATCCAGGCGCTGGTCAGGACAGCGCAGGTACAATTTCGGAGCTCCTATTTCATTTCTTGCCATGCTGTAATAAAATAGAATTTATACCTAGGTTAGTTAGGATTCTTATGATGACGTCAGCTATGAGACTGAGGTGTGACTGAGGTACCTTCCCATTTTTTACCCTTGGACAATTCACACAACGAAGTCTAGTCCCAAGGTAAGCAGAGCTTGTGTTATGGGTATTTGACAACTGATATAAATAATTATATATTTGTAAATACATACATAATATACATAGTAAACACCCAGACTGATAAAAACTATCAAACTCATGAATACCATGTATGTGCCATATGAGGAATTGAACTCGCAATCACTGGTAGTAAAGCAGTGTACTGAACTGCTAAACCACCAGGGCTGTTACCACAGGAGGCTGCCAAACTATATGCAAACTACTAATAAGAAAAGTTTGTAATGAACACATTTATTTAAAAAAGCAACATGCAAGTTTCTTGCTCATTCTTCTTGTGATGAGTCTGTTTTCCGAATGAGTAGTAGCATCAAAAAAATATATGACTATTCAAAAGTGCTTATATGAAGTTGATCACACATGCATAAACAAAATATCTCCTTTGAAAAGTACACACTCCATATCCTAAGGAGATAAAAACCATAATTCCTAAGAATATCCTTAAATTTTTGTCCCTGAGTGAGCACAATAGATCTATAAGGATCGGCATCGCGCACATGACACCCCTTGCTTCAAGCGTCCATAGGCTACGGTAACCATTTACCACCTGATGGTCCTTATGCTTGTTTGCCACCATAGTAGTATAAAAAAAAAACAATAGATCTATGTAGTTTGCAGTGTTACAGATCTTAGCGCCTGACAATATCATCAATAAAAAAATATATATTTATATATATTACAATAAATATCCTAAGTTTATTTGAATAAAGATTATTGCTATTCTTTTTACAATAAAAATATATGTTTAAGTATTTCTATCAGTTGTCTAGTCTAGTCTATAAGTGTGTTTAGTCTGGGACTAGATGGTCCTGTGTGATTTATCTTGTTTTATAAATAATATCTTTACCTTCCACCAGGCACAGCCTGGTGATATCTGGCGTGTACTGGTAGCCACATGTATACTTGACTGTCCCTGACATTATCCATTATATAGACAACATTTGGTTCAGACTGTTCTGTTGGTAGCTCTACATTTATCCTGTTCTTTGGAATTGCATTCAGCTGTAACATATGAAGAAAGAAGGTAAAGTACTAATAATAAATAGAAATAGACATAGAAAATCATTTATTCAAATAAACGTAATTTAAGCACTTTTGAATAGTCATAACAATTTGTTTTTTATCTACCACTCATTCGGAAAGCTCTCATCACAAGAAGAACGAGCAAGAAACTTGTGTGTTGCAAGGATTATTTAAAATAATCCTTGTAAGTTTATTTATATTATCATAATAAACTTATAGTTTATTTATATAGTTATATATATCATTTACATGTCGAAACATGTGAATGAATACATACTCATTTTTTTGGGTCAAATATAAATATCAATAAGATTAAATCAGTCGTAGTGATAAGAGCAGATCAGCCATCACTGCGTAATAATGGATATTTACCAGTTTAACCGGTTTTAATGAAATTTCATATGTGCATTTGGTAGGTCTGATAATATTTTGGTGTTAGCTACTCTTATTACTTAGGAGTACAAATTATTACCTAAATTTGTACTCCAAAGTAATAAGAGTAGCTAACACCAAAATATTTTATTTTAATTTTTTGACATAAGTTTGTTGTTTTGATTCAGTATTACAAAATAGATACAACTCAAAATTTACACCCTTCTACCATCAACCCCTATTTTATGATAGTGATCAGTGTGGATTATCTTTTAAGAATTTATACTGTTGATTATGTTTATATGGAATAGTATAATTAGTTGGGTTTTGGGTTTGGGGTGAAGAGGTTTATTAATAACTGTGTACTAACAATCCAATTCACCCCACAACCTAACTAGTGGACTTATTTAATTTATAACCTCATTGCTACCATGTACCATATGCGATTGACCTGCATGCGGTTCCCCCTAGAAACTGTCATAATAAATTTCTGTTGAATTTGTTACATGAAGTTAGGTTAGTTATGACTTAACTTCATTTTCATATTATCATCCTCCACTACTACTGACAGTTTAGTTTACTTACTGACAGGGTTGTCAGTGTAAATTGTATGTTACTACTACATACATAGTAGCAACATTCCATTATTATCCACTAAAAAAATTGTTGAGTTGTCAGTTTATTTAATTTCAGATCTTTTAAAAGCACATGAATAGCTAACTAAACAACTGATACTTACTCTATTAATTCTTCTCAAGTCACCCAATTCATCGGGGTTTGTATACACCCCAGCTGGGAGGGTCTGCTCCAGTCCCAAAACACAGTCTCTATACGACCACCTGTCTTCATAGTCTTCAGTAAACACTATTCTATATGTTATATTCCTGGAATATTAAAACATTTATTATTAACTGTTAAAGAATAGGTACAAAGTGATGAAAAATAAAGATATATCTTTGAAAGAAAAAAGCAAAGTTTTCAACATGATCATCCTACTCTGTTTAACATGTGGGTGTCAAACTTACTACAGAAAAACATATTGTTTATTTAAATAGAGAAATGGCAGATTTCAAGACAAGCATTTAAAGATTTTTTTTAATTTATTGAAATTATTTTTCCTTTAAAGTTTTAAATTTAAACAGAAGTATTATCATTTTAAAAGTATTTAGATAATGATTAAGATGGCGCGGTTAATTTAATTGACTTATATGACATATAAGCAGGCAATTCTTGCTTCTAATTTTGAAAAGTGTCTTTTTTCTATGTAATCAATGATTACATATCAATGATGACACTAAGTGAGTGAGTGAATGTGTCAAAACTCAGTGGAAAATTGGTTATAATATTAAAATGGTTTTGTGAACAACAACACATAGTATTGAAAAATGTGTCTTAAGCAAATGTAATCTTGAGCTCTAAGGAGACCAATAAAAAAATATTACTTTTCTCATTTACATTTAATCGTCTTATAGGTTTTAGTATAATAATATTATTTTGATAAAATATTATATTATGACAATATATAATTATTATTACCTGTGAAATCCTTCGTTATGGATTACTTGTTCTACTTTAACGTCCAATTTACATGGATTTGTAGTAATATCACAAATAAGAGATAAAAACAGAATGCTTATCATCAACGCCGCCATTCCATGACTAGCAGACATAATTTCTAATAAATATAAATACTAAAGGAATGATTAATTAACTAAAGCAGCAGTGTATAACACTGCATTAGATTTACATTGTATTAGATAACTATTATTTGTGTATTGATAAGTAATAAATTAAATTAAATTAGAAAACACACGAGAGAATTAGCTGATGAAATTTTAAAATTAAGAAATTCAAAACACGGATGTCACCGATGTCACTTGATGTCAGTGACAGTTGAATTTGACAGCCGGCGAGCTAGAGATGACAGACAAGATTTATTTGTGTTCTGTGGTCAGAATACAGAGAATAAACCTTGGCGCGTTGAAATAAAGATTCCATGGAACGTTTTCAACAAAAAAAAAACAAAAATTAATTTTCAAAGCACTATTTTGCGAAATTAAACTATTTCTTAAAAAAACCATGATGAATGGTGATCTTTCCTATTACAAATGAAATCTTTAAAATCGACATGAAAATATTGCATAACTTAAATATACTTAGGTACATTACAATCTGTTTTTTATAGATGATAATGGAATGCTGCCCGCCTGCGCTAACGGTTTACGCTGGCGGGGCATCAGTGGAGGATGATAAGATGAACATGAGGTCAGATCAGTTAGCCCATCGTGACAAATTCACCAGGAAGTTATCACGATGGTTTCCAGGGGGAACCGCGTGGAGTTCAACCTGATGGTACATTGCTAGTAATGGGGTCATGAGTCCACATTACTAACAATCCCCTTCCCCCCAAAACAATCTGTTACAGAGGCCTACTCCTGAGGGTTCTCGTCGCGCTTTGAGGAGAGCCACTCTAGCAATGGTAACAGTCGCTGGTGTCACGGTAAAAAGTTCGATGGCCCCGTGGCTTCAGCACTTTGACAGTGAGAAGGAATTTTTAGACAATAGGAGTCCGGCAGTATTCATTCATTCAACCCTGAGGTGGACGGGTCTCCATGATTGAGTTTAAAAAATTAGGGCTTATTCCTGAGTGATATAATTAAAATATCTGGTACAATAGAAAAGCAATCAAAAAACTAAGTCCATTATGATGTAGGTTAGTTCATTCAATTATGCAATATTATCTTATCTGTATTTCAATTATCATAAAATAAAATTAATTCGTTTTAGAAGAATAGAAAATGCTGTGACATGACACATTCCAAACACGAGTTAACTGTGATCCTTGACTCATATTCTTCTATGTGAAGGACTAGTTAGAACAGTGTTTCCCAACGTGGGCCCACAGGGGGTCAATGTGATTGTTAAGGGGGCAATTTGAAAATAAACTCGACACGAGTTTATATATGTATATATACATCTCTTATATACGAATACTGATTAGACTATTTGCTTTTGCAATCGCATATGCTGGTGGTCACACTATTCTCCCAAAATTGAATTTTAAAAATGTATCTGTATTATTGTAAATATGTACCCACATTTATTCGAAAAGAATTCGAGCTGAGTTTCTTGTCAGTTCTCATCTCGAAATCACTGAACTGGTGGTACATTACATAAGCGTCTCTAATAGACCTACATGAATAAAGATATTTTGAATTTGAAAAGGTTGGGAAACACTGAGTTAGGAATTTAATGCATATGCTGGTGGTCACTCTATTCTCCCAAAATTGAATTTTAAAAATGTATCTGTATTATTGTAAATATGTACCCACATTTATTCGAAAAGAATTCGAGCTGAGTTTCTTGTCAGTTCTCATCTCGAAATCATTGAACTGTAGGTACATTACATAAGCGTCTGTAATAGAATAGAATGAATAAAGATATTTTGAATTTGAAAAGGTTGGGAAACACTGAGTTAGGAATTAAATGATTCCTCCCAACAAAATACATCTAATTTTCATTAATTTTGTCAGAACATCTAATATGAGGTCAATGTAATATTTTGTTAGTACGGTCCTATTGCTCAATATAAACAGAATTTTTAACAGGCCATTAAAATTATTAACAGTGTTACGTCCGTGACGGATACTAACTGATATTTAATTAACAGTGTTTTTTTATGTAATTGTAATTGCGAATATGCTTACGGCCCACCTGATGTGTACCACATATTACCACCAGATGGTATGTGGTAACCGTCCCCGATAAACCTACGTAAACAGGACTATAAGCATAATATTTTTTTAAGGGATGATAATGGAATGCTGCACTCGCCTGCGCTAACGGTTTTCGCTGGCAACAGTGGAGGATGATAAGATGAGTATGAGGTCAGGTCAGTTAGCCCATCGTGCCAAATTCACCAGGAAATTAAACACGATGGTTTCCAGGGGGAACCGCGTGGAGGTCAACCTGGTATATTGCTAGCAACGGGGTTATCGGTCCACATTACTAACAATCCCCTTCACTTAGGCATCATATTTTTTTTTTACGGATGATAATGGAATGGTGCACCGGCCTGCGCTAACGGTTTACGCTGGCGGGGCACCAGTGGAGGATGATAAGATGAGCATGAGGTCAGGTCAGTTAGCCCATCGAGACAAATTCATCAAGAATTTACCACGATGGTTTCCAGGGGGAACCGCGTGGAGGTCGACCTGACATGGTACATTGCTAGCAATGAGATCATCAGTCCACATTACTAACAATCATCTTTCCCCCCTTAGGCATCATATTAACATGTTACACCAGGAATACTACACATGAATTCATTTCGGAGATGAGATGTCATACATCTTATCCTTTACAAAGATAAAAGACAAGAGTATCATTATCATCATCTGCTTCTTCCTTATCCCATTTATTTGTGGTCGGCGTAATATGTTTTTCGCTTCCATTCATCCCTGTTCGCAGTCATCTCGTTATTTACTTCCTTTCTTATCATATCATCTTTCACACAGTCCATCCATCTGTTTTTCGGCCTTCCTCTGCCCTTATTACCATCCATATTCATATGTAACACCTTTCTTAAAATATTATCCTCATTCCTACGCATTACATGTCCATACTATAATAGTCGATTACTCTTCAACCTCTCTGATAAAGGACAAGAGTATGAATATGAATAAAGATGAATAAAATGTTTTATATTGGAGCTTCACATAAATACTTGAATGCTATTAAGAGCTTATTAATGAACTAGCTGTACCCGCGACTTCGTCCGCGTGGAAATTAACTTTATTTTTCTAAAATAAAAGTAGCCTAAGTTACTCCTTATTACATCAGCTACCTGCCAATAAAAGTACCGTTAAAATCGGTCCAGCCATTTCAGAGATTAGCCGGAAAAAACAGACAGACAGACAGACAAAAATTGTAAAAAATGTTATTTTGGTGTATGTACCGTATTTATATGCATGTAGTAAAAAACGATTATTTCAATATTACAAACAGACACTCCAATTTTATTTATATACATACGTATATATATACTACGTATATATTTAACTTTCCTGTATATAAACTGATAATATATTTATTATTCGGTGTAGTTACATATACATAGATTAACATATAATATAGTATCAAAACTGTTAAAATAAATATTTTTTATTATAATATTAGTCCAGTTTCTCCCCAAAAACTAATAAAAGTAAGATCACTTTGACATCAATGTCAATTTGAGCTTATCTTTGGCGTGAAGGCCAGTTAGACCGGCAATAAATATAAAACGCCAATTATCCAAAGCCGTAAAACATAATAAATAAAAAAGTACTAGTGTTTTTTTTTGCGTTTTCTTCAATTTGAGCGATGTGTCCAATTAAATTCTTTGGAAAATATAGCGTACTCGGTTCAATACTGGATTAACTCGAAAATTTCAAATTGGAAAATCCACTCTAAAGTATTACGAAGTAAAGTCTATTTTCCAACATTTTATTTTTTTTAACTATACCAGTATTTTACCACAGATAAGATTTACCATTTTTACGTGAGTTATATTAGGTTATAATGATTTGTCCTGCGTCATTGACTGTTTTGTTATTGTATAACCCACAGATAACATAATGTATAAACTATTAGTCATTGAAACAAATGTTCGGAAGTTTCGATTTGTCATAATTGTATTATGACCGACTGTCTATTTGTGTCATAAATGATGACTAGCAGGGTTACAATTCATTTGAATTTGTCAGGACATTCTTAACTTTTCATTGTCGTAGACTAGAGTAGCCAATCGTCCTGTTTTTTTAGGATATAGTATATGTCTATATACCCCACAATTTCACTACCATATATCACCGGGGGTAAAGGGGATTATATATAATATCTCAGGACAATTCACACAGCGCCATCTAGTCCCAAGCTAAGCTGAGCTTGTGTTATGGGGACTAGACAACTGATATAATACATAGATACATTTTTATTTTTTGTAAATCGATACAAACAATCATACTCATGAATACAAATGTTTGTACCGTGCGAGGAATCGAACCCACGACCATTGGATAGTAAAGCGGTGTGCTAAACTAGACCACCGAAGCTGTCAAATAGATTGTTAGTAATATGAACTAATAACCCCAGTGCTAGCAATGTACCATGTCATAAATTCATGGTAAATTTACCACGATGGGCCAAGTGACCTGACCTTATGCTCAACCTACCATTCTCCACTGGTGCCCCGCCAGTGTAACCCGTTAACGAAGGCTAGTGAAGCAAACCATTATCATCCATTAAAAAAATATTATATATCACCTTTCAAATCTTATCATCATTACATTACATAGTATAAAACAAAGTCGCTGTCGTTGTCTGTCCGTCCCTATGTATGCTTAAACCTTTAAAACTACGCAACGGATTTTGAAGCGTTTTTTTTAATAAATAGCGTGATTCAAGAGGAAGGATTATATATATAATACATGTACACCCGTGTGAAGCAGGGGCGAGTAACTAGTAGCTTATAAAGCAAACTAATGGTAGAAGTACCTCTAAAAAGAATCTATTTATCGTATCTCCTCAGTTTCAAGACACTCTCCTTGATGTGAAGCCAAATCTCGAGGTCCTTGGCGTTGATATATCCAGTGACGTTCAGTTTTGCGGTCATTTGGAGGATAAGGCTAAAATAGCCTCCAAAAAGCTTGGTGTGCTTAGTAGAGTATTTCACGGGGGCCCATCGCTTGCAATTATACAAGGCGCAGATCCGGCTGCATATGGAATACTGTTCTCATGTCTGGGCGGAAACTCCACAATACCAGCTATATCCATTTGACCGCATTCAGAACCAAGAAGCATGAATCATTAGTAATCAACGTCTATGTGACAGACTCGACCCATTGGCTTTGCGGCGAGATATTGCATCTTTGTGCATTTTCTACCGCATATATCACGGGGAGTGTTCTGAGGAGTTGTTCGGATTAATACCAGCTGCCGAGTTTCACAACCGTACCACCCGCCAGAAACTAAAATACCATCCTTATCATCTGGATGAATGGCGGTCCTCCACAGTGCGGTTTTCTAGAAACTTTTTGCCACGCACAACCACATTGTGGAATCACCTTCCAGCAATGGTATTTCTGAACCGATACGATATTGAAACCTTCAAGAAAAGAGCTTATTCCTTTTTAAAAGGCCGATAACGTACTTGTAATTCCACTGGTGTTGCGGGTGCTCATGGGCGGCGGTAATCACTTACCATCAGGTGAGCCGCATTCTCGTTTGTCTCCTGCGTTATAAAAAAAAGTTATTTGTAAAGGATCCTGCTGAATTCGCCACTATAGACTAAGTCACCTGACTTCAACCTCATTCATTCATCCTTCGTTAGCGCACCGGAAGCATGGTAACTATTTCATTTCATTATCACCCACTAAAAAAACTACTCTCACGGTATAGTAAATAATTATACATATTCATTTCAAAGTCGACCTTATTGCAATTCAATAAACTTCAACACTGTCTGCCGTCTGGTTCTTGTTTTATGGCGGGAGAGGGGGACAATTTCGGCAGATATTCTGCGTTTGACCTCTAGATTGGTCTTGAGGTACTAAAGGCGCTGTCTACCGGTCCACGAGTCATTGAAGACACACTTGCATTAGGGTGACGCTATTTTATACAAAACCGTACACTATCTTAGCAAAAACATCGTGTTTTTTAAATACATATTTGTTTCTTGTCAGTTCTTCTCATTTCGAAATCATTCCGAACTGACGGTAGATTTGACATATTATAAGAGTCTGTAATCGACCTACATGAATAAAGATATTTTGAATTTTGAATTTCAATTTGAATATGGAATGGTACACTTACCTACGATAACACACCGGCGGAACACCAGTGGAGGATGATAGGCTGGGGATAAAGTGTTCACGCCTCCTATTGATCCCCCGCCCAACTCAAACGAGGATCCTAATTACGACCAACGGCCTGAGCCGAAGTTTGAGCCCTTAGCGGTGCCTTCAAACTAAAGTCGTATCAGTCAGACAGAAGTTGGCCTTTATCCGCTCATTAAGTCCTTCCGCGGGTTTGGAGTGCCATCTGCACTTGCCCCCTATCGTCCGTTGAAGCTGTGAATGCTAGTTACGGCCATCACCATTAGAATAGTTCGAAAAGAACTTGATCACGTGTGAAAGAACGTGTCAAGTAATATTCTAGCAGTTTGATATATTAAAATGCCATCCTGATCCTGTGGGTGTGTTTTTCCAAAATCTTTGATACTACATTCTGGAACCGCCTTCCAGCAAGGGTATATCCGGTAGCTTGACATTCAATAAATCGTTTATTTGTGGACTATCTAGTAATAGATCTAAAATGTGGTCACCCGCGCATGACGGTATGCGACCTGCAGTTTACTATGAAACGATTTACTCGTGTCTCGTAATTACCTACTATATGCTACCTATCTCTTTCTTTAACTTTATGTCAGAGTAAGAGGACAGTATTAAGAACCTGTCTAGCGCGGTTCGTGGTAAGATCGGCACAGCAATTGGGCCGGTATCACCTCGCCTCAGTTTGCGTTGGTTCATAACAGTTGTTGCTTGTGTTTTGATAACGGGGCAAATATCAACTTGTGCTGTAAAGTGTTAAAGTGTTTATTGTACGAGCTTTTCTTCCAAAGATTGTTTTTAAAGGTGAGAAAAAAAAAAGAAATTTTCTTTTTAAACACTGAAAAGTGGCCAGTCTTATAACGGATAATGACCATAAACACAGTTGTTAGTTGTGTCGAAGCTTTTTTATTATTTGAACGTTGGCGGATTAACGAAAAATGTAGCAATAGGCTAACAGGCATACTTAGAACAAAAATGTTACGGTTTGAAAAATTGCGAATGTGAACTACATGAGTTACAACTTTAATTTTTTATGGAGAAAAAAATCCGACAGAAAAATTTGGGAATTAGCTGTTAGGGTTATTTTAACATGTTTTATTAGAAAAATAAGTATAGTGATGTGCATTTAATTGTGGATGGTTAACCTTTATAATCAGATGGTCAATTTGTTATTTCCATGATATTAAAACAAATGCTAAAACTGTTATGCAATCCTATTAAATATAGTTTTTTGGTGGGAAATTAGATTAAGATAACCTATACATTACTATACAATATGTTAGATGCTTATTAAATAATAGAATTTAGTGTCGGTTTTGCTATAGGAAGAAATGGGAAGAATATTGGATGTTTATTACTGGCCCCCATCACAGTATTTACGTCTGAAATTATATATTACAAAAAATATAAATTCCTCGAAGTAACCTTTCTATAAGCAATTGAATTTAAAAATAATTTTTTTTTGTTTTTAAATTCTTTAGCAAACCTATGGCTAATGACAGTACAAATCGCCGGAGCCAGAATAAAAAAGAAAAAGAAAACAACATCACTTAGAACTAATATTTACTGTAATAAACTACGCAATTATCTATGCAATTGTTTTTTATTATTTTAATTTGATTTGTAAGTAGGTAATGACTTGCATAGTTCATTTTGAAATTTCGTCTGTATAAGGGCATTATGAACTTCAAGAATGTACTTATTTGATCAGTGCTGCAGTGTTTATTGGCAAAGAAAATGCTTAATATGTATACCTACGTTGTAAAGAAAATTCCATCAACATGCATTGGAATTTTGCATTTCGGAATTTTCCAAGTTAGAACTTGTTTTTGTTGCGACATGTAAATGCATTTAATGTATTTGTTTGGGGAGGGGATTATTAGTAATGGTACTATTGGCCCTATTTATGACTGTTAGGGAAGAGATGTGGAAGAGTGAGGTTAGGTCATTCTTACTTTTTGATGCTACGAGAGTTTCTTGATTTTCTTCAGAACGTATCAGGGTTCAAGGTATGTACTGTATTATAAAGAAGAGTATGGATAATAATGGAATGGTACCGCCTGCGCTAACGGTTTACGCTGGCGGGGCACCAGTGGAGGATGATAAGATGAGCATGAGGTCAAGTCAGTTAGCCCATCGTGACAAATTCACCAAGCATTTATGACAATGATTTCCAGGGGGAACCGCGTTTAGGCCAACCTGACATAGTACATTGCAAGATCATCAGTCCCCATTACTAACAATCCCCGTTCCCCCCAGGGGATGTACTATCTCAGTCTTACTAGTTTAACACTAACATTAACTCGTTTCAATTAGTCTTTAGGAACAGTCGCGCGCGTTGAGGTAGGTGTGGTTTTTTTAACTTTCTTTCGGTCTTTTATTTACATATTTGAACTCTAACAATGCAGTTACTATATTAGGTCTACCTTCACGCACTTTCTCTGTAAACCAGTGTTGAAATCACCGAAAATGAATTCTTAAAGAAATCAAGTTGATGGTCTAACTGTCCTGCCTTCATTGAAACTGGCGTCAGTGGATAATGAGATCAGCATGAGGTCAGGTCAATTAGTTCATGGTGGCAAATTCACTAGGAACTGATCATGAGGATTTCCAGGGGGAAAGATGGAGGTCAATCTGATATGGTACTGGGAATGACATTATTAGGAGAGTATAGGATTGTTAATAATCATAAATAATCATATAACAGGGTAATAATCCCATTTTTTTTATGGGTGATTATGGAATGGTGCACCCGTTTGCGCTAACGGTTTACGCTGGCGGGGCACCAGTGGAAGATGATGAGATGAGTATGAGGTCAGGTCAGTTAGCCCATCGTGACAAATTCACGAAGAATTTATCACGATGATTTCCAAGGGGAACCGCGTGGAGGTCAACCTGGTAGATTGCTAGCAATGAGATTATTCCACATTACTAACAATTACCTATTTCCCCCTAATAATCCCATTGTTGGCAATGAACCATATCAGGTTGACCTCCACGCCTCCAATTTACCAATACATGGCTATGAGGTCATAAAGGAAGAAAGGGACTGTTAGTAATGTGGACTAATACCCCATTGTTAGTAATGGACCATATCTGGTTGACTTCTACGCGGTTCCTCCAAGAAACCAATGTGGTAAATTGCCATGTGTTAAGATGGGCTAACTGGCCTGACTTCATGCTCATCTTATCATCCTCCACTGGTGCCCCGCAAGCGTAAACCGTTAGCGCAGACGGGGGCACGAATCCATTATCTATACATATAAATAAAATCGGAGTGTCTGTTTGTAATATTGAAATAACCGTTTTTTACTACATGCATATAAATATAAATACGGCACATACACCTAAAATACATTTTTTACAATTTTTGTCTGTCTGTCTGTTTGTTTCGGCTAATCTCTGAAATGGCTGGACCGATTTTGACGGGGCTTTTAATCGGCAGGTAGCTAATGTAATAAGGAGTAACTTAGTTTACTTTAGAAAAAATGTTTTATTTTAGAAAAATAAAGTTGACCCCCCCCACTTATTCCTTGTATGTTTATCCATTAAAAAAGAATGTGGTTGTCTAATCAGATAGCCATACAGCCTAACGTTACGTTCATGTTTATTTGCCTACAAATAGTGACCACTTTACACTACACTCAAATATTGACCTAACGTAGTAAAGGGTCCATGACATGGCCAAACCATTTCAAATAAGAATAGAATAATATTTATTACTATCACACATCACAACACAACAATGACGATGCATATAAATTATTATAACATATAAATAGAAATAATGAATACAATACAAATCATTAAGAGAAAAAAAAATGAAATAAAATAAAAAAAATAGCGAACAAGAAAATCAAACAAAAGAAAATAATATATATAAACACATGTACCAAAAACAATGATATAAATGAAAAAAAAAATGCGTATCCACCACTGCGGAGCATCGTCACCGCGGCACTGTTATGATGTGTGTGTAAGGGACCCATCTCAGCATTATGCCATGACAAAAGCCACGACGCTGATTTTCAGTGGAACCCCGAATAAGTGACTGAAATAAGCAATACATATATGTAGTTCGAATGGGAACTTTTGACCCCCTTTGCCCTTGTTCCCCTTTGCGTTTGTTGGTTGGCAACAATCATGAGAAATTCCCGGTAAATATGTCTTCTTGAAACCCTAGTCTATAGTCACTAAATAAAACTTACGTAGATAGTTCGTTCGAAAATCTAAGTGTAGAGTCTAGTAATACTTGTTCCCCATTGCGTTTGTTGGTTGGTTCTTGATGGTTGCCCCCCCTGGAAATCATCATGAGAAATTCCGGGTAAATATGTCTTCTTGAAAAACCCTAGTCTATAGTCACTAAATAAAACTTACGTAGATAGTTCATTCGAAAATCTAAGTGTAGAGTTTAGTAATGATATACGGTACAATGCTAAAAATAAAATGTAAATAAAAATTATAATAGAAGCACTAAATATAGGTCTCAAGAATTACTTTTGTTATTTAGTAGTTATATAATATCTGCCTCTCTTTTTATGGTGCACCACCTATCTTTTCCTCACCCAATTCTATCTCCCAGGTTGTCTGTAAGAGATTGCTTTGAGCGATAAAGCTGCCTTTTGGTTGCTGGGTCCACAAAAGGACCAGCGGACGACCCGAAGTATATTTTTATATCGTTCTTTTTTGTAATTATTTGTTTTTTTTATGCACAATAAAGAGTTTTATTATTAATACTAGCTGTTCGCGCGAATTCTTCCGCGCGGAATTTAACTTTATTTTTCGATAATAAAAGTAGCCTATATTACTCCTTATTACATCAGCTACATGCCAAAATAAGTCCCGTCAAAATCGGTCCAGTCATTTCAGAGATTAGCCGGAACAAACAGACAGACAAAAATTGTAAAATATGTTATTTTGGCGTATGTACCATATTTATATTCATATGCATGTAGTAAAAAACGGTTATTTCAATATTACAAACAGACAATCCAATTTCAGATAATTTGTTCAATATTGTTTGTATTTCGTAGTTAGAAGTGAAATGTAATTTCAATCAAGGTATCAAGCCTAGAAGTTGACATCCGGGGAAGTTGTAAATATTCAAAAAACTTAAAAAAATCTAAGTATATAACAGTTAGTAATGAAATTAAATAGCAAATGAATGCGCCTGAAACGCTAGAAATTAGTAGAGCATGGTTGCATCATTTTAACCGAAGATTTCAGTCCAAAACTATTGTTTATAAACGAGAAATTATCGATTGTTCTATGCGAAGCTAGCCGTTTCCCACGGCTTTCCTTGCGCGGCATCATTTATTTCCTGTTCTAAAAAGTTCTACAACTTTCAACAAGTCTTTCTTGTAAATGTTTTCGATATAAAAAAATATGTTTCAATTTTCGGTGTCCTTGACTCTGCTTTCACAGTCAGTGAAACAATTTTAATTACACAAAAGTGTCTGTTTGTAATTTTAAATTAACAGCTCATCGTCGGTTAAATAGGAAAATGGTAGTATTCAAAATGTACATTTTAGTCTTGTCTGGTAGATAAGCATTTAAAAATTAAAAATGTATTTACTTAAATTATATTTTTCTTTAAAATTTTATAAATTTACACAGAAGGAGATAGAAGAAATTATTATATATCATTTTAAAACTATTTAGATAATTAATTAAGCTGGCGTGGGTAATTTAATTGACTTAACTAGAAGTTAAGTCAATTAAATCGTCGATTAAATAGAACAATGTAATTTTGAAAAATTGTTTAAAAGGATTATTTAAAAGAGCAACACACAAGTTTCTTGCTCATTCTTCTTGTGATGAGACAGCTTTCCGAACGAGTGGTAGATAAAAAACAAATTGTTATGACTATTCAAAAGTGCTTAAATTAAATTTATTTGAATAAATGATTTTCTATTCTATTCTATTCTATTCTGTTCTATTTAATTGACGTTATCACTATATGAATGAAAATGTATAGGATACCTACGTCAAAATATTAATTTAAAAATATTAGTAAATAAATAGGTATATATTGAACATTATATTGGTATAGTGGTTTTGCTTACGTTAATGGTTGATGATGACGGCATATTGTGAAAAATGTAAGGATATAGTCTGTTGGATTTTTAATGTTTAAATTAAATGGAAGTAAAATTAAAAATATTTATTTCAAATTTATTACAAATTTGTCAAGTAGAAAAATAGTACAATATAAGTTCAAATTCAGATATGGAATTTTTTTGTCATATATATGTATATATTGTATTAAATTTGACTCGTTATTTATACGTATATTTAGTATCTGTATATATATCCCGATGTTTCGGCAAAGCAACATTGGTAACCCAGCGATCATTTCGGTTGAACACTGTCAAAATATCGGGAAATTAATAAAAATAAAACGTTGTAAGATCCCGTGATTTTTACTAATTATACTTACTTATATATGTATACAATATTTTTGGTTAACTAGTTACAATCTGCAATAAATTAACTAGTCACAATAAATTGATTCCTTTATTTTTAGTGACGCGTGTTGTATGCTTTTAACTTAATTTAGATACTGGGTTATACGGCGTTTAAATATTACCTCATGTCATGGGACAAACACATGAGTCATTGTTTAATTTATTAACACTAAACGTTTCCGTATGTAAGAATTGGAACGACTGAGGAAAGTAAGCGGATCCTTAGTGACTGATCGATATGAACAAGCACCAAACGCGATTAAACGCAGGAAAATGAGGCCAACTTTTTTATATACCATCGAAATTCGGTTAGGCAACCGGAGGACTGCTCGTGAGATTTTTAGTGAGTAGGAGTCGCATAGTACCTATCTACTCCTGAGACAGACTCCATGAAGCATTGTCCCCAAGCAAAAAAAAGGTAACCGATAGTGCTGGGGCCGGTGTGCTCGCCTTGAGGGTTACGCCCTAATCAAATAACCCCGGAGGAGAACGTGTGTACTCACACGTTTCCACAATTGAGTAGGACTAAATAGGTCGCCCTAACAATGATGTGGGGCTGCCCTACACTATCTACAAGGTGAGCCAACGCCGCCTGAGCCGTAGTAGTTAGCTATTGCAACTTCAGTGGGTAAGAATCCCACACACCTCGTCATCTCTCGGAGGGATGGTCTTTTAAAGATTTTTGCATACCATAAAAAAGGCAATTACTCTTTGCCAAACATATTTAATTAAAAAAGGAATCATCTATCACAGTGGTTCCCAAATAGTTTTTGCTGCGTATCACTTCAAAAAAGACCTCAAACCTTACATACTCCTCATTGTAGCAATCATACTAATATTATAAATGTGATAGTTTGTGAGTGTGTGTGTATGTTTGTTTTACTGATAGCCGCACGTACCCCTTGATGCAACTTCACGTACCCCTGGCGCTACGCGTACCACTAATTTGGCAACACCGATCTATCAGAATTACGTAAACAGCTTCATTTTAAAAACACATTAAGTACAAAAGCGCCTTATGTTGAAATTATTTACTCCAATAATTACATTCTTAAACCCTCGTTTTCAAAGTCGGTTGAATAATAACATAATTGTAGTTATGTGCTAATTGACCCCCAAACGTAAATGCAAGGTGTTTCTGTAACAATAAAATATTTCTAAAACAAACGACTCTATTTGCCAAAACACAATACCCGCTTTATTTATTCGCAGTTGAGTCATACATTCGTTAATTAATGACATTCCACACCTAGTACAATACTGGATTAAGTCGCAATTTGCAAATTTTTTAATTTCCACTCTAATATGTTAACCTTTAAAGTCGAATTCCAAAATATTTCATTTCTGTGTTACGATATACTTCTCTTACATTGTATACATATGACTGGGGTGCTATTGTTTCTAAATCAACTATTTTGGACCGATGAAGCGTGAATTTTGTATGTTAATATCGTTTATAAGGAATTACATTTGTTTGTTTTAGATGTATGTATGTAACTGTATTGATTTAGTTGGTAACCGAACGACTTAAAGACAATCCGAGGTATATATATATATATATATATATATATATATATATATTTCATCATTATAGTAAATCGTCCTCGGTAGTTTAGCGGTTTAGCACGCCGCTTTACTTCTGATGGTCGTGGGTTCGATTCCTTGTCAGGAGAAACATTTGTATTCAGGAGTATGATTGTTTGTATCAGTCTGTGTGTTTTCTATGTACATTATGTATGTATTTAAAAAATGTATCTACATATTTATGTCAGTTGTCTAGTACTCATATCACAAGCTCTGCTTAGCTTGTCACTAGATGGCGCTGTGTCAATTGTCCTGAGATATTATTATTATTTGTTTCTTTTCTTTTCTCCTCTTTTATCTTCTCTAAAAGAAGGTGATATTCACCACACGGGCCTTAGCCAAGTGTGGGAGAGGTTGTGCTATGTGAAGATATTATTGTGGAAGTTAAAAACTTTCTAGTAATGCAACAAGTATTAAGAATTGTGGCTTTTTCTAAGAGATATGTTTGAAATGGTGAATAAATATAAGATATGTTTTAAAGGGTGAATAATAAATGATTGCAAACTATATTTTTTTTATTTTATTATTATTATTATAGAGCTACAATTGTTTAAAACAATCGTTTTATTGCGTAAACTAGTGTATTCTTGTAACGTACTTATATAAGTGCTGTAGGTTGGTGCCGAATTTTTGGGTCAGGGCATTCTAGTGGAGGCGCCGGCCGAGGAAATGTCATTTTTTTGTCTTTACACTATACGACCATTTAAACACAACTTCGTGTGTTTAATAATTTTTAACAAGATGTTCCCGCGGTTTTACCCGCGTGTGTGTGTATTTAGTCTACTAGCTTTTACCCATCGGTTTGCTCGCATTACTTCATTACTGGCTGCTAGATGGCGCTGAAGTAGCAAAATGTTGATATTCTATTTTATTGTTTATTCATCATCATCATCATCATCGCAGCCCGGAAGACGTCCACTGCTGGACATAGGCCTCCCCCAAAGATCTCCACGACGAAACGGTCCTGCGCTGCTCGCATCCAATGCCTTCCAGCGATCTTGACCAGATCGTCGGTCCACCTTGCTGGAGGCCTTCCCACGCTGCGTCTTCCGGTCCGTGGTCGCTACTCGAGGACTTTACTGCCCCAACGGCCATCTGTCCTACGAGCTATGTGCCCTGCCCATTGCCACTTCAATGTCGCAATTCTTCGGGCTATGTCGGTCACTCCGGTTCTTCGGATCTCCTCATTTCTGATTCGATCACTATATTGTTTATTATAAAAAATATTTGTTCTTTTAAAAGGTATCCTATGTTTATTCTAATACCTCCAAGAACATGTGTACAAAATTTCATGATGATCGGTTCAGTAGTTTTTGCGTGAAAGTGTAACAAACATCTCTACCTTCACATTTATTATATTAAGGATATGTTATTCCGATGTATAAGATATATTATTGTAAAGAGTCATCAAAAGTTGTTTAATAGTTTTTGGGTGAAAGAGTAACAAACATCCATCTATACTCACAAATTTTCGGGTTTATAATATTAATAATAATAAGATTTATTTACTATTTGTATATATATCAGTTGTCTAGTAAATGCAAATCAGAGTTTCACTCGTATGCGAGACACTGAAGCGACATTGTCACAAAAACCTCATTAACACAATTAAGCGGGGAATTTCAATTGAAGCCAGTTAATGAGCGGCCCTCACGGTTACATCTAATGTCGTGAGCAGGTTTAATAGATTTAATTGGTATTACAAACGCGAAGAGACCAATGGCGTCTTAATCTCGCACGTTGCATGACAATTGTTGAGTTTCCTATTTCCTTGCTATTATCGGGTCATTTAAACATAAATAAATAACACAGCGCCATCTAGTCCCACGGTAAGCAGAACTTGTGGTATGGGTACTAGACAACTGATATAGATTTTTTTTTAAATAAACCTTATTAATATGATGGATGTTTGTTACTCTTTCACGCAAAAATGCCTGAACTAAATGGATTTTGATGAAACTTTACAGTAATATAACTTATACATAAGGTTTCAGCTGCGTGAAATTTGTAGCCTATATATTGGCTATATATGAAGGCACTGCTAGTATATCAATAAAATCGTTAAGCATCAAGTCTCAATTTAGTTATTAAGTTTTTTAAGTTATTTCCTGTCATTGCTTTATGTACTTGTAATTCCAAGTTCCATGCCTATATAAACGAGGACATGGTCGAGTAATTAGTACTATTGATATCGAAGAATTGTATCAATTATTCATAACCAGATTTTTTAGACTCGCAGTAAATTACGTTCGTATTTCGCGTTCCTCTGCCGAAGGTAACGCAACATATAATGGACCGATGGAGAGACAAGCTCATTTATAACTGGACTGAAGATGACTGAATTGGTTGGTGTTCAAATAATCTTAATTATCATTATTACATAATATAAAACAAAGTCGCTGTCGCTGTCTGTCCGTCCCTATGTATGCTTAAACATACAACAACATTTTAACACTACGCGACGGATTTTGAAGCGGGTATTTTATAGATAGAGTGATTCTAGAGGAATGTTTATATATATAATGCATGTACACCCGTGCGAAGCCGGGGCGAGTAGATAGTAATATTATAAACGTGAAAGTTTGAATGGATGTTTCTTACTCTTTCACGCAAAAACTACTGAACGGATTTTTATGAAACTTTACAGTAATATAGCTTATATGCATCAGAACAACATAGGCTATATTTTATATTGAAATTTAAAGCGGGTGAAACCGCGGTCTCAGCTAGTATAATATAATACAATATTTCTGGTTAATTCACACAGCGCCATCTAGTCCCAAGCTAAGCAGAGCTGATACATAGATTAGATACTTTTTTTTTACTTACGTAATGTACATAGAAAACACCCAGACCGATACAAACAATCATACCCAGATATACAAATGTTTGTACCGTGTGAATGGAACCCGCGTCCATCGGATGTAAGGCGGTGTGCTAACCGCTACACCATCGAGGCTGTTAAAACGTCATGTTATTTGCTGCAAATCTTCCCGTATCGTCATAAATGTTGTTATTGATTAATTTCAATAGAGAAAATTGAGAAAATTCTCATTTTTAAGTAAATGGAACTCATCCATTTAATACGCTGTGCAATTTTATCACGACTCATTCATGATAACATATAAAGCGTGCTGTAGACACTATTATGCAATAACATACCTTATTTCCATTATGTATTAGTAACACAATTGACTGTACATATAAACAATGGCCGATTTACGATCACAGATTATACAATGTATGTTTATAAAACTCTATAACGTTTTAGGTCATTCACCGCATATATAAATTATAGTTCAAGCTTTCGTCGTTATTCCTAGCTCAGTAACCGGTTGCTATTGAGAATGTTGACGTAATACTAGCTACAGATCTTTATTTTAATGTTTTATGTTGAAATAACAAGTATTAGCGTTTAAAAGAAAACATGAAGTAGGAAACGTCACAGTTGTCTGTCCACGCAATAAAATTTTATATGTAGGCATAGGTACTTCAGTATGTTTTATGGATGACTTCGTCCGCGTGGAATTTAACTTAATTTTTCTAAATTAAAAGTAGCCTAAGTTATTCCTTATTATGTCAGCTACCTCATAATAAAAACCACGTCAAAATCGGTCCAGCCATTTCAGAGATTAGCCGGAACAAACAGACAGACAAAAGTTGTATAAAATGTTATTTTGGTGTATGTATATTTATAATTATATGCATATAGCAAAAAACGTTTATTTCAATATTAGACACTTCACATAGAGTATATGCATAGTGGAATGGTGCACCCGCCTGCGCTAACGATTTACGCTGGCAGGGCACCAGTGGAGGATGATAAGATGATCATGAGGTCAGGTCAGTTAGCCCATCGTGACAAATTCACCAAAAATTTATCACGATGGTTTCTAGAGGGAACCGCTTAAAAGATAACCTGACATGGTATATTGCTAGCAATGAGATCATCAGTCCATATTATTAACAATCCCTTTTCGCCCATACTTTAGTATTCGTTAACTTATTTCCACTCGTATGCTGTTGTCTACTTAATTTTTATTAATAGGTTCTCTGGAAGAGGTAGAGTTAGCGATAAGACCGCCTTCTGTGCCTTCTTCTTTCTTTCTTCTTCTAATAAATAATTGCATTATATATTTGGTAATGCGCTATGGTTAATCATATAAATTAATTACTGTAAGTACCTAGTTAAAATTCGATAGTCTTGTCAAGTCAATATCAATATTAATACGTTTCCTTCTAAGGCCGAGGTCTCTCGGAATTGAATTCTGGCCTCCCACAAGGTCTCATTCTTGGTACCTTTCTATTCACACAACATGGACAATACGCGATCGTTTCTAGAAAATTTCTGACTATTTACTTTCAAGTGAAAGGCTAAATAAATGTTTGTAAGGATGTGAAGCTATTTACCGCAAGTGTGTTAAATTAAGAGAGTTTTTTGAAAGAATTATAAAGTAGGTAAATATTTAAAAACAAAATAAGCATAACTTCACAACTATTACTTCAGATGGGGTAGTTAGAGGCATTGGTAGTTTTATATAAAAGTTGTTCAGAATTACATATTTAAGAATTTTGAATAATCGAAAGATTGAATCTTAATATATGTTATATATAAAATTCTCGTATCACAGTTATCGTTCCCATACTCCTCGGAAAGGGCTTGACCGATTCACATGAAATTTTGTGAGCGTATTGAGTAGGTCTGAGAATCGGCCAATATCAATTTTTATCCCCCTAAATGTTAGGGGTAGTCCACCCATAATTTTTCATTTTTATTTTAAGGCAAAACAACGTTTGCTGGGACAGCTAATAACATTATAAATGCGAAAGTTTCTAAGTATGTATGTTTGTTACTCTTTCATCCAAAAACTACTGAAGGGATTTTAATGAAACTTTACAGTAATATAGCTTATGCAGCAGAATAACACATATGCTATAATATATTTAACGCGGGTAAAACGCGGGCACAGCTAGTATACAAATGAAAGAATATGGAGGTAGCTGTATGTACCGCAAAAGCGAATCGGTTACCAACTCAGCATAAACCTGCAGCGCTGCAGACTCCTATACTTAAATATAATAGTTAGTCATATTTAAAAATGAATACAGAATATACGGGCTTTGAAGGTCAGAACATTGTGAAGGTAAAGAAGAAATAATTACAGATATTTCTATTAATATAAGAGAGTAAATGAACATAGTATCACCTGATCAAACAAAATAGCCAAGCAATCGTAAATATATTGTCAATGTTAAATATAATAATATACTTACTTGTGATATTAAACTTCTTGCCAGGACTTGTCAATTGAATGTGTATACTGAATTGAATGGTAGGGAAAAATATTAATACAAAATAAATTACATTTATAAGCGGCTAAAATGTCCTAAATGTGTAAATGCTTTTTGATTTCGTTTGAATACGATGTGATTTTCTTATTTTATAACCAATCCATCGAATTCAAATGTATCGAAATTTTATCTGAGCATAGGTTAGAACCCCTAGCGGTGTTTTATATTTATGAATTTTTGAAATTGTTTAAGTATAATATTGAGATTACAAAAATTAAAAAAATATATATTAATAACCCTGGACAATTAACACAGCGCCATCTAGTCTCAAGCTAAGCAGAGCTTGTGTTATGGGTAAAGACTGATATATTTTGTATTTCATACAAATACTTAGATTTTTTTTATAAATATATACCAATTTATAAATAGCAAGATAGTGCCGTGCGAGGAGTCGAACTCGCGACCATCGAAAGTAAGGCGGTATGCTAAACCGTTAGCTCACCGAGGACGTAGTAAACGTCACATAAAACTATGATGAGATTATATTTTAATTTGGTTACGTTTTAATTCTTCCAGATTACAGACATGGGGGGCGCCCAAGTCCTCATACTTCTTTACTTCGTGTACACTGCGACATGCAATGAGCAGCTCAAAATACGCTTCCAATGGAAAGAGCTAGACTATGACTTCACGACTCCAGCCCTCAGACAGCAGGCCATAGATACCGGGAACTTCATCCCCAAAAACAACATCCCAATGGGGTTGGAGATCTTTCAAGACAAGCTGTTCATAACCGTCCCAAGGTGGAGGCAAGGCGTGCCTGCTAGTTTGAACTACGTCGATTTAAAAGGTATGCGCAATGTAGAGCTAGGTTATTACTAGTGATGTGATATTGTGTATAAAAAGTAATTGTTGATTATCTATATTAATCAATTATTTTTTCGAATCGATTAAAATAGAGGAAATCGATTTTTCTGTAAACAATATTTTTTATGCGCTTTGTTTGAGTCCCTTGGCCTGTGGAGTTTTTGTAGGTCAGTACATCGATTTATTGTTAGACCATTTCAAAAATATCGAGTATAAAAAAATATTATTAATTTGTCAATTATTTTTCACATTCTTAATGTTTTACTTAGTTGATTTATTGTAATATTATATTTTTTTGTGAACTGATCGATTTTTCGCATATACGATATACTTTTTTCTCATCCCTAATTCTTACGGGGTACCTACAGTGAGATCAATATCATTTGTAACATATGGAATCTCTTGGGCTGCGGGTATTTTATTTTAGGACAGTACATGGTGTAATTTTTATAGATTACTAATTAATAGATTTTTTAAAAAATATTATAATCGGTTTTTTGGTAAATCGATAATTTTTTTTTCACATCCCTAATTATTACGGTGTACTCTGAGATCAATGTCATTTGTAGGAGCAATAGAGCAATGGCAAGTTGCGTAAGTGTTATGTCAAATTGTAACACGAACAAGTGCGAGTTAAAGCTACTTAATAACATTATATAGTAATGTAGACATCGTGGTGAATGCAACGTTTGACCCCGTTTGTTATTGGTGTTTACAACACGACTGTCAGTTAAATATCATTGATGAATTGCGGGTATCAACTGTGTGTTTTTCTTGAAACTTATTGCCTCGCATAACCACACACTCCACCTTCCAGCAATGGTATTTCCGAACCGATACAATATCGAAACTTATTCTTCTTAAAAGGCCGGAAATGCACTTGCTGTTCCCCTGGTGTTGCGGATGTTCATGAGCGTTAATATAATTATATTTTTCGTGTCTGGACTTTTATAAGGAATAAAATATTTTTTTAATGAAAGGACCAAACGAGAAACTGTTATTTGTCGTTTATTCTTATTTAGGTACATAATAAACTTGTAGTCTAATTAATACACAAACTCCCTAACATCTCCGCTCGGTTCCTCTTATTTAAACATTTTTTTTTAACGTGCTTAACCTCCCCAGCGTATTATTATTCTAGCTCATTAAAACAGACGAGTGCACTATGTCACTTTAATTTTTCGTTAAAAAAATATTATGGTACTAAGGAAAACTTGTAATACCAAAGATTAAACATATAGAGTAGTCCGTGTGGGTTGTATTGACCTTGTAATTGCGTCTCGGTAGAACATAATGGATGGAATTCCCATTTGAAGAATATCCTTTTAATAATCGAGAATAAATATACATTTATTTCTTAGATGTATTATAAGAAATTATCGTTTTGCATCGGATGCATTTCTTATAAATCTATACTAATATTATAAAGCTAAAGTGTTTGTTTGTTTGAACGCGCTAATCTCAGGAACTACTGGCTCGAATTGAAAAAATCTTTTTGTGTTGGACAGTCCATTTGTTCAGGAAGGCTTTAAGCTATATAATATTACGCTACGATTAATAGGAGCGGAGCTGCAATGAAACTTGCAGACGGGAGTTGCGAGGGTCACCTAGTATGTATATAATACTGAGATTGTTATGGTATTATACAATTTATATTTATAAATTACCAGCTACCTTACTTCCAGATGAACCGTTAGATTGTTTGCTATTCCAATAAGAATAAAAAAATCAAACAAAATATGTTTTACATTCCAGATACCAACAACACATCACCAAAACTCAAGCCTTATCCAAGTTGGGCGGCACACAGCGGTTCGAAGCCAACAGAAATAATATCCCCCTTTAGGACACGCATCGATCGCTGCAGCCGTCTCTGGGTGTTGGACAATGGCAAAATTGGCAGCTTGGAAAGTGTACCTACTATATATCCACCTTCTATTATAGTTTACGATCTAACCTCAGATAATCTCATACGAAAATACGAAATACCACAAAATCAAGTAAAACAAGACTCTGGTTTTGCAAATATTGCTATCGAAGACTCGGACTGCCAGAAGACGTATGCCTACCTTGGTGACGTTGGTAAAGCAGGTCTAGTTGTTTATTCCTGGGAGAAGAATGAATCTTGGAGGATATCACACCATTTCTTCTACCCAGATCCTCTTGCTTGCGAGTATAACGTCAAAGGTCTCACCTTCAATTGGACTGATGCGATCTTCGGTATGGGCATATCAGGACCGAATCCTGATGGCTTCAGTACCCTTTACTTCCACCCGATGTCCAGTTATTACGAATTCAAAGTATCTACGGAATATCTTAGGAACGAATCTGTAGCTGAGACGAATTTCGAAGCTTTCCAAAACTTGGGAACTAGAGGACCCAATTCGCAGTCGAGTGCGTCATTCCTCGATCAGAAAACCGGTGTTCTCTTCTATTCTTTAGTCAATCTTAATGCTGTTGCATGTTGGAAGACGTCGAACAAGGAATATTTGATGAAGAACCAAGGAAGAATCTACATGGATGATGAAACTATGGTTTACCCCACCGATATTAAAGTGGATTACAACGATAATTTGTGGGTTCTATCAAACAAATTACCCGTTTGGATGTATTCTAACCTAAATCCAGATGAAGTCAATTTTAGAGTCTTCTCAGCGCCTGTTATTAATGCAATTAGCCACACTGCATGCGACGTGACAGCGCGATCAGATATTCTTCAGAAATTTGATAAATTTGGAAATAAAGTAAAGAATATCACCAAGAACATTGCATCTGTATTTAATAGTTCTGCAATAAGTTCTAGCTCGACATCATTGATTGTGATCGCGATAGTAGCTTCATTTATTGCTTACGTTGTGCCGAATTAAATTGAGTAGATTTAATACACACATGATGTACCTACAGTGCCACAAATTTACCTGACCCGGTGACTAATAGGAACTATTATCGCTATTCTGAATGTTATATCGATGTCAAGTCTGACTGACTGGGGTCTTCTACCTCTCCTGTTGGGGCCTCAGGGTCCCTACATCTACTCCGAAAGCGACTGCCCCCAGGTACTGGAACTTGCCGCTCGCGGCTGCTTTTACCTATAAACTAAACAGTTTAACCTACAACTTATTTTCTTACGATTATTTTTTATAATTTCCGTCAAGTCTCTTGTAGTGCTCGATGCTACAACAGAAGGTCTCAGTCACCGGTTCAGATAAGTGCGTGAAGCTATACCAGCTTAACTTCAAATGTGATATACTCCTTTAATTGACATTCCAATAGACATAAGTTTGAGAATTTCAAAACCTGTAGTAACATGTAGTGTATCATTGTTGACACCATTGCTAGCAATGAAGGTCTAATCATGTCACGTTGATCTCTGCACGGTTCTCCCTGGAAACCGTAGTGACAAACTCCTGGTGAATTTGCCAATATGGGCCAACTGAGCAGACCACATGTCTTATCTTATCATCCCCCACTGGTGCCCCGCCAGTGTATATCGATAACGCAGTTGGAGTCACCATTCCATTATACCATTTAAAAAAAAACATTAAGACATTTGTTGTTTTTAAGTCTTTTCTGTCACAGCGCTATTTAAGATCCTATTAATTGGTTTAAAATAGTTCTTACTTCATTCAAATAGATTTATTACCATTTAAAAATGGAAGAGAAAATCCGTCTTGTTTTTTTTTCTTACAACATGTGTACGAAAAAGTCAATCGAGATTGACTTACATTCTACTATTTTTTATGTAATGTAATGAAAATGTCAATTCTCGTCATCGAATGAGAATTATATTGCTAAAACTAGATGTACCTATATATTTTTATTCACTTATATTTTTAATTTTTCAATTTAATTTATTTGCTTCTCACATGGTACATTATAGATGTTATTAATAAAAAGAACATAAGACATGTGATACATATTCAACAATTATATTACAATAATTAGTTGAAATTCACAATTAATTATCATTAAGTTTGACGCAGTCATTATTTATGAGTATAATTACTAAATATCGGGAACTCAACAAAAATAAAACGTGGTAAGATCCCGTGATTTACTAATTATATTTATAAATTATCATTAATTCATATAATTTCAATAAATTTTTGAATTATTTAATTAACATGTTAATAATAATCTTTATTTAACAGGTCACAAGGGATCTTACAATATGAATACATTATATTTAAACGTACAAGTTATTCCTTGTGAGAGTTGGGATACTAAATCAATAATCAAATCAAGCAATTAAAATTTCAATAACAAGAGTAATAATTGTGATATAAATCAACGATAAGTATTGGAAGACTGTGTCTTTTTATATTATTTTCTAACCTCTTTCCCGCTAAGTGATTGGTCTGTGCTCGCGCCATTTTGTATTTAATCTGCGTTCTTTTTTTATGCAACCGTAACTTTTTAAAATGTCACCGTGTATTATTTTGATAACGGTTTTACGCCTCTGGATAGTCAGCTCTTTGGAGCGAGTCGTCTGTAATTTTACTGAATTTTTATTAATCATAAACTGTATATTATAATCTGTGTTCGTGTTTTTCTATATGTAAACTATTATGGTATATTTTGTAATTGTATTTACTACAAAAAACAATTTTAATGACAAATGGATATGTGTTCTGATCTGGAATGAGGACAAGGTATGATGTCTTAATCCTGAGGAACGGAAACATAGGTTCGCTAGTATGGGCATTTAAAATTCGTTTGTATCATCGGAGTACCTTATAGGTAGGCGATGGTAAACTACTAGACAGTGGTCCAGTGGCCGTCATATTATATATAAATATATATATTTATTTATATATACATTGGTGATAAGTAATTCAGTCCAACAACTTATTTGCTATTCCAGTAATATGAAAAAATAGTAATGTACCTACATTTATTTTTTAATAATGATATATATTTTTTTAAAAACGTATCAAACAGTTTTTTTTTTAATTATTGATCATAATACGTTAGTGATATAGGATTGCTGTGTTTGTAATTAATAATTTATGTGTGTTTTTAATTACCCGTATGTAACTGTTTTTTCTTATTTTTTTATTACCATAGTTGTTTTTCAAGGTGTATTATTAACTGACAGCATGGCTAGTTGCAGTGTAGTTCTTTTCGTAATATTTTTTTTTGTATAATCTTTTTTATATATTTTTTACAAACGTGGCTGTATATGTTATGTCTTTAGCCTTTGCCTAGAATAAGAAAAGGCTGCACAAACTTTTTTTTAAATAATATTCCGAATAATTAATAGTGAAAGATTAAACCCTGTGATTTCTAACAGCCATAGGCGTGAAGTTAAATTAATAGTTATGTTTATGTATGTATGAAATCAATATGAACAGTCTGTGTTTGTACTTATTTTATGTTTGTGCCTTAAAAAGTGATATTGTATTATAAGCTATGTTAGTTAACATATTAACTAAGTCATATTTTATTGTAAATATCCAAATTTGTATGTTGATTAAATGCTATAAGCTTTTATTGTGTTTTATTCTATAAAAGTAAAAAAAATATAAAAGTAAATATAAAGTAAATAAAATATATAGTACTCCTGCACTTTTTTGTAGTCGCTGTCTGTTCGCTTATATCTTTTAAATTACGTAATGGATTTTAATGCAGTTTGCAGCAATAGATAGAGTGATTCAAGAGGAAGGTTTATCTGTATAATGTTGCCTATTATAGTACAGAACAAGCCAATATATGTACAGAGTAATGATTCCGTGCGAAGCTGGGACGGGTTACGACGCTAGTATATATATATATATATATATAAATGAATCCGTATATACTATACACTACTATATATACTATGTAATATAGTGTTATGTTTATCTGTATTATGTTTATTATGTTATGATTACCTTTGGTCGTGGCATATTTCGTGAACAGCTGGTTTTAATTTCGGGTATTCTGTTTTTGTTGTGTTTTGCTATTCTCAGCAGAAGGTTCAATTAAGAAGTTTATACAGTATTTTTTTTTAATTATACCAATGCGAATTCAATATTCATATTTAGACAGGATATCTGTTGGGTAAGCTTGGGGAATTATACACCTCTGTGCTAACGATATAAGCTGGTATGATACTTATCCGATCTTGACTTCACAATCATTTTTGTTAAAATATTAGGTATGTAGCGCGGTGGTTATCCTCATCACTGTACCGTTATATATGTTGTGATGAGGTGGCGCTACATAATATATTATTTATTGTAGTATGTAGGTAGTCAGATGGGTCCCCGGGCATTCAAATATTGAAGGCAATAAGAATGCCGACCATCTGGCAAAGTTAGAAGCAAAAATCGTCCAACTGGGCCCCGAACCCTTCTGTGGTGTGCCTCGTTGCCTAAAACTGGGACATCTCAAATTAATAACCAAACGAGAAGCACTGAATCACTGGCAAGAAATGCCAGGATTGACACATGCAAAAGACATAATATCGGGCTTCTCGAACAAATACTCCAATAGACTACTGCTACTGAGTATAAACAACATATGCATGATGACTAGGGCCCTCACAGGACACTGCAAATTAAACAAGCATATGGCTAAACTAGGCCTATGCACGATAAGTATCTGCAGATTCTGCCAAACTGAAGAGGATACGCCGCTTCACATCCTATGTGGTTGTAGCCCACTTATGCATAAACTAAATATCTCCTTTGGAAAGTTTACACTCTTTCCCGAGGAGATAAAAACCATCGCTCCTAAGAATATCCTTCAATTCTTGTCCCTGACGGGTCTAGGTAGCGAACTTTGAAAAGGGCAATAGATCTATGTAGGTCGCAGTGCTACAGGTGCTACACATCTGACAATAGTCCAACCAACTCAATAAAAAAAAAATGTAGGTAGTCAGTACAGTGGTAAAATGATTGTACTATTTATTAGATATTATTAAGTTTATTAGTAGTGTGCTACATGGCTTAATAATAACGCGTACAGTCGACGCGGAGTCGGGATGTAGACTGATTTTACACTTAACTTAAATCTATATTAGTGGAGACGTAAACTAATAGAAGGATCTCAAGTGTCGACAGAAATATTACAAGTGTAGGCACGTGTATATCTACTTTATACATAATTTTATCATTATTAAAATCTGAAAACAAATAATTACACAAGTTACCTTAAATTTTCACAAATAGTGACATCTGGCGATTACGATTATGACTACAACTGTTTTGTTACTTAATTGCGAGATGAATTTTATGAAATGGGTTGACTAAAATATTTTAATATTGTCTTGTTATCTTATTCAGTTGTTTACATTAATGTTATATGGCAGATTAAATAAATAAACAGGTCATTTCCACGGCAAATTAACGAAAACCGAGACTTGAATAACTAATTTCTGTTACACAGCGACATCTAGTGATATTGTTATAAAAATAGTTTTTGAATATATTAACTACATGGCGCCACCCGTTTTGAAAAAGCTTTTAATGGCGTTTATAAGAGTAATATTCAGGAATGTAATTAACTATTAAAACTATTTAATTTAGTACTACTAATTTGTTTTGAAAACATTAAGATATATTTTTTTTATTTATTTTTTTAGTCTCCTTATATATATATATATTATACTTTAGACACATGAAATTTACCAAATCCATGGGATGTAAAAAAATATTAAAGGTCTGAAAGGGCTATGTATGATTAAATCTTTAAAACTACGTAACGGATTTTGAAACGGTTTTTTTAATAGATAGAGTGATTCAAGAGGAAGGTTTACATATATAATACATGTACCAGTTCGAACCCGGGTTGGGTAGATGGTAAATAAATAAACTTTACTCTACTTTGATATATTACTCATTACGATAACATATTATTTATTATTTGTTGATTTCGTGACGTTTTTTCCCTGATAACTCTTCGACGAACTATTGAAGACGACTTCAATCCACCATTGAAGCGAAGACAGCCAGCGCACCAAGTTTGAAATTGTAACGGCCAGATTTCAAAAACGGCTTCCAGTATGTTCTAGATTGTGCTCCTGTATTAAATGTAGTGCTGATTTTTTTCAGGTCGCACTCGTAAGGACCATTAATGTAGGGCTCTAAACTAAGGACTTTTAAATTAAAGGTTTTTGTTATGGACTGTAGATTAGATGTAATTATTAAAATATGAAATACAAAAAATGGTAGAATATTGAGTGCGCGTGTCGTAATCGGTGGCGAGATCAAATTCAAATTCAATATTCAAATTCAAAATATCTTTATTCATGTAGGTCTATTACAGACTCTTATGATATGTCAAATCTACCGTCAGTTGGGAATGATTTCGAGATGAGAAGAACTGACAAGAAACTCAGCTCGTATTTTTTTTTAATGTTGTACATATTTACAACAACACTATTTCATTTTTTTTTCAATTCAAATTTGGGAGAATAGAGTGACCACCAGCATATGCTATATAAAAAAAATCAAAAAAATCTAATCGGTGTTCGCAACCTGAACAGACCAGTCCCCACAAGCAGCACCCGTACAGGAGTATGACGGATGAGCCAGCCATCATTGCACTCAACCATATTAGAGGGAGCACATCGACCCGGCCCACCACGCCGCCACAAGTTTGAACTTTATAGCGAGCATGACTGATCAGAAGTGAGGGCTGGTCGGTCCGGTGCTCTTCGCACCCCCTTCGAGCCGCAAGGACTCCAGTCCGCCGAGCAGACGATGTCTGAACAGGTACTATGCTTAAATCTAAAACAAACAGTATATTTAGTAATACAAAACGTTGTTGTACGTACACTGACAGCCCATAAATTGTAGGATAGATTACTATTGTTATCATTCACTTTTTATGGCGCGTAAGTCCTCTATAAATATACCTGGATAGTTATTAAAATAATTTATATATCATTTGAAATACAAAGAAACCGAACGTGTAACAAACAACGATAAATTAATATAAAATAAACATAATATGTCAGAAATTATGGAAGAAAAGGTAGGTTTTATACTATAAATGATAATATGTGTGTATTAGCTGATTCGGGAAATTCATTAGACAATTGAAAAATCGCGAACGATATTAATAATAATATCCCTAGTCCCAAGGTTTTTTTATGGATGATAATGGAATGGTGCACCTGCCTGCGCTAACGGTTTACGCTGGCGGGGCACCAGTGGAGGATGATAAGATGAGCATGAGGTCTAGACAGTTAGCCCATCGTGACAAATTCGCCAAGAATTCGCACCATTCGTGGAAAAAGGAAGTAAGTGATTTTCACCAACTTTTCAGGAGCTTAAAAAAACTGTCCTATATTTTTTGTATGAGTTCTAGAAATAAGTTTCAAAGAGAAAATCGTAGGTCACAGTTGCCTTCAACTACATGTGTCATTTAATTTAGGAACAGCTTCATGTACTTCCAGATAATCTAAAAAAACACGGTTACTTCTGTATTCCACGAAACACAAAGAACATTTGCAGGGGTAACTACAATTATTGCTTTATTGTTATGTATTTTTACATATACGAACAAATTTAACTCTACTTACGCCTTTATACTCTCCTATATTTCATTAAAATCTAGAATTGCAAGTATAATTACGTTGTTATTTAACGAAATATCATTTTTTGTACATCGAGTTACGTATTTCTAGGGAGCCATTTATTTTAGTTTAGTTAGTGTATTTATAAAAATAGCTTTTATAATGCGGAAAGTAACTGAATATTTAATTTGTATCATGTAATACCTACTTCTTACAGTAAATAGTCTATTATGTGCGTGCATGTAAGTCAAAAATATAAATATAGGGGCAAATTAATTTAGAGAATATGAAAACAAACAGGGTTATTATTAATTTATTATTATTTTTATTAACAAAGCTTTAGCTTTATTTGGGACTAGATGCCTCCATAATCAACTTAATCAAAAAATGTTCAAAATAGTGATATTTTTATTATTTTTATTAACGTTCATTATCCTCAACTTTTGAATCGGACTCTGTGGTTTAGTTTAGTTTAGTCTTAGATGTAGTACTTAAGTTCTTATAAAACGTCGATAGTGTGGTGGTATGTTTTTATCTTTATATAGATTCATCAAGTCTTTGTATATATTTTAGGTATCGGTAACGGTGCATCATACTAATGCTTGATTTCAGAAGGCTCGCTGTGTGCAGCTCTTTTTTTCTCATAACTCTTCCCCTTCTATTTGTCTATTATTTGGTGTCTCATCAGCGAATGCGTATTTTATTTGGAATTTCCCGGACATTGAGGATCTGCCGAAATCTCTTTAATTTTACTCCAACTCGTTTAGTAAATATATTAGGTCCTAACATATGAAATTTGTAAGGGAGTAACCTAATTACTCCCTTACAAAACGCCAATTTCAGTTGATTTTTCAAAATATAATATATTTATTTAATCAAAATGTAAAAATGTAGTTTTATTGATCCCTTTACTAAAAAACCATTAGGACGGGTATCGATAAATCGGATTTGAATTTTTTCCCTTGCAAGAAGTTATCCAAATTTTGAAAGAAAGCTGGAAGAAATTTTGAAAGAAAGATCCGGGAAGTATGGTGGAAATATTGGACATTTGAAGCTCTTCTAATTTCGTAACGTTGTCCTGAAGCAGCAGTGGCCTACGGTGATTGACCAGTCTCGGTTGTTTAGCAGCTAGCTAGCTTTTCCATCATGGTTTGCAATTGCTGACAATACACATCTGCCATAATATTCTGGTCAGATTTAAGAAAGCTGAAGTGAACAACACAGGCACTAGTCCACTAAGTGCTCACAAGTAACTTTTTTTGAGTTTGAATTTTCGCTTGGGGCAGGATTTGATTAGTTTGCTAGGATTCAGCCATTGCGATGAGTGTTTCCGATTATCGTACAAGATCCACTTTTCATAACAGGTAAATACATACATAATATATATAGAAAATAATGATCCGATTTAAAATCCCTTCATTATTATGCCGGTTGGCTAATAACGCAGCAGTCTACGCGCGTTTGTCGATTTGCTCCATTCAATTCATGATCTTTTCAAGCTTTTTTCACCTTCCCAATTTGCTTCAAGTGGATTAAAACAGTTTTGTTACTAACACTGCAGCCTGCAGTTAACTCGGACGTGGTTATCGATGGATCCGCTTCCACATTAGCCTTTAATTCTTCATTATCAACCTTGGACTCTGGCTGCTCACGGGGCTTGTTTTGCAGATCGAAATTTCCAGAACGAAAACATTGGAACCAAAACGCACCATGTTTTCTTTTGCAACACCATCGCCATACACATCATTAATTCTTCGAGTCGTTTCTGCACACTGGTGCCACGACGGAATTCGTACTCTTAAAAAACGCGATATTTTATGTTTTCCATTTTGTAAACTCAGTGACGTAAAGAAAAAACCAAAGATGGAAAAAACATATAGATTACGGTTTTCGAAAAACAAATGCATGAGTAAATAACTGTACAAATTTGAACTTTGAATTCCTGGCGAAAGAGGAGATATTTGAGATCAAAGTGGCCAGTACGACAAAACACCAATTTCATATGTAAGTACCTAATATTATAGTACCATCTCTGAGAGGTTGGAGTAACATTTTCATAATCTGGGTTTTTCTTAATGCACTATAAGTATAAACTATGCATTTTAGCGCAATTATGCTTTTCATCTAGAATTTATCATTGTTAGATTGCGGAGATAATGCGATTCTTTATGTGGAAACATATTAATTTGATCAATGACATTTTTGGTTTACTTCTTATTTTGATTGGTCTATTAGTATGTTATCAACAACCTTATCGATTTGGACCATCTTCATCGTTAACTGAATCATAAAAAAATCATAATAATACATACATCGAACTCCTACATTTCCTCCTTCTACCATCAACTCCTACATTTTAATAGCGATATTAGTTCTAATATAAGTTAAGGAGTGTCCGGCGCCTTCCTGCAAAATAAACCGACGATATCACGAAGGTGACCGGGAGTCGATGGAAACAAAAGGCGGAAGATCGCACATGGTGTAAGAAATTGGGAAATAAATAAATACTCAACAATTAACAGCGCCTTCTAGTCACACGGTATGAAGAGCTTGTGTTATGGGACAACATCAGTTGTCCCATAACACAAGCTTTATATCAATAAATACTTAGATTTTATATACATACATGAAACATATACATAGAAAACTCCCAGACCCACACAAACAGTCATACTCAGGAATACAAATATCTGCACCGTCCGAGGAATCGAACCCGCGACCATTGGAAGTAAATCGGTGTGCTTAAACGCTAGACCACCAAAGCCGAATTCGGACAGGCCTATATCCAACTGTGGGTAGCCACAAGTTGAAATTATGATGATTAGTACTTTAATAGTTTTCAGAAATCTTAATCTTAATATAATATTCTAAACGTGAAAGTTTGTAAGTTTGTATGTTGCTCTTTCACGCAAAAACTACTGAATGGATTTTTACGAAACTTTACACTAATATAGCTTATGCATCTGAATAACACAGGATATATTTTTTATTGAAATTTAACGCGGGCACAGCTAGTAATTTATAACAAAGTAACGTTTGCGGGACCAGCTAGTATTGTATGTGTACCTATTATGAACAGTGGGAATTAATATTGAATATTATTGCTAGCAATATAAGGTACATTTAGTTCCACGCGGTCCATCCTGGAAACCATCGTTAGTTAATTCCTGTTAGACCTATAATAAGATTCACTGGCAATTGTATATTCGTTTATCCATATTTAAAATAGAAGTATTCTTTTTATCTATTGTTTTTATATACACTTGTATCAATTCGCTCTTCTATGGTAAATGTCTAAAAGCAGATCGATTTTTCTATCATTTATTATTACTATTCCTGGCAAATTCATCTGATCTCCTGCTCCTCCTATCATCCATCATTGGTGCGCCGTCAGCTTATACAATTAGCTAAAAATAGTTTATTTTTTTACTTAATTTTAATTACATGAACATATTCTTAATTTTTTTTTCTTGTAAATACATGCTGTATTTAAAATTACCCAACATCAGGTATGAAATGTTACGTGTAATAAAGAAGTAACTACAACTACACTTTACGCATTGTGAAGTTTTGCTGGGGGAAAAGTATGTAACAATAATCACACATAAACTATCAGCTAAAAGTTTCGTAGAAGAAGTAAGTAATTAGAATTACACAATAGTCCTAGATTGTAAGATATAGGAACAAGTATTTAAGTATATTTGCGTTAAACATTTTTTTGTAAATCTTCTTTTAAAATTTACGTAAATACAATTATGACTTTATGAGCGGGATAATTGTAAAGCGAATAAATGCAAATACGCATACCTCTATTTTATGCTGGGATTTTATGTTTTCTAAAGTCGCAAAATTTTAGTATTTTTGCATTTATTCCTTCATTTTTGCTATATCTTATATATAAATTTTGTATCGATAGCTTCATGAGATTTTGACAGAAGGTGTAAACCGCGAAGCTCGCTTTATTTATGTAATAAAACATTTTTGACGCAAGTGTAGTTGCGGCCTTTTTACACGGGATGTGCGAATTTAACACGATGGGGAGGATTCCAGGGGGAACCGCGTGGAGGTCGAACTGGCAGGGTACATTGCTAGTAATGGGGTTATCAGTCCACATTACTAACAGTCCCCTTCACCCCCTAGTCCTAAGGTTAGCAGAGCTTGTGTTATGGGTACTAGACAGATTTTTTGTAAATATGTACATAATATACCTAGAAACCTCGGTGGTCTAGCGGTCAAGCACACCGGTTTACGACCGATGGTCGCGGGTTCGATTCCTCGCACGGCATAAACATTTGTATTCATGAGTATGATTGTTTGTATCGGCCTGGGTGTTTTCTATATATAATATGTATTTACAAAAAAAAATCTATGTATATGTATCAGTTATCTAATACCCATAACAAAAGCTTTAGCTAGCTTAACTTGGGACTAGATGACACTGTGTGAATTGTCAAAAAAAAATATATGGTAAACAACGTTTATTTATTTTTTATTGCCGATGGAAAATATATTATATCCGCTTTTTTTTTTGTTTTTCTCTATATACTATGTAATATTATATTATCTGTGGTATATACTAACTATTTTTACAATAAGATATAGAAGTTGTCTTGTTTAAGGGAGTACCGATGGGAACCATAAAACAGAAATGCGTAAACTTCTACAGAGGCCCGAATTTGATACGATCCCTAATAATTGTTATTTGCCTGGGAATTGTAATTCAGCAGGTGAGAAAATCTATTGCAATCTATTAGGACTTTTTTTTTTATAACACGGGACAAACGAGCATGCGGCTCACCTGATGGTAAGTGATTACCGTCGCCCATGAGCACCCGCAACACCATGGGAATTGCAAGTACGTTGTCGGCCTTTTAAAAAGGCACCAGTGGCGGATGATAAGATGAACATGAGGTCAGCTCAGTTAGCCCATTGTGACAAATTCACCAAGAATTTGTCAAGTTGGTTTCCAGGGGGAGCCGCGTGGAGGTCAACTTGACATGGTACATTGCTAGTAATGGGGTCATTAGTCCGCATTACTAACAATCTCCTTCCCCCTGATGTAATATTATTAACTAATAACTAAATACTAAATAACATAGTATATGTTATCACTTCCGGTTTTTAAAGACTAGTGGGGCACAAGATGGCGGCCTATGAATAGTGACTTGGACAAGAAAAAATAACCCAGGACAATTCACACAGCGCCTTCTAGTCCCAAGCTAAGCAGGGCTTGTGTTATGGGTACTAAACAACTGATAGTTTTTGTAAATACATACATAATATATATAGAAAATATCCCTATACCGATAATGACTTAGTAATAGAAATGCTCGAATCCACGCCCATCGAGAGAAAAGCGGTGTGATAAGCTGCTAGACCTATTTGTATTTCTAATGAAATGTATTTCTAATTTATTTTGTATTTCTACCAAACAAGGTGATATTGTGCGTCAAAAAAATAATGAATAAACCAATTACAACGTACACACATTTCGACTTTAACAAAACAATATTGTACCCAAGCGTTACATTGTGCAGGGAGCCGCCTTACAAGTATGACAAGCTACTGGTATGTATCTACATATTAATAACTATCTGTGTTTACGCCTTTTAGTGAGAAGAGGGTCTTAATGGTGTTGTGGGGTCGGTAACAATAAATATACAAATAAAATAGACCCTCAACTAATAATTAGTATATTGAAAAGAATAATATTAACAAAAGATTATCTTAAAGAAAATATAGATATATATATGGAACAGAGCTGTATGAGGCGAGTGACGGATGATGTGAGAATATTTTATAGGTGAAATATGGAACGTGTTTGTCTGGTCTGCTATAAACACTATGACTGATTTCCTCTTATTAATTGTTGAACCAGTTGGTTATATATTCAATATTTTTCTATTTGAGTATTTAATTGAATTAGTGCTAATTGGTGGTTTGTATTCACACACTTAAACTTAAAAATGTAAAGTAATAATAAAATTATTTAAAAGAGCAACACGCAAGTTTCTTGCTCGTTCTTCTTGTGATGAGACAGCTTTCCGAACGAGCGGTAGATTAAAAAAAATGTAATGACTATTTAAAAGTGCTTCAATGTAAGTTTATTTGAATAAATGATTTTCTATTCTATTCTTGTCTGTAAGCGGCCATTTGTCATGAAAAGAGATAATGATGTGAAATGATTATAATACAAATATATACAGTACACCGTAGTGTAATCAAACTCCTCCGAGTTTGATTACACTACGGTCCGAATCTCCATTCGTGGCTACATTTTTAATTCCTGGAAAATAGGTTTACAGTGGTTGCGTAGGATAATTCGTATATGATCGTTAATCGTTAGAGAATTTCGAATATGAATATGTAACGGTTAACATATTGTCTATGGCGCGCTGAAATACCGACGTTTCAGTGTTGCAGTATCAAAATACAATTTGGGCCACAAATTAGTGCAATCGCGCCTGAACAATGTGTTATTCTGATATATAGTAAAGTTTTGTCAAAATCTGTTCAGTAGTTTTTCCGTGAAAGAATAACAAACATTTTTATAATTATGTATCCATCCACACTCATAAACTTTCGAGAGATATTATATAAAATATTAAATCTGTCTGTTTGTTCTTGCTAATGTCTTTCTGATGTATAAGCTATATTACTCCAAAGTTTCATCAAAATCCGTTCAGTAGTTTTTGCATGAAGGAATAACAAACATACATACTCATAAACATACGCACCAAATAAAAAATAATGTCTCCCTATCTGTCTATTTGTTATTGCTAATGTATGAAACGTCTGGGCGATGGTTGGACGATTTTCACCGAAAGTTAATATTTTAAGATTAGGATACTTAGGATACCATTTTTTTTAGAATTTTGTTTATGTACTTTTTTCTGTAACAGCTAGTTATGTATATGTATATATGTTATGGTTTTAGTAAGTACACAGTTAAAATAGTACATGATTATATTGATTGATAATGCTGAGACTTCTTACAAAGTCGTCAGCTCTTCTAACTACTACTTACTTCTACTCACCTGTAGATACTTCAATCTCACCTGTTTCGGATGCTGAATGGGATATTGCAACGAAATGAACTCTGATCATCGTTTCCAGGAATATGGTCTGTATTATCATCCCCGTCTAACTTCGACGTGGTCAATGTTCAACTTCTCTGGAGTAGACCTTGATCAGCTGTGGCAAGATATCACGTATGATGCAGAGGAAATATTCGTGGAATTCAGCTTAGACGGACGCAGTGACAGTGAGTTTTTGTGACACTCATTAGCTACCTTTACACGCACGCTGTAGCTGCTTTACACGCACACTATATCTGCCTTTACACGCACTCTATATCTGCCTTTACACGCACTCTATATCTGCCTTTACACGCACTCTATATCTGCCTTTACACGCACTCTATATCTGCCTTTACACGCATGCTATATCTGCCTTTACACGCACGCTGTATCTGCCTTTACACGCACGTTGTATCTGCCTTTACACGCACGTTATATCTGCCTTTACACAAACTATAGCTGCCTTTACATGCACTATATGCCTTTAAATGCATGCTATAGCTGCCTTTAGAAGCACGCTACATCTGTCTTTACACGCACGCTTTATCTGTCTTTACATGCACGTTATAACTGCCTTTACACACACGCTATAGTCCTCTACACGCACGCTATAGCTGTCTTACGTACACGCTCTTTCAGGAATCTGTTTTCATTCGGGAAAGAGTGTTCACTTCCACATCACATCTGCATTTCGTGAAAAACTGTTTTAAATTTTTTTTTTAATAACAAAATGATATTAAAAAATATCCTATATTTTCACGCTTCTATTCAACCCCTACTTTTTAATAGCGATTTCAATTTATATAGCAAAACAACGTTTGTTTGACGGGATCAGCTAGTTGTATAGATACAACTAACCTTAAAATATGATTTTTTTATAGATTTGGAATTGGAGTCAACATTAGGGTTCATGTACGGTCGATGCTACACACTCTCCCCTAAGATAATAAGCAGGCAGGCGACTAAAGCAACCGGCTACTCCATTAAGCTACAGCACAGTGCTGACGATGTGGCCACTGCGAGCAGCATTTCTCCACCAGGATATCACGTCCATCTGCATTACCACCGGGAGCCGTTTACAGGTCTTGACTGTTTTTTAATATCCTGGACTTACACAGCATCATTGTTTTTGGGCGGCAAAAATAACTTACCATGTGGGCCGCAAACTCGTTTGTCCCTGTCCTAAAAAACAATGGGGTGCCAACAGTTTATTTGCCATTCCATGCGTAAAAAAACATAGTATTCTTAAGTGGCAATAGTTAAAAAAATTCAAAATATCTTTATTCATGTAGGTCTTTTAAGACGCTTATGATATGTCAAATCTACCGTCAGTTCGGAATGATTTCGAGATGAGAAGAACTGACAGGAACATCAGCTCAGCAATAAATGTACATTTTTACAATAATACAGATTCATTTTTAAATTCAAATTTGGGAGAATAGAGTGACCTTCATATGCCATTGCAAAAGCAAATCAGTATTCGTAAACCGAACAGACCAGTCCTCACAAGCAGCACCCGTTCACAAGTATGATGGATGTGCCAGACATCATTGCACTCAACCTTATTAGAGAGAGCATCGACCCGGCCCACCACGCCGCCACTAGTTTGAACTTTATAGCGAGCATGACTAGTAGTAACGATAAGACTTTTAATCTTTTTCCAGAGGTTCATGTGTACAATGGAGGTCAGGTTGATTACATATATGTTAACATAGGAGACACGTTGGATGTGAAGCTGAAAGTGGAACAGTACGTGAAGATCAGTGCTGAGGACGATCCCTGCACACATATGGACAACTACAGTGCTAATGAAGTATGTAATCTATATATATTATTTCAGGCAACTAGGCCCCTATTTTAAATACCTTATAAACTAACATATACATGAATTAATATTTTAAAAATAATATATTGATATTGTCTGTGTGATCACTCATGACGGCAATCTGCCACGGTAGCGTCGACACAACACTTCTATTCATCCATGTTCGCAGTCATCTCGTTATTTACTTCCTTTCTTACCATATCATCTTTCACACAGTCCATTCATTTTTTTTTTCGGCCTTCCTCTGCCTTTATAACCATCCACATTCATATGTTCACCTTCCTTAAACTATGATCCTCATTCCTACGCGTTACATGCCCATACCACGACAGATACAGTCTTCGACCTCACGACACCGGCGCCACTTTCATACTTCCTCTAATGTACTCATTCCTTATCTTATCCATTCTTGTCACACCACACATCCATCTGAACATTCGCATTTCAGTTGCATGCAGTCGTCTTTCATTCATCGCCTTTATTGGCCATCACTCTGATGAGATAAGACATCAGTCCGGAGCATGGTCTTGTAAAATTTTCCCTTAAGTTTAAGGGGAAAACGTGAGTCCCATATCGTCGCCGGTTATTATATTTGTTTTGTTCTCTTTCATTCAGTGTACTACGCAATTCGTATGGGATCAATCAGGCAATCTTGCCGGCTGCTCAGGACCTTGGATGAACAGCAATCTGCCATACTGTAACAGCTATAGAGGAATGCGTGAACTTATTTCAGCATATATGACGTAAGTATTGAAGCCTCAGTAGTCTAGCGCTTTACGTCCGATTATTGCGGGAATCCTTGCCCGGTGCAAACATTTGTATTCATGAGTATGATTATTTGTATCAGTCTGGGTGTTTTCTATGTAAATTGTGTATGTATTTATAAAAAAATAATTATTTCCATTAGTAGTCTAGTAATCGATAACACAAGCTCTGCTTATGTAGCTTTAGACTAGATGGCGCTGTGTGAATTGTTCTGGGTTATTATAATTATAAATCATAATGTAATTATACTGTAACAGATAATATATCATCTAAATTATTGGTTCATCGTACAGCGGAGAATATAAATTGATATAAAAACTTTTTATTGCAATCAGTAAATTTTGAACTTACCACCTCTTGTGAGCAATTCAGGGTAGTGCATCATTAGGCCACGACGGTCTGTATTACATTCTACGCCGTTTTATTACACTTTGTTGTGTTCTGCTCTTTTCTGCTTAATCTGTTTTATTCTTTCTTCTCCTGAAATAAAACAGTCTTCTCCAAAATGGATATAAACAAATGTATCTTTTTTTAGGTTTTATAACAAGCCCAATTGCAGCATCTGTCCTCGTTTCTGCCGCTCGTATCTCTACAATTCTTTCGTGAACGACCGGCAGAGCTTCTACTCCTGGGATTCGGTCAGCAGACAATGGGCTGTACGAACTGGCGATGCCACTCTACAGTCACAGGTAAAGTTAAACCTACTGTGTATTTAAACTAACAAACTAAAAACTTGAATCCTATTGTGTACTTAATATCTGACTGTAATAAATTAGTGCTAGTTGGTGGTTTGTATTCGCACGTTTCGAATTGGAAGTGTAAAGTTACAATGATTATTTAAAAGAGCAACACACAAGTTTGTTGCTCGTTCTTCTTGTGATGAGACTGCTGTCCGAATGAGCGGTAGATTAAAATAATGATAACTGATGACCAATCCAAAGTGCTTAAATTAAGTGTTTATTTGAATAAATGATTTTCTATTATTATTTTTTTTAAGTTTTGTAAATAGCAAATAAGCAAAACTATATAGGACTACTTGATAATAAGCTGTAATCGCCTATATGCATGAATAGCACCAGTGGTAAGCTTAGGGGTGGTGAACAGGCCAATCATCCGGGGCCTCTCTCTTGCAGGGACCTGGGGCATGACGTAACAACCAAAGCAAATTTTAAACAAATACTGAGTGGCATTTTGCTCAGTCGCAAGTTGCAAAAACTTCCCGATTTATCCATTTAATCGCAAATGAACCAAATTACCAACAATAAAATATAGTAATAAAAAAATAGATATAAAATAATTTGTAAAATAAGCCATAGTTTTTTTGAATCGTTCGCATTACTTTTCTATGTAATAGAAAATACCCAGACCTATATAAACTATTATACTCATGAATACTAATGTTTGTAGCGTGCGAGTAATCGAACCCGCGACCTTCGGAAGTAAACCGTTGGACATCCGAGGCCGTCATCATTTGTTTTGTCATGGGGTTACTATTATTACCATTGTTTTTTAGCGTGCGTGGAATCGAACCTGCGACCAAGTGGTGTGTTAAACCGCTAGACCACCGAGGCCGTCATCATTTATTTTGTCCTGGGGTTATTATTATTATCATTTTGTTTTTTTTTCAGTTATATATTTATTTCAACGGCATGGTGGTGACTGTATACGAGGAGCGATATAACTATGACTGGAGTTTGTTTCTATCGGACCTCGGCGGAAGCATTGTAAGAATTTTAATTTTCTAAACAGTTAAGTAAATAAATTGAAAATTTAGCTCTGAACCTTCGTCACTAAGTTCTATTTACTTGTGCAGTGACCAATGTTGTTAAAATATATTATTAATCTATTAATAATATATTTTAACTCTCAAGAAGACTCGCGGAATTTTATTACGCTCATTGATTTAAAGAGAAAAAGACTAATCCATTACATTTAAAATAAGAATTCTTAATAACTCGTAATAGTTGGTATTGGTATATTGGTATGGAACGTGCAACTGTGAACAAAAGGAGAATAAATTATATTTGCTGTATATAATCCACTGAATACCTCCATCAAATCCTGATGTCATATTTTTTATGGATGATAATGGACAGATGCAACTGCTTGCGCTAACGGTTTACGCTGGCGGGGCACTAGCGAAGGATGATAGGATGAACATGAGGTCAGGTCAGTTAGCCCATCGTGGGAAATTCACCAGGAATTTATCATTATGGATTCCTGGGGCACATTTATTTATTTATTCTTTTGCACACAAAATTGTATACATGGCGGACTTGCAGCAGAGACTGCCTGACGCGTCGGTTGACTGGCAGAGAATGCCATCAGGCGTTCTCTGCCAGTCAACCGACGCGTTGATTAGAGATAGTATGGCGGTGCAATTTTACAAGTATTAAATAGATTAATACAGAAAAAAAAATATATATAAACGTACAAATATACTTCTAAAATTACATAAATAAAGCGAAATATGTAAGCTTAATAATTATCATACAAATTAAATATAATATAAAACTATAATAAATATACAATATATATGATTTCATGACATACATATATCTTGAGACAGTGGTTTGTGTGAATATTGCTACAGGAATTTCCAGTAGTGTTCACGCAAGGATCTCTTTAAGGAAAATTTGTTTTGACATCTTCTGAGGTCAACAGGAAGTGCATTCCAAAGATTAATAGCAGAAATAGTGAAGGATTGGGATGAGAAGTTACAATGATGTGAATGTTAGGGAAATCTTGTAAATGTCATTTTATTTCTTCCAAATATTTAGCCGTCTTTTAATGTAAAGACGATATAATTATTAAATATAATGAAGCATAGTTTGGGTCTAGATAGGGTTGTGTGATTTAATTAAAATATACATTTATTTAAAGTTATGTACGGACCAAATGTAAATCTGACAGCTATAAAAATTAAAGTAAATAAATACATATGAGTTGCCGAGCAGTTTTCGTTATTTCAACTTAATAATAAATATTTCATTGACGAGCATTGATTGTTATATATCTGGCTTTGTGCCAGTCTTCATGTATTTAACACTTGCAGAAAAAATTGTTCCAATACCTACTACAACAAAGCAAGTTGGTTGGCTTGGTTGCTAGATACCCGATCGATACCCCGTCCTTTCAAACGGTGATCAAAATTCCGAGGGCCTAAACCGAGGTTTGAACACCTAGTCATATCCGTCAGGCAGACAAGCTACTAGGTTTGGTAGCTCCATTCAATTCAAACGGGGATGGCAATTAGAACTTCCTGAGCCGAGATTCGAACCACTAGCCTTCAGAATAAAATCATATCCATCTGGCAGGAGTTGTCCTTCAGTCGCTCTATAAGTCCTTCCGCGAGTTTGGAGTGCCATCTGCACTCGCCCCCTATCGTTCGGTGAGGCTGTAAAGGCCAGCTGCTGCCAATATTTGAACAGTTCGAAAATTTCTAGGTAAAAAGGGTGGGTTATATAAGTTAATTGTATTTTTTCTTTCAGGGATTTCTCCTAGGACTCTCTGTTATCAGTTTAATGACAATCTGTGGCAACATATGGAGGCATCACATCAAACCTTCCATCAAACCTAAGAACAAGACTGGTACAAGTAACTCTACGACCACTTTGAACCAGACAACGAAGTACGAAGAATATCTGAAGAATTACACTGAATGGAACTTCTAAAATAAGTTTCACCGTCCTTCAACTGATCTTGTTATGTAATTGATGTAATTTGAATGTTATCTACAGTGTCCATTAAATCTATTTTCGTTTGCTTTAGCCACCTTTAGCTGCGAGCCAAGCTGAACGTAGCTATTTTGGTATTCACGATTGTTATGACACAGTTTCCTAATATCGGTATTCTCATATTCGGAATTTATACTATACTAGCGAGCCGTCCCATTTTCGCATGGATGTATTACAAATCTTTGGATTTCTTTGCTTTTTATATACTATACCACGCATATATTATACATATAATCGTTCCTTTGGAATCACTCTATCTATTGCTGTGAAGTGCATAAAATCCATTGCGTAATTTATATCAGCGAATAGACAGCCGCGGAGACTTTGTTTTGTTATATATAAAATTATCTAGTCACAATGTTAGTTACCACACTCCTCTGAAACGGCTTGACCGATTTTTATGAAATTTTATATGCATATTCAGTAGGTCCGAGAATCGGCTACTATCTATTTTTCATAACCCTAAGTGATAATAGTTGTCATTACTAACCCCTATTCTATACTATACTATACCCCTAACATTATTTTTTTATTTTTTAGGCAAACTTTTTTTATTACGTATCATTAAAATATACATACAAGAGTAAATTTGCACCCTTTTATCACCAACCCCTATTATTATATAGTGTTATTAATTTATATGGCAAAACGTTTGCCGGGACAGCTAGTATACTATATAAAGATTTAAGTGGTCGCCCAATGGTCGAAATTCGTCCATAATGAATTTGAATTATATGTTTGAACATTATTAAGGTTATATTATCAAAGACCTATGTGTATGTGTGTCAAATATGTGTTATTGTGTGTAATGTTTTTCATATTATTTTTATCTATTTTTTATGCATAATTAAAAAAATATTCATATTGCATTCTGCATTCCATCATATATAAATTTTCCGTGTGCGAAATATCATACTGTAGTATGTAGTTTTTGCTTTACGTATTAATATAATTATTATATAGAAATGTATTTATTAATAGAAATTACTATTAATAAATACATTTCTATATAATAATTTTTACGAGTTATAATAATTACGAGTGGGGTAGGGCGTCCTGCAATTTAGATATATAAGAATTTTAATTTTATACTTAATAAATCTTAATAAATAATAAAAAGTTGTAATTTCGATCCCCGTTTGAATTGGATGATGGATCGACCTACCATAGAGAAGACTACCATAGAGTAATAGTTGCATATTAAATATTTTTATGAACGGTACAAAAATATTTACGTTATGAAAATTATTAATGTCTTTGAAGTAAATTTTTATTACGTTAATAATAAATTATTATATGTACATGTATGTTATTTTTTTTAGAATACTTATATATATATTACAACAAGCTGTTACCTACGACATTGTACGATTTGAGAACTAAAAGATATTTTTTTAAGGAAAGATAATGGAATGGTGCTCCCGCCTGCGCTGACGGTATACACTAGCGGAGCACCAGGGGTCAGGGCAGTCAGCCCATCGTGGCAAATTCACCAGGTGGTTTACTATGATGGTTTCCAGGAGGAACCGCGTGGAGGTCAACCTGATATGGTACATTGCTAACAATGGGGTTTATTGGCTCTTCTGATATTTTAGACACCTATACAGTCCATCAATCCGTTCCAGGGTTATTAATCCACATTACTAACAATCCTCATACCTGCGAATTAAAAGATTGACCTTAATTATGCTCATGATCCATGGCATGGCAAACAAGCATACGGCCCATCTGATGGTAAACGGTAACCGTAGCCTATGGACGTTTGAAACACTAAAGATACCACGACTACGTTGCCGAACCTTAATTTGTCCTTCTTGAAAAACCCCATGTCTTTCGAGAAAACCTCGGCAGATTCATTACACAATATAAGTGTACGCGGGAAGAAGCTCCTCTGAAACCACGCTGTCCGAGATCACTTAGGTTTCAATGTGTGGAGATACCTATCTACTTCTGCGCTACTACGCTTGGTACCAGATGGCGCTGTGTGAATTGTATAGGGATATTACGTTTATTTTATTATTGTGCAGGTGAAATAGTAGGAGTTAACTGAAAATATAATAATAACTACAGTGCAAAGTGTAGATAACAAACTAACTCGACCGTTTTAGTTGCGTTTATTTTTGTAGTTAAAAGATTCGTGTATCGTATGGAAAACGGAATGCGGTTCACGAAGGTCTCCGATCAGGGCTGTCAACTGTACGGGTTCTCGTACGGTACTTGATTTTTGGTCTTCCGTTCGAGGCACGGTATCTATTTTCAATTACAAAAATAAGAGCTTAATTTCTCGTCAGCCCTTCTCAGCACGAAAGCATTCCGAACCGGTAGATTTGATATATCATAAGAGTCTGTAATAGACCTACATGAATAAAGATATGTTCATTTGATTTGTCAGTAAATAATCATAATAATAAAAATACGAACCTGAGGCTTCAACCCTTAAAGTGATTTGGTAGTCATGGGAAATATAGTAATAATAATAACCCTGGACAGATAACACTGCGCCTATCTAGTCCGACGGTAAACAGAGTTTGTTATGGGTACTAACTGGACAACTGATATAAATACTTAGATATTGTTTTTGTACATACATACATAATATACAAAGATGTTTTCTATGTACTTACAAAAAGAAAAAAACTAGAGATACGAACGATACGAACAATACACCGTGCGAGGAATCGAAACCGCGACCAAAAGAGCAACACAAGTTTCTTGTTCATTCTTTTTGTGATAAATCTGCGTTCCGATAGGCTATTTCCTAATAATTTTTAACAATAGTGTCATCCACCAACCATTGATTACTGTAAATATATAATGCCTAAGGCATGTCACAAAAATCATGCGTTACTTATTAATTACCTACAATTATTTATTTATTCTTTATTGCACTTTTAAAAATTGTACAATTTGGCGAGCTTAATGCAATATGGCGTCTCTACCAGCTAACCATTAGGTAAGAACAGAAAGCGGTTGATGGGCAGCGATGAGAAAGGACTAACCTATAATTTTACCTAATATAGATAAATAGGTTTTCTTAAAAATAAATATAATATACATACATAAATATAAATATATACCTACTATAATACATAATAATGATACACCAATAAAATTAAATAAAAGAGAAATTTACATATATATTATGACAACAATAGATAATTAAGAACCGTTTTGTTCATTCAAGAGATAATCAAAAATTTTCCGTTTGAGAACAGGCTTACTCTGTGCTAATTCAAGTAAAACTATTTTGGATTCACAAAACAAGGAGAACTAAAAATTTTATGATGAACATACTACAGACTACAGTATTACAAATATTTATTACGTTAGTTTCAATAGATGATATTCTCGTCTCAGTTCATTAGTTAAATGTTTTTTGAAAGCACAGAGTTACTGGAGAATATATATATATATATATCATTAGTCCATTAGTTATTTGTTCTTTGAAAGCACAGAATTTACTGGAGAATAAATATATATCATTAAAGTTACTATTATAGCTTTTGGATATTCGAGTAAAGTTAAAAAAGGATTGGCAACCCTATTCTTTGACGTAGCTTTCCGTTGTTTAGTAGTTTCTGGCTACAGCTGAAACTCAGTGTCTGCTACCTGCGTAAAAATACTGAAATTTTGGCTTTTGTGCAATTTTGCAATATATAATATATATATGTTTGACGACCTCGGTGGTCTAGCGGTCTAGTACACCGCTTTACCGCGGGTTCGATTCCTCGCACGGCACAAACATTTGTATTCATGAGTATGATTGTTTGTATCGGTCTGGGTGTTTTCTATGTATAATATGTATGTATTTACGAAAAAAAAAATATCTATGTACTTGTATCAGTTATCTAGTACCCATAACACAAGCTTTAGCTAGCTTAACTTGGGTCTAGATGGCGCTGTGTGAATTGTCCTGAGATTATTGAGATTATTATATGTACTAGCTGATCCCGAAAACGTTGTTGTGACATATAAATTAAAATCACTAATAAAAAATAGGGGTTGGTGATAGAAGGGTGAATATATAGGGTTGAATGTATTTTTAATGCCACATTATATCTATATATAGACAATCGCAAGCAGATCTCTATGTATTATTCTGATGTCTGAGCTCTGTAGTAGCTCTGTCAGTATTATATACTGTAAAGTTTCATTAAAATCTGTTCAGCTGTTTTTGCCCATAAACTTTCGTGTTTATAAAATTAATCCATTTATGGTATGGGTTCCAGGGAGTCATTGCGAGAGTATTTTAAGGAATCAAATATCCTCACCGTTGCTTCTCAATACATTTATGAAAATATCATCTATGCCAGAAGGAATATAGACAGTTTCAAAAGAGTTAGTCTTTGCACTAATAAAAGCTTACGTAACAATAACAAACTGATTTTACCTAAATGTCGTTTGGCTAAAGTTAGTAATTCGTTCTATGGCAATTGCGTAAGTTTTTACAATAAAATACCAGAGTCTGTTATAAATCTGCCTGAAAAAAGATTTAAATGTCAAATAAAACAGTTCCTTTGCAAAAAAGCTTACTATAAAATTGAAGAAGTCGTTAACGATAATAATGTTTTATAGAAAACTTTAAATCTATAGCACTGACAATATTATCTGATTACATGAATAGTGCATAGCGACTTTTATGTTGATTATCGCATGCCTCTTACTTGTTATACTGTAATTATTTATATAAAAAAAAACATCTATTAAAAAGAGCAACACACAAGTTTCTTGCTCATTCTTCTTGTGATGAATCTGCCTTCCGAAGATTCATCACAAGAAGTTGAGTGGTAGAATCAAAATATGACTATTCAAAAGTGCTTGTAATGAGTTTATTTGAATAAAGGTTATTTCTATTTCTAATAAGATTTAGTGGGAGTAGATTATAGTTTTCACTTATGTCTGCATTCTTTTTCATTCTACTTCCAGCTTTTGTTTTTCCCGATTGCTGTCTCTCTTTCGCACACATCTAAGTTCAATTGTTTGGAAATATAATGCGCCAAAAACATTTTGTTGCACAGTTTCATGAATGCATGTATATAGAGTCACGTGGGGCAAGTGTGCGCAGCGAGTAAGTATACGCACTCGAAGTATTTCAAAAACGGTTTATAGGTACGAACTGATGACACCCCTCCTCATTAGCGCACAAAAGGCTATATTTAGTGCAACTTTTTCACTGTCCGCCGGTGAACCATTTTGTTTCCGTAAGTGAGTATTGTTTTTTGCATGAATTATTGCGATTTTTATCTTAAATGAGAGACTCATTCCTTTGTAATATATTTATATTTTGAAATTATGCTTTATACCATCGAACAGTACATATTATGTGATATAAGCCGTGTTTAATCTTTTGGTGATGACGATTACGTAATATTGCTCAGTTCTGGTTCAATTTTATTTTGATGGTTTGGGGCAAGTGTGCGCATACGAATGTCGGGTAAGTGTGCGCATGCGAATACTTACCCCGCTCCGTTTTGGCTTTGTATTTATGATGCAATTTGTTATTTCAGAGTTTAATTATACATAAAAAATGCCTCGATTATAAAAGAAATATGCCGGATAGAAGTGTTGTCACAGTGGAACAGCTAGAAGCTGTTAAAAGATTAATTTCGAAAGTTGACAGCAAACGACAGTGTGGCCGCAATAATGAGTGTACCTTCGTCTAGGAATGAATATGTACGACTGTCATCCATCCAAGAAATGCCGAATTTGGCCTTAGGCATTTCTTGGATGGATGACTGTGATTCAAAATCGGCGAAAGAAAGACAAAAAGTCAATCATTGATACTGTAAATCCATATAAAGTAGAATTGGAAAAAAGAAAAAACAAGAGGAAGAATAAATTGCCAAAAAAGAAGATACGACTTGATCTGAAAATAAATAAAATGATGAGCAGGAATTATTTTCCCCACTGTGTGGAGAAAAATACATATTTCCACCGAATGAAGACTGGATCTCCAATACAGCATCTGTAAGAGCTGGTGGCATGAACAATGCAATAACTTTGAAAAAGAAATATTTGAACTGATGTATTATTAGGTTGAGGATGTCTATTTTCTGGTTTGTCGTATGAGTCTGACTCTATTTACTGTATATTACATGTTGCGTACACTTATCCGCACTACTGCGCACAGTTACCCCTATATTTGGGTAAGTGTACGCATTTAAACAGTTTTGATTTTGTTGATTTCCAAAGAATTTGTGTAAATGATAATTATTTATTGTGCGTTTAAGTTGTTGATTATTACATATTTTATATAATAAACCTTGTTTTGTTCCAGTTAACTTCAAATTATATTTTATTATATGATACTTCAAACCTTAAGTGCGTATACTTGACTCTACATGTGTATTACTGAAGCGGAGGTATCAAATGTGTCTGATGAGGGAGAGGTGCTGAGGGTTTTAATGAGGAAAATACGGAGATTAAATAAAATGCGACTAGTATGACAGCGATATATAATATAAAGTAACAAAAATAATATGTCAAAGAAAATTTAAAAATGGTATAAAAACCTATCAGAGAATTCGCTACAATTACTATATTTTATGTGACTTAAGCCTGGTAAATGGTAGAGAAAATAAAATGTCTGTTGAATATATTCTTATAGTTTTTTATAAACAGCTGGCAGTCTATTCTGTGGTATGTGCCAGAATTATTGGAAAGTCATTCAATGTTTTACAGTTTACAGTTTAGATTAGGTTATAAAACACTTTATTATCTGCAATGTTTCACTTCTAGACAAAAAAAAAAATTTTATTTGATATGTTATGAGAGCGCAGTGGCACGGCCTCGATGGTCTAGCGGTTTAGCACATCGCTTTACTTCCGATGGGGGGTTCAATTCCTCGCTCGTTATAAATATTTGTATTCATGAGTACGATTGTTTGTATCGGTCTGGGTATTTTCTATGTATATTATGTATGTATTTACAAATAAAATATAATATAAATAAAATTGGAGTGTCTGTTTGTAATATTTAAATAACCGTTTTTTGCATACATATTAATATAAATAGGGTACATACACCAAAAAAATATTTTTTACAATTTGTGTCTGTTTGTCTGTTTGTTACGGCTAATCTCTGAAATGGCTGGACCGATTATGACGGGACTTTTATTGGCAGGTAGCTGATGTAATAAGGAGTAACTTAGGCTACTTTTATTTTAGAAAAATAAAGTAAAATTCTACGCGGACAACGTCGCGGGTACAGCTAGTATGGTATATAATTATAATTGTAGTTTTGACCATAACCTTTATAATTTAGATAGCAGTTTCAGAAATGCATCGGTTGGCAACTACCAACTAGTTCATATCTAATGATGCATAGGTACATAACACGTTGTATAAACGTAGCGGGTATATATATGCGAATAATATGTTTTAAAAAAATATATACATAAAATTTGACAGCCTCCATGGTCTAGTGGTTTAGCACACCGCCTTACTTCCGAAAATTGCGGGTTCGATTCCCCGCTAGGCACAAACATTTGTGTTCATGAGTATGATTGTTTGTATGGGTCTTGGTGTTTTCTATGTATAATATATGTGTATTTACGAAAAAAAATAAATCTATGTATTTGTATTAGTTGTCTGGTACCCATAACACAAGCTTTAGCTAGCCTATCTTGGGTCTAGATGGCGCTGTGTGAATTGTCCTGAGATTATTATTATTATTACCAGCTACTCGCCCCGGCTTCGCACGGGTGTACATGTATTACATATATAAACCTTCCTCTTGAATTACTCTATCTATTAAAAAAAAACCGCTTCAAAATCCGTTGCGTAGTTTTAACGATTTAAGCATACATAGGGACAGACAGACAGCGACAGCGACTTTGTTATATACGATGTAAGCACTGTTTAGCTTGGTACGAGATAGTACAGTGAATTATAGGATATTATTATTTTGTGTAACAGATTATAAACCAAGCTATTTAGCGGCTGTATCAGTCATCAGCGTCAGCGGCAGTCACTTTGTACAAAGTATGCAAAGTGGGTACAGCCCCTTACTACGATAGAAACGTCCCCTCCGGTCTAAGCCCGACATTTCAACCGGGGATCGAAATTACGACGGCCTGAGCCGAGGTTCGAACCCCTAGTGGTGCCCTCAGACTAAAGTCGTATTCGTCCTTATAAGTCCTTCCGCGGGTTTGGAGTGCCATCTGCACTAGCTCCCTACCGTCCGGTGAAGCTGTAAATACCAGCCGCGGCCAACAGCATTAGAGTATTACTTAAATTATTAACCGGATCTTAACACGAATAATTTTAAGGCAAATAAAGGTATTTACCTCTCTCTTACTCCAGTCACCTCGTGACCACGGCTACTGCAACCTAGTCGAAACGTCGAGAGAGGTAAATACTTTTATTTGCCATAAAATTATTCGTGTTAAGACCCGGTTAATAATTTAAATAATGTATATTAAACACGAAAGTTTGAAATTAAGCATTAGAGTACTCCGAAAAAAAAAAGATAAAAACTTACAATATGAATTGAAACCTCTTCGCCTATGCACTGTGCCGCTCCATGAGTTTGGAGTGCCATCTGCACTCGCCCCCTATCGTCTGGTGAAGCTGTAAAGGCCAGCTGCGGCCAACAGCATTAGAGTACTCCGAAAAAAAAAGATAAAAACTTACAATATGAATTGAAACCTCTTCGCCTATGCACTGTGCCGCTCCATGAGTTTGAAGTGCCATCTGCACTCGCCCCCTATCGTCTGGTGAAGCTGTAAAGGCCAGCTGCGGCCAACAGCATTAGAGTACTCCGAAAAAAAAAAGATAAAAACTTACTATATGAATTGAAACCTCTTTGCTTATGCACTATATGCCGCTCCATACGTCCTTCCGTGAGGTTTTTTTTTGTGGTTGATAATGGAATGGTGCATCCGCCTGCGCTAACGGTTTACGCTGGCGGGGCACCAGTGGAGGATGATAAGATGAGCATGAGGTCAGGTCAGTTAGCCCATCGTGACGAATTCACCAAGAATTTATCACGATGGTTTCCAGGGGGAACCGCGTGGAGGTCAACCTGACATGGTACATTGCTAGTAATGGGTTTATTAGTTCGCATTACTAAAATCCTATCCCCCCCCCCTTTCCGCGGGTTTGGAGCGCCATCTGCACTCGCCCCCTATCGTCCGGTGAAAGATAAAAACGTACTATATGTATTGAAATCTCTTCGCTTATGCACTATATCTATACCGTAGTATATTAGTCACACAAATTAATTTAAATAAATTGTAGTTGCAATCAATTTAGATGCAGCCAATACGAATCGAGATCACCGTCATCAATGTATTATTGTTAAGTGTTATTTTTATATGAATAGCTACTCACCCCGGCTTCGCACGGGTGTACATGTATTATATATATAAACCTTCCTCTTGAATCATTATCTATTAAAAAATTCGTTACGCAGTTTTAAAGATTTAAGCAAACATAGGGACAGACAGCGAGAGCGACTTTGTTTTATACTATGTAATAATAATGATAAATGGTGCACCCGCCTGCGCTAATGGTTTTCACTGACTGGGCACCAGTGGGGGATGATAAGATGAACATGAGATCAGGTCAGTTAGCCCATCGTGGCAAATTCACCAAGAATTTATCACGATAGTTTCCAGAGGAACCGCGTGGAGGTCAACCATGGTACATTGCTAGTAATGGGGTCATGAGTACCCATTACTAACAATCCCCTCCCACCTATTGGTAAGTGTTAGAATAATAATAAAAGGATACTAACTAGAACCGAAATTGAGTCATAGTCAGTATCTGGACACCTGTGCCTCCTCAATTGATTAGTTAAATTCTAGTTTTGATTGTAACTTTTCAAGAAGGGCATATTAAGGTTTCTTAAGGGTCGGTCTGATATCTCAGTCGTCCATAGGCTAGGGTAACCATTTGCCATGAGATGGGCCGTATGCTTGCAGATAATATTTTAAGGTAGGTGTTATATATGAATGTGGATAGTTACAGAGGAAGGCCGAAAAAGAGATGGATGGACTGTGTGAAAGATGATATGGTAAGAAAGAAGAATGGAAGAGAAAAACATATTACGCCGACCCCGAATAAATGGGTTAAGGAAGAAGCAGATGATGATGATGTAAGGAAAGCTAAAACCACAGTTTTATTTTAATGTACTTAATTGAAATGATGAGTAACTGACGGCCCACCTGATGGTAAGTGGTAATCGTCACCAATACACAGCACTTACGGATATCACGTTATCACGTAACGCCCGTGATACTCATGCTGCTTTTTATTTAACTATTCTAATGCTGTTGGCCGCAGCTGATCTTTACAGCTTCACCGAACAACACGAATGCAGATGGTACTCAAAGTAATGGAGCGGCTGAAGGCCAACTCCTTCCTGACGAATATGACTTTATTCTGAGGACACCATAATTTCGATCAATGTTTGAATTGGATGATGGATTGATCGGAAGGGATTTGCCATTCTGGGGGACTAAAATATCATGCCTGTAATCCTGTAATTTCACTCCCTAATCTGTACCCCATAATCAAAAAAGGGCCTCGAGAAACATAAAACCTATGAAAGTAAAAGAATAAAGAAGTAAAGTGTTGCGTCAAGATAAATCAAATCATAATATCTAAATATTTGTAGTCATATTCATGTAGGTCTATTACAGACTCTTATATGTTAAATCCACCGTAAGTCCGGAGTGCTTTCGAACTAAGATCAACTGACAAGAAACTTTGTTCTTTTTTCTTTAAATGAGCTTGTACATGATTACGAAGATACGGATTCATTTTTAAATTCTATTAAAGAGAAGGTAGTGACCACTAGCACATATTAACATATTACGTTTACCCAACTAAATATAGGTCACAATTCAGATTTGCTTCCATTTGTCATACCCCGGGTGCTCAGTGCGTTGTGACGTTGGATGTATATATAGATACGTGCCGGTTCTGACTCACTCGGCCTGGACGCGCCGGTATAAATGGCAGACGGAGAGACATTGCCTGATTTTAGATAACTCCATTGACAAGAACTATATAGTATAGTTACGAGACACACGCTTATTAATACATTTTATACTGCTGTAATAATAATAATCTCAGGACAATTCACAGAGCACCATCTAGACCCAAGTTAAGCTAGCTGAAACTTATGTTATGGGTACTAGATAACTGATTATACAGAATACTTAGATTTTTTTTTTTCGTAAATACATATATAATATACATAGAAAGCACCGTGATATGCTATTGAATCTGATCACAATTATTTATTTATATAAATATATTGGATTTGCTGTACTGCTCAATAATAACTATGATTTTTCGTGAATATAGAATGCTAGTTCTCAGACAATTTTCCATAAAAAAACCAGCAAAATATTCATATAACATCCTTTCCTTTATTTGGAGAACATTCCTCATGGAGATGTTGGATGTTATGGCCCCGGTGGATGTTAACGCGTACAATGAGATAAGATGTAGAATAGATACATCAGAGGAAGTAGGAAAAGAGGCATGTAATGCGTAGGAATGAAGAGAATATTTTGAAGAAGGTGTTACATATGAATGTGGATGGTTATAAGGGCAGAGGAAGGCCGAAAAAGAGATAAATGGACAGTGTGAATGATATAGCAAAAAAATGAGTGAATAACGAGATAACTGTGGTCAGGGATCAATTGAAGCGAAAAACAAATGAATGGGACACGGAAGAAGCAGATGATGAAAATGATGCTCCTCGCGGATATTGTGAGGTAGTGGAATAAATTACGTTTTAGGTTTCCTTTCTAAATTTGCAAATTGTTTCACTTAATAAAGATTCTTTATTTGTATTATAACACAATCTATTAATGTTACGAAATTGGCAAACGTTTGAATAAACAAAGATTCCAGTACTAAACTATCTGGTAATAGACAAGAATCATGAGTCCTTGTAATCATCCTAAACCTTATATCTAAATATATATAATTCAAAGGTGACTGACATAGTGATCTATCAACGCATGGCCCAAACCACTGGACGGATCGGGCTGAAATTTGGCATGCAGGTAGATGTTATGATGTAGGCTAACTCTAAGAAAGGATTTTGATTAATTTTATCCCCAAGGGGATAAAATAGGGGATGAAAGTTTGTATGAAACTTTGTCAATTTTAAATCTATCGGGCTGAGACTTTGCATGCATAAAGATTCTATGACATCCCCTAAGAAAGGATTTTGATAAATTCCACTCCTAAAGGGATACAATAGGTGATGAAAGTTTGTATAAATCTTCTTAGATTTTCGACTGATTGAACTGAAATTAAAGATTAGAGCTACTATGATGAAGAAGTATTATTTAAAATTCTCGTCTTACAATGTTAGTTGACTCCTCCGAAACGCATATTCAGTAGGTCCGAGAATCGGCTACTCTCTATTTTTCATACCCCTAAGTGATAAATGTTGTCCAATCTTAACATATGTTCTTTATTTTTTGGACATTTTCTTTTTTTTTTATAACGTGGCATTAAAAATACATATAACCCTGACTTCTCACCATTCTACCATCAACCCTTATTTTTGAATAGTGATTTTAATTTATATTGCAAAACAACATTTGCGGAGTCAGCTAGTTCAGGTATAAAATTGTTTCATTGTGACTGTATATGTCGAATAGTGAAGTCTTCAGTCACTTCGATTTTCTCAATTTAAAAAAGGAACCGCTGGTATTTCTTTGTTTTTTGTCCGGAAATAGTAATTAGGTATCAAATCATAGACAATCTGGCGTTTGGCCGACCGTAATTCATAGCGTGAAGGTTGAAATATTATTCCGTACATTATTGAGGCTAAAGTTACTTGCGTTGGTTACATAAATAGTTTTGCTTTTAGACGATGGGAGGTGTTTACAGTACATCTAGCTCTCTTGGCAGTTCTGATAACTTGCATTGCAAATAACGTCATAACAACGTCACAATATGTAACATCTACTTACGTTAGTGTGTTAAAACTAACAAATCGTTTATGCCTACTGTTAGTTAATAGGGGACTGTATTTATATTCAGATTTGTTGTATATATTATAATTAATGGTATAATTAATAGTATAAACAATTATGAATTAAGAACACAAGAAAATTAGTAAGTCTGTAAAAGAAGCCATTTTGTAGTATTTTTTATTTTCCCGCGCAAACATAATACGCCACAGATGCACAATATTGCAAGGCGCGCAGCCGCAGTAGGATGACGAGCGCGTCATAGCTGTATAGTCGCGATGTTAGTAATAATACGATCGTATATTATCTGTAATACTGGTATGAGTATAATAGCCATCGGAAGTAAAACGGTGTGTTAGGCTGCTAAAGGCTTCGCTTAGAGGTTTTTTTATATTATGCAAAAATATAGTGTATCCTACACGAAGTTTAAATTAAAACCGTTTTTAAATTATTTTTTTCTTATCCATATAGGATAGGCAAAGAGTCTAAGCCCATACAGCTGATGTCTTCGGTATCATTTCTGTATTTTGATTTCTTTTTTCCTTCTTCAAATATCTTCTACTGTAGAGATAATATATTCATAAATTGTTTTGTATGTTTCTTGATTTTTTAGTAAAGTCTGAACAGTGCTCGGGATATTCAGATCCTTATAAATGGACATTTATTTGTCAATTCGAGCTAAACGTAGTAGATTTCAATTTTATTTTTTTATCTCTATTTTGATATTACATTTTGATAGGCATTGTTCATACAAAACATACACGGAATTTTCACTTAATCTTAGACATGGACATGTAAAAAAACTGGCTATTACAAAAAAACATTGGAGATTGTTGCCAGTTCTTCTCAATTGAAAAATTTTGATGTTCATAAGCGTCTAAAACCTCATACATCAATGAATAATTTTTGATTTCATTTGATATGATTTAATAAGGTTATCTGTGGGAATAAGAAAAAACAAACCCATTTACACAAAATGGGCATTTATTACCACTTGCACGTTATATTTTTACCACTATTTATATATTACGTTACAGTCGCATCCATCACCACTGTCTATAAACACTCGGATGATTCATATCTCCTACATTTTCATACTAAATTAAGAGCTTCCCACACTTAAGACAGAAGGTTATCAATGAGTACATAAACATAGACTGGAGACACTCCAGCTGGCTAGTGTCTCTATAACTAAATTTAGCATATCTCTATCACTAAATTTAGCATATATAGTGCTAAACACCTATTTAGTGATGTGACAACCTTACTATAAATGCGAAAGTTACTCTGTCTGTTTGTCGCACTTTCACGCCATAATTACTGAACCGATTTAAATGAAATTTCGTAGACAGATAGTCCAGACCCTGAGAAACGGCATAGGGTACATTTTAATGAGAAAAGAGGGTTGAAAGGGGAGATGAAAGGTAGGAAATATCATAATTTTTAAAGCTAGAAGTTTGATTTGTTAGGCTTATTTTTTTAGGCTGTTGATTAAATTAATAAATAGCTTATTAAGTTTTACTATGCCACTCTTTGCAAACCATTGAGAGTTTATATTTCTGTTTTCTTCAAACACTTGGATTTATTTATTTTATAAATGTAATTGTTTATGTTGCGAGGAATGTGTGCACAGTGGTTATAAAGTAGGTACATATAGTACAGAATATACGTCCCAAGTTTAAAATATCCTGTCAGAAATAATCAAGAATAGTAAATTCATTAATTCATAATGGATTTATTGAAGCATTATCATTGATTAAAAAAACGATTTATATTTGAAAATTATTCGATATTTTTAATATTCGATCATATTTTTCACATCCCTACACCAATTCCGTACATATAAGACAATGTACTTTGACATTTGTAGGTCAAGTTATAATAGTAATATAGAGTGCTAATGACTTTTAGTCGTAATTATTTTTTTAAAACTTCAGGAGGCAAAAGCGCTTGTGGCCCATAATGTTAAAAGTTAATCGTTCTTTTAAGAAGGAATATCATATCTGTTCGGAGACACCACGGATGGTATGAAATACCCTTTAAATGAGTACTACTAATGAGCAGTTTAATTCAATAATTAATAATAATTTAAATATCGATCTAAAAAATCTTTATAGCTTTTTTGATAACATACAATCCATGTTTCATAATCATCATCAATCATGATTGTTGTAGCTTTGTACATAGTATAGGAGAAATAATAAAAAAAAATGGTTAAGAAGTTTGTAAAAATATTTCTATTTATATATAGATTTTACTTCACAATTATATATAATATGATATATTGCATATGAAAAATTTACGCGTTAGTTCTTTATTTATTGTATTTAATCGTTTTTTTATTATGTTTAAATGCTTTCGATTTACTTTTGCTTCCAACTAATTTGACTGTATATTGCTATACTTTGGTCTGCTTCTTGGAAAATGCCGAATGAAAAAATAATTTATGACTATAACCTGAATGAATATAACCTCATTTTACACTTACATTTATTTTATGTAATAAAATGAGAGTGATTAATGCTTAAACTTATTATATGAGTAGGCAATATCAATTAGAATTGGAAGCAAGTTTTTTTTTTATTTATCAGATAAAGCCATGTTTACTTTGGCACCTTGTCCTGTTGATGACATGAAAGATGTCCAGAAAATATTTTCACTCAGATAAAACAGATTATTCTAGATAATCTGTGACATTCGATCTATTATAAAGTGACGTTTGGCGATACTCATCTCGATTAAAGCCATGCAAATACTGCACAATTTAAATTAAACTATAACACAAATGGATACAGTTGAAATTTCCTTGCAACTTCTAGCAATAAGCACACAATTGAATAGCTAACTAATGACTGTTATTATAAAGTCGGGAATTGGTTGGATATTTTTCGTTAATAAGAATAGAATTGGCAAGCATTCGGTTGTGAGGTGGATTATGTTACTGTCGATGCCCAGTTCTCGTGAGTCATGAGTTTGACAGGTCAGTTAACTAGACCTCACTTCTGGCTTCTACATCTAGGACACAAGATTCTATAGGACTAAGACAGTTCGTCGATGTTTGAAAAAAAAAAATGGACCCAAAAATGTCTACTAACGATTAGGACTATCTCCGGTGGATACTTGTACTGAAATTTTCGTAGAACTGTTTTGTATACATGGTCAGGAATAAATTATGGCTACACTAAGTTTGATAATACACCCACAAACAAACAGTCAAATAAGACACTGTAGTCACGTCATTGCTTGTGATCTGGGTACATACCGTTTCAAACAAACTTCACAAATATTTTCTAATTTCACGGTTTTGTTTATTTATAGACGCCTCTCTGTGGTTACTATTTTGTATGATTTAAAAGTCGTATATCTATATGTATTATACACATTGTTTTTCAGTTTGAGAACTGTAATTATTTCCACTTTTACAGTTATTTTACAGGATTTTATTGACCTAATACAACCAAACAGGTAGCACTTAAATCACTGGCAGAAAATGCCAGAATTAGGACATTCAAAAACCCTAATAAAGGGCTGCTGGGTTCAATACTCCAATAGACTAATGATATTGAGTAAAAACACTGAGTAGGGCGCTCACTGGACACTACAAATTAAATAGACATAAGGCAAACATAGGGCTGTAATTAACAAAATATGTAGATTTTAGGAAGAGACATTCAAAAACCCTAATAAAGGGCTGCTGGGATCAATACTCCAATAGACTAAAGATATTGAGTAAAAACACTGAGTAGGGCGCTCACTGGACACTACAAATTAAATAGACATAAGGCAAACATCGGGCTGTAATTAACAAAATATGTAGATTTTACGAAGAGACATTCAAAAACCCTAATAAAGGGCTGCTGGGATCAATACTCCAATAGACTAAAGATATTGAGTAAAAACACTGAGTAGGGCGCTCACTGGACACTACAAATTAAATAGACATAAGGCAAACATCGGGCTGTAATTAACAAAATATGTAGATTTTACGAAGAGACATTCAAAAACCCTAATAAAGGGCTGCTGGGATCAATACTCCAATAGATTAATGATATTGAGTAAAAACACTGACTAGGGCGCTCACTGGACACTACAAATTAAATAGACACATGGCAAACATAGGGCTGTTATTAACAAAATATGCAGATTTTATGAAGGTGAAGAGGAAACGCTACTATACATTTATAAGTTGTAGCCTACTCATGTATGAACGAAATATCTCCCTTGGAAAGTATACACTCTATTCTGCGGAGATAAAGACCATCGCTAAGAATATCCTTCAATTCTTGTGCCTGACGGGTCTAGGTAACTTTGAAGAGGGCACTGTAGGCGACAGACCACTTTTTATAGATATTTCTATTTTTAAAACATATATTTTTTATTTACAATTATTGACATATATCATTGTGTCATATATTCTACCACTAAATACATCATTCAAGTTTGGTAAGTAATTTTATTTATTTTACCCTAATTTACTGCCGTTACCAGCCGTAATAGGCACAATAGATCTTGGTACGTCGCAGTGCAGGTCTAAGGCAATAGCTCAAACTCTTCTCACTCGGCACCCTTCCAATCGTTTATGTCTCCGCATAACTTAGACTGAACTTCAGTGTACAGTCAGTCCACGTTACGACTCCGTGTTGTGTGTACGCGTTCTTTCTTTGAATTGATTGGTGTTAATGGCCGATCATCGTGGAGATTTTTGGGGGAGGCCTTTGTTCAGCCGGGCTGAAATGAATGCTAATTTAACTATCTAACCGCCCCGGATTCGCACAGGTGTACATGTTTATACATATAAACGTTCCTCTTGAATCGCTATCTATTACTAAAACTGCATTAAAATTTATTGCGTAGTTTAAAAGATCTAAACCAGATATTCCCAAACTTTTTTGTGTCGTAGACTCCTTGCCATATTTTTCGGTTTTGGGTAGACCCCCCATTCTTACCTGGTATTGATTTTTTGTAAATTTCTAACTGTAGTAGAGTTTAGTGTTAAAACATAAAGTAAAAACAACAAGACGACCGCTGTCGTAGACCCCTTACAGTTTGTCATAGACCCCTGGGGGTCGATATAGACTACTTTGGGAATCACTGAATTCTAAACGAACAGACAGCGACACTTTATTTTATACTATGTAACGACATATAGTATTAACGCTAAACCGATAACAAATCAACGTCTACAAATCTTAAAGTGCATAAGATTTCTTTGAATAAATATCAGATTGAAACATGTTTAATAACATTTGAAATGTTTGGAAGTTTCTAGAATGTTTATCATGAAATGTTTATTTTGATGTTTGAACAAATCAAGTGTGTATGTAATAATATAAATATGAGAAAAATTTACAACGTCGTCTGCATGGATCTCTGATGGCCTTTTTGTATGTGTATAATTGTATTGTTACAATACCATACAAATCCATACATAGATATATAGATATATTCCATACAGTTAGACTATATTTCCGCGTTTAACCTCGCTTTGACCTTTGTATATTTGAGACTACCAGAATAGCCAGCCAAGCTCCTCTTTCTGGTGTATTCACAGGCAGGCCTAGACGACTTATCTTATGGCAAGTGATAACCATCGCTTATGTACAATATTTGAACAGCAGATCCCGTAACACCTTATGCATAGCGATTCTGGAGGACTCAGATGTCATGATTCCGTACTTTGTAGTTTTACTGCCATCTCTCACTCTTCCACCGAAAAATATCTCAGAAATAGGTAAGAGTTACCCATGCAGATGACTTTGTACAAAAACAATCATGGTATGACGAAAAAAGAGCTGAGTACTATAAAAAAATAGAATTCCTTACAATAATTGTACGAAACCAGGGTCGTTAGTAATCCTATAAAGAAATATAATCGTGATTAGGGTTGGCGACCATCAAACACTTAGCCACGTACGAAGAGAGACGAACTTCTCAGCATTCCATGGATTCACCATGTGTGGCAGAGAGGGAAACTCCGAGCAGTTCCCGAACTTGTGAGCCGGGTGTAGGTTTAAGGACCTCTTTGCATACTCATCTCTTCCGCTGGTGTTTCTCTCTGCTCAGCCGAATCTGATAGAAGCCTGCTAGTGCAGCTTTAGATATATGTTCTAGTATAACAGTTACTGCAGTTCTGGCAGGCCAAGATCTTTTAGAAGACTGTAGAGGAATTTCGCTGAGCGAAATGCTGGGAGCCTTCACCTGCATATAAATCAACTGCATAGCTTTTTTAGTTCTAAATGTGATAATCATGTATATAAATAAATTCAATTATTAGGATTGATTTATTTAGTTACTCAAGTAGCTGATATTGCGTTAGTTTTGTGAATCTTGCTATTTAACAGTTCATATTCACACAAAATTTTAAATATGTAGTGGTGTACAACATGTATTTATACAGCACGCAATTTTTTCTCGTTCTGCTTGTGATGAGTCTGCTTTCTTGAGTTGAGTTTACTTTGCTGAGCGGTAGAGTCAAAAATATTATATGATTATTCAAAAGTGCTTATATAGACATTAAGTTTATTTTGAATATTGATTATTTATAACACACATTTCAACTTAAAATTGTAAAGATACAACTAAATTATTTAATAGAACAACACGCAAGTTTCTTGCTTGTTCTACTTGTGATGAGACAGCTTTCGGAATGAGCGGAAGATTACAAAAATAATATGATTACTATTCAACAGTGTATAATGTAAGTTTACTTGAATACAGAATTTTCTATTCTATTCTATATTTCACAATGCATATTCTCCATTTGACTCTCAACATCATAGTATTTAGATCATTTTTTGTATGTCAAAATCTCACACAAACCTGCGGGTAGAAGACGCTCACCTGTCACGTGACTTCTGACTGGCTGGCTATTAGTGTTTATTAAGAAATCGCGAGTCAGTCCAGTTTAAACCGTATATTGCTTGAGAATAAGATTTAATTTATAATAGGGAGCGTTCGAGAATGAAACTATATATGTACTTCAGGCCAAATATAAGAATATTTGTATAAGAATCTTCATACGGTTGGCATCCCTGATTACGACGCTGTCATGCTGTGGGCGTGTTACGGAAAGCCATGTATTTTATTGAGGTCGTAATTTTTTTTTACATAAAACGTATCGTTTCGTATCTTTGGATAGTCTGAAAATAGTTGTCGTTGTCTCGGCTTCAGCCAAATTATTGTTTAGTACTAATTATATGTTGTTTTGTAAGATGTTTAGTTTGATTATCTATATTTCTGTAGAAAAAAAATTAAAATAGAGAGAGAGAGAGCGGAGAAAAGTGAACACAGCAGTGTGAGATTGAATTTGAGAATTTTTCTTCTGTTGCCGTCGGTATAAATAATACTATTTGTTATCACTTCCGGTTTTCGAGAGTAGTGGGGGCACAAGATGGCGGCAGGTATAAACGGTGACTCAGACAAAAATGGCATTATACGAACAGACCACTATCGGAACGGACGTATTTAACTTTGAAATTAGAAAAATAATTAATTCTTACGTTATTTTTAAGTAATCGTATATAAAGAATAAGTCACCAGCGCTTTTATAGGAAGTCCTATAAAATTGCTTGCGTTACTAACTCGGTCATACCTTTCTTCAACAGCTCAGTGAGTTGTGTTATGAGATATGGTAGTCAATTTTCCTCTATGGAGACATACCAACTAGCTGAATAAGAATAGACAGACACTGTCGTCACAACGGTTGTGATGTCTTTGGTACTGTTTATGTCTGTTGGCAAGGATTGTCACTTTGAAGACATCAGCTTGTTTACCACTCATATTATGGAACAGAAAAACAACTGCAAACTACTTTGTTATTGGTAGCGAACGAATGAAATATATGTAGTTCTTAATAAATTCTACACTATCACATTCGTTTAATAGAGTTCTAGTTTTTTTTTGTATTAAATAAAAAATTTTTGTTCAGTAATTCATAACACATATATTTACAATTATTTATTTTTAATAATTAAAGATAAATATCGAGAAAATATTATGCCAAATACAAGATGTTTTGGTAAAATAACTGTGGTTTCTCTAATATGAATATTGTTAGTATAAGTATGTAATATTATATTATCTGTGGTATAAGTAAATAAATAAAGTAAATATACTTTATAATAAATTCTGTGTTATTACATTTCTTTAAAACTCTTTGGAATAGAATTATTGATATTTTCTGATTTATTAAATAAGAAAACGGTTTTAGTAATTTTGTGTAACCCATTTTTTAACAAATATTTATTTTTAAATAATAAAGGAAAATATTGAGCAAAATAGCTAAGATTTTTCTAATTTAATATTGTTTTTAGAAGTAAATAAATAAAATAAATATAGTCCTGAATGAATCCTATGTTATTACATTCTTTTAAACCTTTTTAGAGTAGAATTATTGATGTTTCCTGATTAAATAAAAAGGAATACTGGTATTTTTAGTCAATCAAAGCGGCAGAACATTTATTTCGATACCACCGGAAGCGACAATCGTGTTCTTGGAAACAAGCCCTTTATAAATGGACTACAACTTTTTTTATGTCGACACACATACCTAGAGATTTGTGGGGAATCTGAGCGACATTCAAATGACAAGTCAGACGGCCATTTTGGCTCTCGGTCTACAGATTTATACCAGAGATAGTCCCAGGGTATTGTCTAGAAGAACAGTGTATTGGTATACTACAGGCGTTATAATTAGTAGGTATTTTTTTATCTTATTTTTAAATTTCTCCCATAAAAGCGAAAGTGAGGATAGATGTAGTGGAGTAACTTGAAACAGTCATGCTCGCTATAAAGTTCAAACATGTGGTACCGTGGTGGGCCGGTTCGATGTGCTCCCTCTAATATGGTTAAGTGCAATGACGGCTGACTCATCCGTCATACTCGTGAACGGGTGCTACTTTGTTGGAACTAGTCTGTTCAGTTTACGAACACTGATTAGACTTTTTGATTTTGCAATAGCATATGCTGCTAACCACTCTGTTCTCGAAAATTTGAATTTAAATGAATCTGTATTATTTTCAACATGTACAACATTTATTTGAAAAGAATACGAACTGAGTTTCTTGTGAGTTCTCATCTCGAAATCATTCCGAACTGACGGTAGATATGGCATATCAAGAGTCTGTAATAGACCTACATGAAGAAAGATATTTTGAATTTAATTTGAATTTTGATGTTAACAATTGATACAAATACTTTACATATAAATTTTGTATAATATATACATAATATACATAGCATACTAATACGAACAACTACGTTTGTGCGAGGAATCGAACTTCCGAACTTGGACTGAGAATATAGCGGTGTGCTAAACAGCTAGACCATACACCATGGTTGTTATTAATTTATTTATTTCAAGCCTGAAAACATACATATGAAATAATATTATAAAATTAGGATATTGAAATTGTCTGTGTGGTCACGGCACTGATGACGGTACAGGTAACAATCTGTCATGGTAGTGCCGATCACACCCTTCGGTCAGTAGTCCTCCTTCATAAAGTTGGGCAGCATGTTGGTGGGGATCCGGGCCACAAACGTCTTGAAACTCGCATTGTGCCTCGACTCCAGCTGCGTCACCCTCAATGTCAGATTACTTTTGGTCCGCATGTAGTCCACAATGTCCTGTTCCTACATAAATCATATATATAAAGGAACTTAACAGATAAAGGTGTACAGTTACAATGAACAAAAAACGTTATCACAGGCGCCACAGATCGCGACAATCATACGTCCGTTTCTATATCAGTCGCACGCCCTGCCGGCTATTTCAGCTGGGCTAAATTTATCTCGACTGAGATCTTCAATGTGGGTCGAAGCGAGATTCCTTTTGCTTTTCGCTGGTGGGCACGTGTGTTTGCGTAACGTGGTATTTGATTTTGTTTTTTCTACGTACAGATGTCGAATGGTAAGGTCGCTTGAGATTATATATATTAGTGCACCGCCAATAATCTTTATCTGCACCACTCATGGTTGACTGGTAGATAACGCCGCAAGGTGTTAAGTCCGCCATATGTACACATTGTTTTTGTGCATTAAAATTAAATAAATAAAAATTATATATATTTAATCTATTTCACTAGCTGTGCCAGCGATTTCAATTAAATTTCAATATAAAATATAGATTATATGTTATTCTGATGCATAAGCTATATTCCTGTAAAGTTTCATCGAAATCCGTCGAGTAGTATTTGTGTGAAAGAGTAACAAACATCCATACTTACAAAGTTTTGCCTACAATATTATTAAGATTCAGAATTAATTCTAACATTTTTATGGCATACAAACGGGCTTGCGGCTCACCTGATGGTAAGTAATTACCGCCAACCATAAGCACCCGCAATTTCAGGGGAATAGCAAGTGCGTGGTCAGTCTTTTAAGAACAAATAAGCTCCTTTGCTGAACATTTCAATATAGTTCGGAAATAACATTACTGCTTTGTTTTGTTTTTCTACGTACAGATGTCGAATTGTGAGGTCGTTTAAGATTTAATTCAGAATTAATTCTATATTTTTTTTATGGCATATAAACGAGCTTGTGGTAAGTGATTTCCTCTAACTATGAGCACACGTAACTCTAGGCCATTTCTTGTAATTCTAGTGTTACGGATCCTGATGTTGCCGGCCTTTTAAGAAGAAATAATTTCTTTTCTTGAAGGTTTCAATATCACATCGGTTCGGAAATACCATTGCTGAAAGGAGAATTGATGATCAGGATGGTATTTATTCTTATGAAATAATTATAAAATATAAATTGTCTCTGTGGTCACGTCACTGACGACGGCAATTTGCCACGGTTCTTTGCACGGCTTCCTCCATGAAGGATATTGGCTGGGCCAGAAAAAATATAATTTTGTTTAAAACAGCAGCAAAGGATTCTTGATCATTCTTTTTAAATGAATCTGAATTCAGAATGAGCAATAGGATAAAGAAATTTTGCTTAAACTTTCTATTTGAATAAAATTAAAAATTAGTATAGTTTAAAATACTTTTTAACTGTTTTGGATATTAAATATTATTTAACTCGTTAATAATTATTATTTTTATATTAGTATTGTAACAAATATTTTTTAAACGCTTTTGGAACTCCGTGATATGTTAATTTTTTATTAAAACAGCCGATTAATTTTCTTGTATAAAAATGTGTTGTGACAAAATAATTTATTAAGTGATTTATTTAGAAAGTGTAATAAAGTATTTGTGTTGTTAGAGATGACAGTATATGAATAAAGAAATGCACCTTTCAATATAATTATATAATTTAACTTAATTCTTAATTTTAAACTTTGGTGTTTAATATACATTATTTAAATTATTAACCGGGTCTTAGCTAGTGCAACCTAGTCGAAACGTCAAGAGAGGTAAATACCTTTATTTGCCATATAATTAAACGTGTCAAGACCCGGTTAATAATTTAACTTAATTCAATAGTGCTATTACTGATTAATTTTAATGTTTTGATGGCGTCATAGTGACCTTGACTTTGAACTGTGAGATATGGTTGAACGCAATGACGGATAGCTCATCGATCATACTCGTCAACGGTGCTGATTGCAGCACGAGCCAGCTCTTATGACTTCATTTTGTTACTATCAAAAATATTAATTAATTAATAGTATTACAAGTATTAAAAATCTATTTCATTATTCTATCACCTTAATAAGGAGATTTGGACTTTGAATATATCTCTAAGTTAATTAACTGAAGCTGGATTAATTAACTACTGTTTAAGATAAGTAAAAAATAATTAAAAGTATGTTTTCATCTGAAAAGGTTTCACAATAAATTAAGGTCAAAATTACATAAAAAATAGTATCAAAATGATATAAAGATTTATAAAAAGAATAACGGGCAAGCTGCCAGCCGTTTACATATAGTAATTAATAACGTAGACTAAAAATAATTATAACAATTATATATATTTAATAATATTTAATGTACAAGTGTCTCCTCTGGGCGGGAGCACCACAATACCAGCTACTTCCATTTGACCGAGCAGCCAGAATCGTTAGTATCAACGTCTTTGTGACAGACTCGACCCATTAGTTTTACGGCCAGATTGCATTGCATTACATTGCATCTCTGTGGATTTTCTACTGCATATAACACGGTGTGAGTTCTAAGAAATTCACACCAGAGTAGTCTGAAAAAAAAAAGATAAATTGCAGTCACCTAATTTTAACCGTTTAGTAGTGAAAACGTTACTAACAGACTGAACATCGCTTTTATAATATTAGTATGGAATTATGTACATCTATACATGTAGAGATCCTCTGGATTTGTTTGCTCGGAGAAGAGAATGTGATATGTTAAATCATATAACGCTGTTTTGCCATATCGCTATTAAAAAGTAGGGGTTTGTGATCGAAGGGTGTAAATTTACTGTTGTAGGTATTTTTAATACCATATTATAAAAAAAATGTTACTGAATATGCGTATGAAATTCCATAAAAATATTCCAAGCTGTTGTGGAGCGGTATGGTAAATAACATTGTGACACGAGAATTTTATATATAACATTTTAGCTAACTGCATACTACAGTTCTTTATATAATTGGAATGACAAACTAGGTTACTGTCTACCTGATGGTAGATGGTAACAGTCGCCTTCATACATGAACAACCACTTGAGGTGAGTACATATGGACTTATGTGTTGCCATTCCATGAATTTCACAGTAGAAATAATTTAAATTGCAAAATGTAGTTTTGCAAGACGACAGAGTCTACAGCAACGCTTTTTATTCTGTGGTGAACTAAAATAAACCAAATCTTGAAACTTAACAATCGGGCATTCTTGGCAGCGGTGAAGCATAAACGGGATTTTGCATCCAAAGCAAACATTTAGAATCTAGTTCTCTTTGAATGAATGGGTTAAAACCATATAATAATATAGTAAAACGGGTTTAAATATAAATAATATTATGATAAGCTGACTGACCAGCTCGTGACCAGGGTTGGTGCAACCTAGCCGAAACGTCGAGAGAGGTAAATACCAAAAAAAAGGGTTTTTCAAGAAGGGTATATTAAGGATTCTTAAGGGTCGGCAACGCGGACGTGACACCCCTGGCGTTTCAGGTGTCCATAGGCTACGTGTTACTAGGTAATATAACCGTATAAAAATAAATATATAAATAATACCATCACACAGATGTGCCGTATGCTTGTTTGGCACATATACATAGATATGTAATATAAAAAAAGACGTGTTACTATATTAGTATTATATGTACTAAAAGGACCAAGTATAAAAATAAATATTTAAATATAATAATAATAAATGTATCTCTTACAAACATGTATCTCTCTGTGATCTAGTACCCATATTTAGGACTCTGACACACGCTCTGCTTAGCATATATTGGTGATTACTAGATGATGATATTCACACGTTTCGATATAATAAATGTGAAGTTACAACGATTATTTAAAAGAGCAACACGCTAGTTTCTTGCTCGTTCTTCTTGTGATGAGACAGCTTTCCGAATGAGCGGTAGATTAAAAGGAGTATAACTATGACTATTCAAAAGTGTAAAAAGAATAAATGATTTTCTATTCTATTCTATTATATTAACATTATAGTTGGGTTGTACAGAGGAACGGAGGGGGGAAGTAGAGGACGAATCATCGTTGAAATATTCTTTCTTGTACATTGAAACGGTCAGGGTAAACATCATGCTGTAACAACAGGCACTGACGTGTACAGACTCACTATAAATAGAATATTTTTCATACATTCTAATGGTATATATACGTGTATTGCTAACATCATCTTTCATTATATAATAATAATAACTAGTATTGGCCCAAGGGTCCAAATTCGACCTTAATTAATTTAAATTATAAGCTTGAACATCATTAACGTTTTACTGTCAAAGTCTCTACTCTACTTAATGTTTTTTTTATTGATTTAATGTACTTTTAAACATAAATTAAAAGAAATTGACATTTTGCACTCTTTTTTCATATTAACTATAAGTGTTGCGAAATTTCATACAACTCTGTACGCGTTATTTTCGTAAAAAGGAGTATAAAGTTTTTGCTTCATTTATTAATATAATGATTAAAGAAAGTATTACTTTACCACAGATAAGATAATATTACTTACTAGTACTGTAATTATTGAGAAAATTATTACAAGCATAATTTTATGGTAAATAAAGGTAAATCATTTGTTTACCATAAAGTTATTAAATAATAAAGGTTTCTTAAGGGTCGACAATGCGTACGTGAAATACCTGTTGTTACAGGCGTCCATAGACTACGGTAACTGTTCACAACCTGTTATTTTAGTGGTTCGGTTTACCATCAGATAGGCCGTATGCTTCATTGCCATTACTGTGATGTAAGAGAAATATGACAGAATCTATACTATTATCACTAAGTTAACAAGCTTGTTCGGTTAAACGCACCATTCTTTAAAACTACTGAATCGATTAGAATGTAATTTTTTGGACTACTCTAGTGCTGTCAGCTGTAGCTTGTTTTTACAGCTTCACCGGACGATAGGTAGCGAGTGCAGATGGAACTCCAAACCCGCTAAAGCACTTATGGAGCGGCTGAGGGCCAACTCCCACCTGACGAATACGATTAGTCTGAGAGGACCGCTAGTACTTTGAACCTAGACCCAGGCCATCGTGGTTTTGATCCCCGTTTAATTGGATGGAGGATAGATCGAAGGGGAAAGTCTTATAGTTCTAAATACTCTATTTGTGGAGGAAGGTTATAGACTGTAGAGCTTCACGCTACTACCAATACAGCGATATATATATTTAGATTGTGGAATGAACTCCCTGCCGAGGTTTTCTCACGAGACTACAGTATGGGTTTTTCAAGAGTTATTAAGGTTTCTTAAGGGTCGGCAACACGCACGTTACACCCCTGATGTTTCAGGCGTCCATAGGCTTCGGTAACCATTTACCGTTAGATGCACCGTATGCCTGTTTATCACCATAGTATTATAAAAAAAAAACGGCGTAGAAAAGTAGACGAGGTAGAAAGGTCAGATAGAGCGGAAAATTACAAAACTGTAAAAAAGATATAATTTTTTTTTATATTCAGTTCGCAGTCGGTTGCAAATTAAAATTTATGCACGTTATTCTCAGGGTTGTCACTACGACAATGTTATCTAGATATCTAACTCTCTATTTATAGTTCGTTGAATCTCAATCAACTCCAGTTCTATAAATAAATGTGATGAGTCATAACGACGCGATGAATAACTTAATCATTATGTTTGTGAAAGATTTCGCAGATGATTTTAATAATTTTAATGCTATTAAAACTGACTTCAAAAGAAAAAGTTTCTCAATAAATCAGCTGTACTTCTATATGTCTGATACGTAGTCTCTTCTTCAATTGTGTATAGATTTTGTATGACTATTTATTGCTGTAATTTTATAGCTTCTGCATTACAGCTCGACTTGGTTAATTGCAGTTTTGTAATAGAATCCAGAATGATTCCAAATTCAAATTGAAATGAAAACCTTTTCTAGGGTATAATTTAATTTTATTTAAAAATTCCTGTTTCAAGAAGTTGTCTTATTACATAAACAAAAAATCTCTGGCAACTTATAAATATTCTAAATTCAAAAACAACAAATAAAGAAACTTGTATTTCAATTTAGAATAGTACGCACAGATGAAATAATTTATACATTTCCCTTAGAATATTTTCATAACTGGCCACAATAGTTATGGTTTTAATAAAGAATTTGAAAAATTAATCCAATTTAATAATTCACATACTGGATTCTACACTGCAATTATATATTTTTTGTAATGATTTATTGTTTAACTAGCTCTGCTCGCTTTTCATCCACATGAAATTTATAGCCTATGTGTTACTCTGATGTATAAGCTATATTACTGTAAAGTTTCATCATAATCCGTTCAGAAGTGTTTGCGTTAAAGGGTAACAATAAAGGGTAGCAATCCATACTGTCAAACTTTCACATGTATAATTTAGTAATTTTTATTAAACTTATCTGTTTTATTGTTATATTATTATTCTATTACAATATGCATAGTAAAATTCCTGTTAATGAAATCTACATGTAGAGTCTTGTAAATCTGTCGTCATAAGCAAACAATCTGTGAGCATCCAAATGACACACCACGCGGAGACTGGCTGTTCGCCAGCACACCTTTATTAAGAAACCAGGTAGCATGGGATCAATATGTTTAGATCGTGTTTGATATTAGCTCATTTTGAACTATTCTAATACTGCTGGCCTTTATCATCATCAGTTTTACAGGACGATAGGGGGCGAGGGCAGATGGAAGCGAAAATTATGGAGCGGTTGAAGGCCAACTCCTGTTATTTTTGTAGATTCCAAATCTGCGAAAGGACTTAAGACTGAAGCTGCTGACGGCTTATTAGGGCACCGCTAGTTCTTTCCAAAAAAAAAAAGCAGCTTCTTTGTAAGCTACCGGGTTAAGATACGATTTCAATGTATTAAGACATAACAGTTTAGCGAGGAATGGAAGTAGAAAATGACCTTTATATGTTCAGGTATATAAATGATGCTATAATTGTTCTTAATGCCATGTGTCACCCTGCAGATACACAGCTTCCAAAGCAAGCTACTAAAGGCAAAATTAGATGACTGAAATTTATATGTATTCCAATATGTTACTTCTGAAATGCTTAATTATATTATATTTGCTCAGGCCGATGTGTAGTACTGTTTACAGTGTATATTTTCATCAAAAACAATTATATTGTGTTAAATAAATCATTAATTATCTTGTTTTATATGGCACTCCTTTTAAAATCAATTGCGAAAGGATCTTTTTATATAGAGCGGCTGAAGGTGATACAACTCTTAGACTAAGGAGGCCGGAATGACGGATAAAAACGACTCAAATTATATAACCAATGACTACTACTAATTATATAACCGCTAGCGCTGAGTACAAAAAGCTCTTCAAACACGGATTATTTTCTAAATGACATGTCGTAATTAAATTGTTATTATTACATTTCGTTTAATTCTCTGACTTAATACTTAATAATTTGGACATACACATTATTACTTAATTTTGGACATTTAACAAAAAATATTTATAAATAAATAATTTATATATTAAATAAATTGGAGATAGCCTAAATTAAGTCATAGTCAGTATCTTAGATACCTGTGCCTCCTCGATTGATTAGTTAAATTCTAGTTTATCTAGTACTAATACTAGTTTATCACCAGATGGGCCGTATGCTTGGAGATAATATTTTAAGGAAAGTTGTACATATGAATGTAGATAGTTACAAGGGCTGAGGACGGCCAAAAAAGAGATAAATGGACTATGTGAAAGACGATATGGTAAGAAAAGGAGTAAATAACGAGATGACTACGAACAGGAATGAATGGAAGAGAAAAACATATTACGCCGACCAATTAAATGGGATAAGAAACAAGCAGATGATGGGTCGTAGGCTTGTTTGCCACTGTAATATGTGAAAAAAAAACGTGGAGTGTAATAAATGAATACGTGCTGATTCACGGCAGAAATAATTGTGTCAGCGGATGGCATGATACCTATTCAGGCGAGGCCCGCACTCAGTATTTAATGAAGAGTTAAGTCAAACAGAAATATCTTCGTTACACGTACGAGGGATATTATTAGACTCGTCGATTCTGCATGCGCCTCTAAAATTCACCTATTATATATACAATGGATCGACGGAAGAAGTGGGAAGGCCAAATGTTGTCTATAGTCTGTTTTTTAATCCCGGAGACTAAATTGACAGGTCATGATCATCTGCTTCTTCCTTATCCCATTTATTTGGGGTCGGCGTAATATGTTTTTCTCTACCATTCATCCCTGTTCGCAGTCATAGCGTTATTTACTTCCTTTCTTACCATATCATCTTTCACACAGTCCATCCATCTCTTTTTCGGCCTTTCTCTGCCCTTATTACCATCCACATTCATATGTGTATTCATATACCTTTCTTAAAATATTAAAATTACTAAATTGACAGGTGTAAGTGTCAAATTTTCTAATTATATTACCACCTATAGCGGCGTAGTGGTGTACCTTTTTTTACGTGGGAAAATCCCTCATGGAGACCGACCCGTCTCAGATGTTGGACAACTAGTACTGTGAGATTCCTACTCACCAAAAACACCATGATATTCCACCTCGCCGCCATAGTGCCAGGGTCACGGGATTGAGCTGGCAATCAACCGCGACCTCAGCAGCGCAAGCGGACCTTCCTCAACGCGTGGGGGAACTCTTCCCAGTTCCCCCGCCTCCGCCCCGCGTGGGGAAGACGCACCGGATAACAGGATGCGCCTCCCCCACATCTCGGCTCCTGTTGTGTGGAAGGTAAATTTGAACCCCTGGAACTGTCGCCCAGACAGAGTCGCGCCCGTTCCGCACGTGTCTCTATGTCTTTACAAGAGTAGAGTCATAGCAGGAGCGGGCCACCGATGCGACACATAACGGCCGGGATGGGCCCCACCTGGGCCCATTGTCCCAGCCTGCGCTGCCCCCCTTCAGCGGACTATCGGCCAACATGGTAGCAGTAACCCGAAGTTATTACTATCATTCCGCCCAAGGCGTACCAGAACCAAACCATTGCTCGTTCCCCGTGGACGTATCCATGAGAATGGATCTCCCAATGGCTGGAAGCTGGGACATACGAGGTGGTTGTCCGACATGACGCCTCAAAACGTCAACGGCACGTGGTGTTACCAGGTGGTCACCCATCCAAGTACTGACCAGGCTCGATGTTGCTTAGCTTCGGTGATCGGACGAGAACTGGTGTTTTTAACATGGACGTTGACAAAAATTAAATCGTCTATTTTGAGGCTTGAACCACGAACGAAAGCTATGTAGACGAATGAATCGTATACATGCGGAATGTTCCAACAAGCTCATTAGTGGTGTACCTGCGATACCGATTTGTTTAATCGGAAACTTTTATTTTAACATATCAGTTTTAAAGCTTTAAATGACATTTCCAGAAGAGAATTGCAAAATTTACGTTCATATACTAGTGTCTCCATTACTGCTGTCGTATTATATAGCATAAAAACACATATTTATCGTTTCCCTACAAATAGTAATTTGACCAGCTTTAAGGTATGAGACCAACATTTTTCTTTTAAACAGCTAATATTTTAAATATGTGTTTGTTTTATGATGTACGACACTATAAAAAAGTAATTTGTATTATAAAAAAGCCAGTTAGTCTTAATTAGAGTGAAAAATAAAAAATCTATTTTAATACAACAGCCATAATTCCATTAATTTTATGTCAAATAATATATTTAAAAATGAAATTATAAAATTCAAATATGGAACGTCCCGCATGGAACATCGATATTGTTTTGTTTTTCATTTATTACATTTTTTGACTTCTCGAAAATTCCATGGCGTCACTATTAAATGTTGTGTACAATAAATTCTATTTACTTTTTATTTTATTGTTATTATATTATATATTAACTTAATCAGCAATATTACTCCAGCAAACAAATATTCTTTCTCTAATATGGTTTAATGCAATAATGGCTAGTACTATAACATACATAGAAAACATCCAAACCGATGCGAAAAATCATACTTATGAATACAAAAGTTTGCACTTGGGAGGAATCGAACCCACGACCATCGGAAGTAAAGTATTGTCCTAAACCGCTAGACCACCGAGGCCGTCAAATTAGAAAATTTCATGAAACGAAAATCTAAGTGTATTTAGTTCAGATGTAATGATCTGGTAATCATCACTCGTTAAATACTGGCGAAACAAATACTAAACATTAGTAAGAATATCTAAATATTGTCTATGGTTTTAATAGGTTATAGAAACATGTTTTTAGAGCATAGAGACAAATTAGTTCGTGGTATACCTGATGGTAAATGCCGTATACCGTCGCAAATGAGCACTCGCAACACTAGGGAAACAGCAGGTTATTTTTCAGTTTTTTAAGGAGGAGTGAGTTCTTTTCTTGCAGATTTCAATGTCGTAATAGTTATTTCCTTAAAGAGTTTTCACATTGTGGTTAATTTTGATAAAAAATAAACATAAACTTCTTTTAATTTACTGAAATTTGAAACATTTAAAAAACAATTTACAATACATCTTTACTATATAGAATAGAATAACATTAATTTTTGTAATCACAGATGGGGTGGATATAAATTTGTCAACATGAACGCTATGGTCAAATCATCCGACATACCCACATTTAACGTGGTATACGGGTTGCAATAGCAGTAGCGATTCTGCAACTGTCTCTTGGATTAATTTTGTTAACGGTGTTTCTAATACCGGAGAGTTAGTTATAAATATAAATTGACACACAAAACTGACTCAACACTTAACATACACATGTTTGAGGCCATCCTGCCGCAGTCTTTAAATTGGTTTGTTAACGGTGTTTCCATCACCGGAGAGTTAGTACAAAATATGATTTTAGATAGAAATTAATTTTGGTGTCTCCCAGATTGGAAGCTAACCAATTTTGAGTCGAATACGGGTAAGACACAACAACGCTGCAACGTTCTCTGGAAAATAGCATAAATATTAAAATAAAACATTAAAAATAAATACTTTCTAAAGCTTACGGATTCATTATCTACTCAATGTGTAATCATAATTAAAAATTCTGATTCTCTATGTTTATCGCTTTCTTTTCTATTTAACTTCTCCTCTGTGTCATTACATGGGTAATTTTTCTGTTTCTAAATGGTGTTATATTTAGATTCAGGTATAGTATGTATATATGTATATATATATATATTTATTTATATAATTGTAATGCATACAGTACAAAAGTAACAGTACATTTGGCGGACTTAACACTATACGGTATTTTCTACCAGTCAACCATAGGCAGTACAGAGAAAAATTATTGGCGGTGCAAAAATAATCATAACAAAAAGAAAACTAAAAATCAAGGCATAAAAAATGATATAATAATATCTATACTATTACATTTACAATACATAAATATAAATATATATACATATACATAGAAGGAATATATAATATGATATACAAATACATACTCATGCACAATACATAACAAACAATGTGACAGTTAAACCATAGAGTAAAAAGAAAAATATAAAGTAAAGAGAAACGAGAGAAAAAAAAACTTACGAATTTAGATACTAGTCCCACAGTTTACGTAAAAGAAAATCTACTCGTGGCGGTCTTAATCATAAAGAGTAAGTCATTCCACAGTTTAATAAACTGTGGAATGACTTACTGACTGAACGGCGAAGGAATAGTTGACGCAACTAGACAATAAGAAGTGAAGTGAGAAATGAAATAGGACATAATATCCCATTTCATTTCAAGTAAGAATTTTCCAGTTGAGCGAATATTGGTGTTGTCCCGTTATACATTTTTCTACATCTATTTAGATTTTTTTCTGAATACATATAATCTTTTAATAATTATCAATCAAAAAAATATAACAATCACTGTTGAAAGATTGCCGTAGTTTAACTTATTTAACTACCCTAATCAAAGTACACCCTTGGGGATCCGTGGATAAGATTATTCAGTTAACATATAGGAAACTATAATGTGCCGCTTACTAACTTCTCAGTTTGCCTTCTGGTTGACTGGTAGAAAACACCGTTAGGTGTTAAGTTCGCGATATTTACATTTATATATTGTAATTGTGCATTAAAGTTTCAATAAATAAATATCAGAATTTAATCCAGTTAGACTGAAAAATCTACACGATACTAGACACCTGACAGTCCAAAGCCGTGGTCCAATAAATATATCTAAAAGATACATATTCCGATGCCATTCGGCATGTTTTGACACGAGTGAGCTGCTTGTTTTGATAGTTAATTAAATTATGATATTCAAAGATCATAACGTACTTATGAAATAGATTAAGGAATATATATTAAATAACTTCAGCATTTATCACGTTTTATGTGAGTTTTATGTTGCAATTACTAATACTTTACTATTTAAATAGTGCGTAAAGTAATTTGTAAGTAATATTTATAAATCAAATCAAAAATTTATTCATGTAAGACATTTTAACTGCTTATGAACGTAAATGCCTTCCAGCGATCTTGACCAGATCGTCGGTCCACCTTGCTGGAGGCCTTCCCTCGCTGCGTCTTCCGGTCCGTGGTCGCCGCTCGAGGACTTTATTGCCCCAACGGCCATTTGTCCTACGAGCTATGTGCCCTTCCCATTGTCACTTAAGTGTAGCAATTCTACGGGATATGTCGGTCACTCTGGTTCTTCTGCGGATGCGAGCAGCGCAGGACTGATCGTCGTGGAGATCTTTGGGGGAGGCCTATGTCCAGTAGTGGACATCTTCCGGGCTGCGATGATGATGAACCTATTTTTTTTGTATTATATTTTTTCCCTACCGTCCAGTTCTCAACAGGCGTCTTTTTGAAGATTCTAGAGTAGTTAATGTCCAATATATGCAGAGCAATGGCCGGCTGTTGATTGATACACAGATAGATAAAACTTGTTTATGTTAAAGGTAAAGTACACACAAAGTACATAAGTATAAAGAAACAATGAAAATAAAAAATCTTTTATTCATGTAGGACATTTTAGCCGCTTATGAATGACAAACTTTCTTATATTTTTCCCTACCATCCAGTTCAGTATATAGTGACTCACAAAAATCAATGTTTGACCATTTCGCATTCCATCGCCTGTTATGATGTGAGGATACAATTAATAAACCTGAACTACTAGTATGTGATAGCCCTGCTTCTTTTTCGAATAAGCCGCCAATGATGAATTACTATTAGCAGGCTATGAACTTATGCCACTGTGAAATATAAAAACTATTGGGGCATTTTTGACCGTTTAGGACAATCTCGCGATATATGTGATATTCCGTTCGATCTACCTACCCACTGAAGATAAAAACACTCGAATAGCTAACTGGAAATATATCTACTTCCTCCCTCTCTCATCCAATACTTTTCATACAACTTGCTGACCATGAAGCCTATTTCTCCTGCCCTCAAATCCGAAGTTATCAAGCGAATTAACGAAGGCGTATCCACCCGTAGGGTGGCCCAAGAACTTTCCGTGAGTAAGTCTACTGTTGCTAGGATACGAAAGGAACACTGCGCCGCTGTTGCCCCCCCCTCAAAAGGGCGCCCAAGGAAGTTATCAGAGTCCAGTGCCCGGTATGTGGTGAGGCTTATCACTTCGGGGGCCATGGATACTGCCGTAGAGGTCCAACGACACCTTACCAATGCCATGGACGTCTCCACAAGTGCCGAAACTATACGTCGGACACTCAAGAAGGCCAAGCTTCGATCTGGTAACAAGATCCGCAAGCCGCTTTTAACGAAGCGTCATCGGCAAATACGGCTAGCATGGGCTAAGATGTACCGCCATTGGACGGTGGAGGATTGGCGTAGGGTCATCTTCTCTGACGAGACGAAGGTCAATCTTGTGGGCTCTGATGGCCGCAAGTGGTGCTGGAAACGACCAGGTAAAACGCTAGAGACCCGCGTCATTGAGTCGACGCTGAAGCATGGCGGAGGAAATATCATGGTATGGGGCTGTATCACTGCCGATGGCCCCGGATATATTACTAGGATCATCATTGGAAATATGAACTCGGTGCTCTATCAAGGCATCCTTAAAGAGGAACTTCTCCAGACCATTGAATGGTATGGCTTTGAAAAGTCACGCGTCATCTTTCAGCACGATAATGACCCAAAGCATACAGTTTTGGCGACCCGAAAATGTCTCCGAGACCTGCGTCTAAAGGTTCTGGCATGGCCTCCGCAATCTCCCGACATGAATCCAATCGAGCACATGTGGCAGAAGGTCAAGATTCGTCTTGCAATTGACCCAAGACGACCGAAAAACAAAGACCAGATGTGGGCTAAGTTTCAGAGAATCTGGAATGAGGTAAGCAAGGAAGATTGCAGTAGACTGATCGACAGTATGCCAGAGCGGGTGCAGGCGCTTCTCCGAGCTCGTGGGGGACATACAAAATACTGAAATGAGGAAATAAAATGAGATGTTGTGAAATTTGATCAAACGGTCAAAAATGCCCCAATGCGTTTTTAACTTTGTAATCATTGTAATGTCATAACTAGTTTAGTAATAATCATGCAACTTATATTGTTTAATAGCTCAATGGGAGCACTATTACATACTAAAGTATCAGCTGTGCATCTATTGAATTTATTGAGTTTGACTACTTTTTGTGTCGAGCTACACATCATTGGGGCATTTTTGTGAGTCACTGTAGATTCAATTGAGAAGAACTGGCAAGAAACATAACTGTATTTTTTTAAAGACAGTTCATTTACAATGTGTTCTTATGTAAGTGTCTATGTCTAACATTAAATGAAAATCCCGTGCATGAACAACTATTGCCATGCACGCTCGTCATATAATTTAAATATCATTTTTCACACAATCCATCCATCCTTTTTTCTGTAGTCCTCTCCCCTTTTATCTATCCACGTCCATGTTAAATAATTTCTTTAAGACACGATCCTCGCTCCTTCGCATACCATGCTCATACTAACTCAATCTGTTACCTCGCAATGTGTCTATAATTGACGCAACTTTCAAACTACCTCGTAGATACACACTCCTTATTTTTTCATTCCTGGTTACCTCAACCATCTCAACATTCGCATTTCTGCAACATGCACACTCCTTTTGGTCAGTCCTCTTTACGGCCCAACATTCAGATCCTACAAAATTACAGATCTTATAATAAATACCCTTTACTTACTTACGAGGATGTGGATTGGTAGCAATTGCTAGCAATGTACCATGTCAGGTGTACCTCCACGTGGTTCCTCCTGAAACAAAATAACCTGGTAAATTGCTATTTACCAAGATGAGCTAATTGGCTGACTTGACGCTCATTTTACCCTCCACTGATGTTCCGCCATCACCATACCGTAGCACAGGTGACTACTTTATTATCCTCTATAAAAAAAAACTCAACCGTATAACATACCCAAACCAAATCAATCTATTATTATTTTATTCTTGGTATTTTATTGTAATAAAACTTTAAACTAGTGATGTTAAGGAGCTCCGTAACCGTAACCGAAACTATCGGATATCCGATATGAAAAATATCCGTAACCGTAAACGAATCCGAAATAAATGTGTCGGATAATATCGGATAGGGGCGGAGCCTAATTGAGATACATTATATAACTATTTTATTAGTTATTTGTATTTTACTTTTGAAATTCCTAAAAAAAATAATATCCGTAACCGAAATTATCCGAAACTAACGGATAATCCGAAATAATCCGTATCCGTATCCGGTATAATAATCATTCCTATATCCGAAACCTATCCGTATCCGAAATTTCATATCCATAACATTCCTGCTTTAAACCTACTCAATAAACACGGAATAAAATAATCAACAAATTTACATACTTGCATAATGTATTCAAACTGCAATAAAAAATATAATAAAATTTATATTTTATTACAATTATGTTTATATAAATGATTAAAGAACACTTTTTATTCCATAAATTTGTTAATTCATAATTTTATTACGATTCGTGTATGCAACTCAACAGTTGTCAGTGAGGTTATGATTTTCTTTTACGTGTAAATTAACATTTAATATCTGAAATGTTTAATTTTTACTGCTAGAAATAAACGTGTAAAGTTTTATGAGTATGTTAATGTATGTATATAGTATATGTATGCATTCAGATATTTAGTGCAAAGTGTTGTTTAAAAACTGTTATAGATCAACTGAAATAGGTTTATAAAAAGATAGTAAAGGTAAGATATTAAATAAAAGGCTAACATATAAAGAAGCAGGTAATAACTGATTGATATTATCTATACATCTAAATAAATTTTATTTATAGCTATGGATAATATAAATGAGTGTCTGTTTGTAATATTGAAATAACCATTTTTTACTACTTGCATATGTATATAAATACGGCACTTACAGCAAAATGACATTTTTTACAATTTCTTCTGTCTGTCTGTTTGTTCCGGCTAATCTCTGAAATGGCTGGACCGATTTTGACGATACTTTTTTTGGCAGGTAGCTGATGTAATAATGTGTAACTTAGGCTACTTTTATTATAGAAAAATAAAGTAAAATTTCACGCGGACGAAATCGCGAGTACAGCTAGTTTAAAATATAAATTGATTGTAATGATCGCCGTTTGCGCTTTTTATGATAGTTCAACATCATTTAATCATATACAACAAAATAAGCAAACAGTACATGAACATAAAATATGTAACAAAGAGGTAAGAAAATTAAAAAACAAATGTACGGCAATGTTATCTGATAACACAGAACAGTAACGTAAACTCATTATGAGTTTACGTTACTGTTCTCTGTGCTACAGCAGTGCAAATAGGCCGTATCTTTATAAATTTGAATTAGAAACAATATTATTCCAAAAAAGAATCAACAGACTATGTAGGTCAAATAGGCTGTAGCTCTACGATACAATTTGAATTAGAATAAATATTATTCAAAAAAAGAATCAACAGACTATCTAAGTCAAATAGGCTGTAGCTCTACGATATAATTTGAATTAGAATAAATATTATTCAAAAAAAGAATCAACAGACTATCTAGGTCAAATAGGCTGTAGCTCTACGATATAATTTGAATTAGAATAAATATTATTCAAAAAAAGAATCAACAGACTATCTAGGTCAAATAGGCTGTAGCTCTACGATACAATTTGAATTAGAATAAATATTATTCAAAAAAAGAATCAACAGACTATCTAGGTCAAATAGGCTGTAGCTCTACGATACAATTTGAATTAGAATAAATATTATTAAAAAAAAAGAATCAACAGACTATCTAAGTCAAATAGGCTGTAGCTCTACGATATAATTTGAATTAGAATAAATATTATTCAAAAAAAGAATCATCAGACTATCTAGGTCAAATAGGCTGTAGCTCTACGACATAAATTGAATTTTTTTTTGTGATTGATAACGGAATGGTGCACCCGCCTGCGCTAACGGTTTACGCTGGCGGGGCACCAGTGGAGGACGATAAGATGAGCATGAGGTCAGTTCACTTAGCCCATCGTGACAAATTCACCAGTAATTTAACACGATGGTTTCCAGGGGGAACCGCGTGGAGGTCGACCTGACAAGGTACATTGCTAGCAATGGGGTCATGAGTACCCATTACTAATAATCCCCTTCCCCTCTATAAATTGAATTAGATGTAATAATATTCCAAAAAAGAATCAACAGACTATATAGGGCAAATAGGTCTACGATACGCTTAGAATTAGAAGTAATATTATTAAAAAAAAAAAAGAAATTAACACACTGTGTACTTCATAATAATATAAACAAACAAAACTGCAATGCGTATGAATATAAATATGATTGATTTCTTAATATTGCAGTAGGTTACAATTTCTCTTTAGTTATTTCCCAAAATATTAATGTATAGATTAGTAACAAATAGGTATAGGCAACACTGTACAGCACTTAACAGCCGGTTTGTTGGGTAATATTAGGGGTAATATTTTCATTTTTAGTTTATTGATCTCTTAAGTAGATTATTCTAAGTACACAATTACATAGTGTACTTTGCAAGAAAAACAAAGATTTCTAGATTTCGACAGAGACAGAGACAAATCACATCACTCAATCAGAATTCGTCTTTTAACTTGGGACTACAGCAGGGGGTTTTTCAAGAAGGATTAAGGTTTCTTAAGGTCGTAAGGTCTAGGGTTAAGGTAAGGGTTAAGGGTCGGTAACGCGTACGTATCACTCCTGGTGTTTCAGGCGCCTATAGGTTACGGTAATTGTTTGCCATCAGATGAGACGTATGCTTGTTTGCTCCGTCGTAGCATAAGAAAAGTAGTTCAAAATACCAAATATAATTGCATGAGAGATGCAATTTGAAATGATGCATCATAAATTGCTCCAAATAGAGCTTCGAACCTATGTCCTTTTGTTTTATAAACCAACCACTAGCCACTACTATTCTCATTAATTTAATATTAAAAAATGGCGCTCAGAGAAGAATTCTAAACAATGTATGGTTACGTTATTTTGATCACCATGCGATCCCCTGGAAATCATTGTGATTAAGCAATTAACTACAATAGGCTGACTGATGCCCTAACGATCCCAAGGCCTACCCTCTACTGGTGCGCCGTAGCATTTACCGTTAGCACAGGCGAGTGCACAATCCCATATTCATCCATCAAAACAGAAATAAACAAACTCATCAAATTGTACATACTGCCATAAAAATCATTCTCACACCATTTCGTTTTCATACATAACGTACGAAAACATGATACATCGAAGAAGAATCTGCAGCAGGCATAAACATCAAGACATATTAGCGTAGGGAACCCGCTTCAGCGAGCGCTCCCGCTGTAGTGAAAGCTAAGCTCGTCTGAAAGTGTAGCCAGGGCTGGCTGGCATCCGCCTAAAATGGGGTGATCGCGAGCGATGGTATCGAATTGCTGGTATAAAAAGCATCAGAGCGCCCCGCCGCCGGTCAGAACGGCTTCGAACGTGAGTACGCATGCACGTACCCCGCGCGCCGAAGCGCAGCGTCTAGTTTTCGCGAGTGCCTATGATCGATGCAAGAGCAGTGCATCAGTGAACATCCGCCAGCTGATTTATCGATTGGATTGATTTGTGAAGTGGTCTGTCGAGAAGTGAGATACTTCGTGGTGTTTGGTTTATGGTTCAGTCTATCGTTACATGAAATTTCTAAGTGATTGATTGATAACGTTGATCAATGCCGGCATAATTTGAAATGTTTGTTTAAATCACCTGTCAGATTGTTTAATTGCAATGTCAGATTGTTTCATTAATATGACATTAGAAAAAGTTAATGCAATTGTAAATAAATCAGACTCATAATTGAAGTATATTCGTATAGAGTTGATGTAAACTTTCATTGACTGGACAAACGTAATTGACCCATTGACCAGCACCATAAAAGACAATAATCGAATAAATCGGCTGGCGTATGTCCAGACTCGCATTCCGTGTGACGTAACATCCGCGAAGGGCCCATTTGGGATATGCTAATAAAAACCAGCGCATAAAAGTTGTGTATTACGCAAACTGCGTGCGCGTTGGCAACGTTCCCGAATCTGCTACTACTCGGATTACAGCCACAAATAGACGCGCGCTTCGGGCCGGTTTTTGATCTTTGAAAAAAATTCGTAGACTAACGTGTGGTGTATATTCGCAGGAAGGCTCCAGGGCTGTGTTCTCGTGTCTCGACTAGCCCAAAAGTCTCGTTAGCCCTCCGAAATGCCGAAGCCAGTGGTCCAAGAGGGAGAAGATCCCGATCCGACCCCATACCTGTTCGTTTCTCTTGAGCAGAAGCGTATCGATCAAAGCAAGCCCTACGATGGCAAGAAGGCATGCTGGGTACCGGACGAAAAGGAGGGCTTCTTGCAGGGCGAGATTAAGGCCACCAAGGGTGATCTGGTGACCGTCAACCTTCCCGGAGGCGAGGTAAAGATACGACAATGGTAGTTTAGATATAATAGAGTTATCAAACCCGGTTTTTCTTTAAAACTGAATAAAATAACCTTATATTAGGGTTACATAATATAATTTTTGAATGAATAAAATCTTGAACTATATTATCAATTTGTGGTCTAATTATGGAAAAATAATATTGTTTTCTATATTTTTTTAAATGTTTGTTTGATCAAAATTATTGAGTACTAAATTAAACAGATATAATGTTAATATGCATATAATATGCAAAAGAATTGATAAATTAGTATATAGCCTAGAAGTATGAAATTTTGCACTGAAATTCCTTATATAAAGTAGGGCAGTGAGATTTTATTAAATTTCCAAAAGAAAAGTTTAATAACTGGTTTATCCAAAATTAAACTAAACATTCTAGAATAGTTTTACATTTTAAAATTGTTAACAATGTTTGGATAAATATTTAATTACAGTTAATTCTAATAACAGAATTTCAATAGGACTTCTTAAAAATAGATTTCTGGTGGTCAAGGTCATCACCATTGTAGTCAATCTAAACAGACGTACGTCTTAGCATACTCTATTTTCAGACAATTAGGATTGTTCTGAAAATAATGTTGATTTTCTGATGCACCCTTTCATTGAGAATAATTATTATTTAATTAATGTCTCTATACGGTATAATATTAATTATGTCTAGATTTATGTAATATATTAAAGTTGTCTATTAAATGAGCAGGAGAAGACATTAAAAAAGGAACTCCTCTCACAAGTAAACCCGCCGAAATTCGAGAAAGTCGAGGACATGGCAGATCTCACGTACTTAAATGATGCCGCTGTACTCCATAACCTCCGACAACGATACTATGCAAAACTGATCTACGTAAGTAGGCGCTGAATGCGCCTTTACCTTTACTAGAAATTAATATAACTTTCTCTTCCACAGACAAAAGACTTCAAGAAGGATCTTGTAGGTCAAGTCAACCCACCTAAATACGAGAAATGCGAGGATATGTCCAACTTGACATACCTCAACGATGCTTCTGTTTTGTATAACTTGAAGCAAAGATATTACCATAAGCTTATTTACGTAAGTCAGGAATAGGTTCAGCGGTTGCAGGTTACGTTGCAGTGTGCATGATCACCTCACCTTTCTTATCTGTCACCACTATAGACACGTTTCTATTGGATTGATACCAAGTTTTAAAGTGCATTCCGTATCTACAAAGAGCGCAATTAATCTTGGATGGCTCAATTAATGGAATATAAATAGAACCATCAATACGTGGCTGAATCTATTTCGGTAGCGTTTTGAGTTGTTATTTTGGTACTGTGAACAGATTCTCTTAGCTTCGTAAGTTCTTTCGATAATGATCGAAAGCAAACGGATATGCATAAATTATGTTATAGAGAACAGATTACTAGCTAAGATTTATATAGATTTTTTGTTTCACTAAGCTATATAACACCTTAACGATTGATTTTAGATGTATCATTGCCATAAATACTACATTGATTTAAAGTTTATCGATCAAATATTTTTTATTATAGAGTAACTAGTTATACTATAAAGTCTGTATAAAACTATTTCCAATATAAATAAGACTTGGCAATAGATCAATGAAGCTATTATTGATTTATCAACTAATGAAAGCATTCAGAGATTTTGAATACTTAATACGTAATTAATCAATGATATAATTTTAGATGGAGCGTGTCTATAGAACTGCCAACCCAATCCTACAATTGTGACTAATCCATGACCTCCTTTGAACCAGACTTGAAACCTTTTGGCACAGGACAAGTCGATGCTGAGGACTTCAGAGGAATTCTTCTTTCTGTAGATTCTTTACGTTTAGCCTAGATTATATTTATGTTTAGTGTTATATTGGGGTGTGTTTTCTTTTACTTTCTATTCTCTTGACAGATAGTAAGTAATATTCTATTTTGGTTTCTTGTGGAAGTAAAAGGTACCGCTACAGTACCCAACTTCTACGTATTTAATATAAGACTATATTTTCGTTCTTTTATACTGTGTAAAAGAAGTCTCTGTAATTAGTAACTTAAATTTGCTTTACTGATTGTGTAATTATTACATTCGTAGATATTTTGCAGAGAATACTTTTATACAATATTCATTTTCAGAGATATAAAGTATCGATACAATACTATCTCTGTATTTGTGTGTTTTTTAGTTGTGTTAAGAGATCATCATCATTGTCCATCGCCGTCAATTCTATCTTCAATTCTGTTTCTTCGTTATTCATCACCTTCAATTCTATTTCATTTTGTTCTACAATTTTTATTTCACTTTCACCATTCTCCATTACATCGATATGATATTTCATTTTTGCAACTCTTTCACTTTCTCCATTCTCCATCGCATCTGTCGATATGACTAGTGGAAGTAATCACTCGTTTCGCTACAACAGACGTACTCGGGTCTCTTCTGCGTCGCCATCAATCCTTACAAGAGGTTCCCCGTGTACACGACACGATGCGCCAGGCTGTACCGTGGCAAGCGTCGTTCGGAAGTGCCACCCCACATCTTCGCCATTTCCGACGGTGCCTATGTAAACATGTTGACCAACCACGAGAATCAATCTATGTTGATTACGTAAGTTCAAACACTTCTATATACTTCTTAAACTTTTTGCAATAGCATACATAGAATCAAGATTATACAAGCATTGCTTTTCTGAGGACATAGTATCGTCTCTTGACTTAGCAATCTTTATGAATACTAAATAAAAATTGTCACCTGCATCGAAATACAAATTGAAACTTATTCAGAAACTTTTAGTTTCTGAACATACAAATTATTCATTATAAAAGATTATATTACCATGATTATCGGTCTCGGTGCTGTAGCGGTTTAGCACGCCGCTTTGTTTCCAATGGTTGCGGGTTCGATTCCTTGCACAGTATAAACATTTGTATTCATAAGTATGATTGTTTCTATTGTCTGGTTGTTTTATATGTATATTATATTAGTATTTACAAAACAAACATATGTATCTAAGTATATCTATCAGTTATCTGGTACCCATAACACACCCATTTTAACGGCAATTTTGGAAGCAATGACAAAAGTGCACCCCAGAAATAATATTAAAAAGCAATGTTGCAATTAACTTTCTTTAAATTTTCTATAACTTCTTTACCATTAAGTGAGGCTGACGATGATTTCTATATGATATTATTTTCTGCTCTGCTCAGCGGTGAGTCTGGTGCTGGTAAGACTGAGAACACGAAGAAGGTAATTGCGTACTTCGCCACCGTGGGTGCCTCGCAGAAGAAGGATGCCAGCCAGGAGAAGAAGGGCTCCCTGGAAGATCAGGTCGTCCAAACTAACCCTGTACTTGAAGCGTTCGGTAACGCCAAGACCGTGCGTAACGACAACTCCTCCCGATTCGTAAGTATGCTTTTATTATATTTCAATTATTTTCTATTAGGTATTTTGGTTTCATATAGTGGAATTATTGTAGTAATTTCTATTTTGTTCCTAAATAAATAAAGTCCATTTTATATCGCTGTTAATACAGCCTTAAATATTATAGATGAAAGAGATTTAATTCGTTTAAATTTCGTTTTCATTTCGTTGAGTTTATATATTACTTATAAACATAAAGTAGAACACATTACTACTTTATAATATTAGTTTAGATCAGTCACAATATAAACTCAGTCACTTGGCTCAGAAAGGTGTCAAATATGCGATTTTATCAAAGCACAAGAGAAGATAAAGAATACAACTCTTATTGTTCTTTAATTAAGGATCAATTTTTTAAGTATTCCAAAATAATGTGAATTTGATTATTTTGTTTATTAGATTACGCAAATACATTAGAATGGGAATATTTATAAAAGACAGACCTTTAAGAACTTTGTTATATCACTACCACATCTCAACATCCAAACCGGATCATAGCTTACGAAGCAAACGGCTTAGCTGCAGACTTGTCAGATAAAAGTACTTACAATTTGGAACAAAGTATCCCTCGATTGACAATGTCACTCTTCTGCCTCTATCCTTACCTTTTAGCTATTATTTGTGATGAAGTATAAGTAAAAGCTGTTCCGCTCTTCCCCAGGGTAAATTCATCCGTATCCACTTCGGTCCCTCTGGCAAACTGGCTGGTGCCGATATTGAGACCTGTAAGTACTTTGAAAATCAACTCTAAAATTTCCTTTATAAAGATCACAATTGAGGTAATCTATTCTTTCCTATTTAATTGAGAATTTGATCTGATAATTCATTACTTGTGGCTTTTAAAAGTTGTTAAGTTGAAATATTGGGAGCAAATTTAAGGCGCTTCGAATACAATAACAACATATCTTCGTCACTTATTTGTTATCTTACTGAGGCTAATTAATCCTCTAAGTTCATTATTTTTTTAACTATAACCCTCTACAAATGAATTATAATTATTGGAAATTTTAATCTTTTGTTTTACCGTTTTAAAATTAAGAAAATTTATTAAAAGTAATGGAATAATCAATACAATAGCTAAAACATCTAACTTATAAACTTGTCTAATAAATCTAATGAACATTTTGTTAGACTTATAAGATATGTTTATATGTTACATGTTTTTTTAATAGGGAGAGTTTGTTATTGAATTTTGTTTCTAAAACAAGCTATTGTCACCAGACCTGCTCGAGAAGGCTCGTGTAATCTCCCAACAAGCCCTTGAGCGTTCTTACCACATTTTCTACCAGATGATGTCTGGTTCTGTTGCCGGACTTAAGGGTACGTATACGTGATATATACACACACTTTTACATAAGGAATATATTGTTTTAAAATTCTTACAATGATATATTTTCGTTTATTCAAATATTTGAATTACGAAAACTTTATCTTATAATATTAATGATTATTTCTAATTTTCGAAGCAAACTCCAAAGTGGTATTAATATTATTTATTATATTTTTTGGTGGTTATTAATGAAAACGATTTTATAATAAAACAAACGTTGTTTGCTAAAAAAAATCTGTTCGTTTTAAAATTAAAAACATATTTTTTTAAAACTGTCAACTGTTAAGAAATATTTTAGATTGTTCTAAAAACATACATACATTTACACTCTACATACATACTCACATTACTACCTTATATATCATGATCATCGTTTACAATTTAATTGACAATAATTGTAAAAGAATCATCAGAATTCCAATACTTTTAGGTGCAAATATTTTGGTGTTCCTGTAGAATCATCGCATCCATATTAAAATTTCGTCTACACTTCTCAAAAACAAAATAGTATGTGAATTAACATGAGTTTCAATATTTAGAGATCTGTATGCTGTCAAACAACATAAATGACTATTACATCGTAGCACAAGGAAAAACTACCATCCCCAACGTAGATGATGGCGAGGAATGTGTTTTGACCGACGTAAGTTCTGCCTACTGAGACCAGGAGACCTGTCGGCATATTACCGCTATTTTTTACCCCAATTACTGCTCCGCATGAAACCGGACAGTAATTGAGATATACTGCCATTGAGTATGCACGAAATTACGTATTAGTTCTAGTACTCTTTTTCCCAAAAACCACAAGGACGTTGGCTTGTTTGGTGCAGTTTGGTTTTCCATGTCTTTCATCAATTATCAAACATGACTGTAATTGATGACGTTTTTAGACGTCTGCATTTTGTCCAACAACATCATGGACTACAACATCGTCTCGCAAGGCAAGACTGTTATTCCCGGCGTCAATGACGGCGAGGAAATGCAAATCACTGATGTGAGTCCAGATTATGACTACTGGCCCATCTGGTGTTGTCAATGTTCTTAATGTAGCTATATCTATCGCTTCCTGCTTCGCTTAAGGCTGAGCTGAAACTCAGTCCGCGCATGTGTAAGTCAGATCTTGGATTGATGTTTACAGAGATGACGATGCTAAGCAACCGGGTGTCGGACTATCCCCTCTTAAGTCAAGGGACGACACGTATACCTGGAGTCAACGACGCAGCAGAGTTCGAACTGACGGTTGTAAGTCACGAACTGAGCATGGAGCGTGCGTTGATTCAGATATACGGTGATTGGACACGTTGATGCTGAAATTTGAGATCTGGCCTATACATGACATGCTCGCTCCCTGCAAGTGTTCAAAAGGGCTTTATGCACAAGTTTTACCACGGATATAAGCAATCGGCCCAGATCCCGATCCAGCACAAGCACCCCAAAAACTAATATGTATACTTACACAACACAGACAGATAGGGTTTTTACAGGGCAATAGGATCTGGTGGTAATGTTATCTTGTTAATACCGGTGATTTAATCAACAGATATTTGCTTATTGTCCAACGACATTTACGATTACCACAACGTCTCCCAGGGTAAGATTACAATCCCCAACATGGATGACGGCGAAGAATGTACCTTGACTGATGTAAGTGCAAAAAGAAAGAAAATCGAAGTGTCTGACTTGGAATTACCTCCTACAAGTGGGCTATGTAACGCACACAGTAGATGAATTCTGACCATTAATATTGACTGTAATGGTTTTTAGAGACATAGTTTTTAAAACCTTTTGAAATATATAAAAGTATAATTATTCCTTTATGATGATCCCATAGGTTAGAGTTATTAAAGAGTAGTTAAATTCTGTATTTTTTTTTCAATAAAAATGCAGATATAATGCTACTAAGACCATTAAAATTGACTATAATGGAATTTAGTGAAAATAAATCTGTCTGGAACCTTTTCAAATAGATAAGCAGTGTCCTTTAGGATAGTCCCTTATGTTTGAATTGTTACAATGTAGAAGTAAGTGAATTTTGATATAAGTCATTTTGTGCAACCCTTCTGGAAAATATCATTTTCCTGTACCCGGCCAGTGTGCTAATGCTTTCCTTCAACAACTAACATCTATGTAAGTAATTACACGTGTTCTAATGCAGATATTTTTTACAGTAATTAAAGTAATTAATATGTATGTAAAGTATATTCTTAATTGTTGGTCTGTTGGCCATTTAGACTAATATAAAAAATGTAAAGCTTTTATGTAATTTCTAAACCAAAGTGTGATTTGTGGAAACAATGCCAGCAAATTTATAATTTTTAGACGAAATACTAACACGTTTTTGATATTATAGCAAGCCTTCGACATTCTGGGCTTCACACAAGAAGAAAAGGACAACGTATACAAGATCACTGCCGCTGTCATGCACATGGGTGGCATGAAGTTCAAGCAGAGGGGTCGCGAGGAGCAGGCTGAAGCTGACGGAACTGAGGCAAGTATCATCATATCTACAAGAATCATAGTTAAACAAATCGCCAATGACTTTAAAAAGTTACTCTCATTAAAAATCTCTAATTAAAAAAAACCTTTCCTTAATTCCGTTAATGAATCTTCATTATATCTAGTAATAAAGAAAAAAAACGAAAATTGAGGCAAGTAAGTAAATACATATAAGTTGTCTAATGTATTATGTATATCTCTATTACAGGAAGGTGAAAGGGTTGCTAAACTCTTGGGCGTCGACTGCCAAGACTTGTACAAGAACTTGTTGAAGCCCCGCATCAAGGTCGGCAACGAGTTCGTCACCCAGGGTCGTAACAAGGACCAGGTGTTCAACTCCGTTGGTGCCCTTTGCAAGGGTGTGTTCGATCGTCTCTTCAAATGGCTCGTCAAGAAGTGTAACGAGACCCTAGACACCAAGCAGAAGAGGCAGCACTTCATCGGTGTACTGGATATCGCCGGTTTTGAGATCTTCGACGTAAGTATTCGGGATATAGATCAGTTCACAGTTCGAATTAAAGAAGATGACTGACCTTACATATTGACATGGAATATAATTTCAACATTAATTTGGTGTACATTCAAACCGAAAAAAATGTTGAATCTTGGATTCAAATAAGACTTAACAGTACAGACGTAACTTACAATAAAATATTTCATATTTCAGTTTAAGAACATATAGTTCTTTTGTTTTGAAATATCTTAATAGCATAAATTGGCGTTTATGCTTGACTAGATATTACCATGTTAGTTTTAAGACAAATAAGAAGGGGGAATAATGAACAACATTTTTTAATATGTATGATGTTAATGATAATTTATTTCTTAGTACAATGGCTTTGAGCAACTTTGCATTAACTTCACCAACGAGAAACTACAGCAATTCTTCAATCACCATATGTTTGTGTTGGAACAAGAAGAGTACACTAGAGAAGGCATTCACTGGGAGTTCATTGACTTTGGAATGGACTTACTGGCCTGCATAGATCTTATTGAGAAGGTACACCGAGTGTGTGTGACCCTCGGTTGGACTATTAGTCATCTATAGTGCCATCGATTTTAGCTTTTCATGTCGTGCCGCGCTCACTAATGACGGATAGTCTAGTTTAGTATATCCTAATTGTGTTAACCTGTCCATTTATTGGGTTTCCTATTCTTTAAAAAGTACAACGGTTTCGAGCAACTCTGCATTAACTTCACCAATGAGAAGCTGCAGCAGTTCTTTAACCACCACATGTTTGTACTGGAGCAAGAAGAGTACAAGAAAGAGGGCATCAACTGGGCTTTTATCGATTTTGGAATGGACTTGCTCGCTTGTATCGATCTTATTGAGAAGGTAATAGTCGAATGGGTTAAATATGATACCCGTCGACGCTGGGGCTGTCAAGACGGGAATAATAGTTGTAACGTTATCACAGGCTCCGAGTAGAGACAGGTGTAGCCTTAGTATCTTCATGGGCTGTCCGAGTAGAGACAGGATAGCCTTAATATCTTTACGTCATACTAGGGTAACTGAATTGCGGAATGAGATCCGTAACCAGTCTTTTCCTTCGCTTAACATTTCACATTCACCTGCAGTACAACGGTTTTGAACAACTCTGCATTAACTTCACCAACGAGAAACTACAGCAGTTCTTTAACCATCATATGTTCGTCTTGGAGCAAGAAGAATACCACCGCGAGGGCATCGAATGGACTTTCATTGACTTTGGCATGGATCTTCAAAATTGCATTGACCTTATTGAAAAGGTATATGGCGACAAAGCAACAATGAACGCTTGCATCTCGCCATTAGAGTATTCGAATAATGTCTGATATTTTGTATTTAAAATTTAAATAATCTCCAATATTCAGATATGTATGATATCTGAACACTGTTACAGACTTTACTCGAATCACTCTATCAATGCTATCTGCTCGTTGTGATTCTGTAACTCCAACTGTGTGTCTTTGTTTATTGTTTCACATAAAGACATCAACACCCACTACAGATACTCTTATATGATAGATGTTAAAAATCTTAGACATTATTTTTTCATGTTTCCACGGTCCAGGTGAACGGGTTTAATCAGCTCTGTGTAAACTTTACGAACGAAAAATTGCAACAATACTTTAACCATTTCATGTTCGTACTAGAACAAGAGGAGTACGAAAGGGAAGGGATCCAATGGACCTTTATAGATTTTGGTATGGATCTTCAACCGACAATAAATTTGATAGAAAAGGTATATTATTGTAAAATGAAGTATAGGGTCGCGATAGAAGAAGCTTCAGGCTGAACGGCATCGCCTGCAAATGCAAAAGTAAAAAGTACTGGCTGTGTACCCCTGCTCCCGGTAATTGCGTAGTAAAAGTAAAAATAGCGCTTTCACACGCAAACTTTCGTACAAACAAATCAAGCTATTTGCATTATCCTCTTGTAAATTATGAAATCCCTTGAGCTGATAATGAAGTATATATGATAGTACACTGCGCTGTTAGGACTGCACAAAATTACATAAGCGTAGACGTAATAACCAATTCGCTTAAGCTCTATGCTCAATTATTTGTGTATTATACATGTTTAAATGGAGAAATTAATATAGAAAATATATTTCTTACATTTAAACAACTAGAATATAATACACATAATTATATAAAAGAAAAAAGCGCAGCTATGCAAGCTATAGGCTTCCTAATATTACAAAGGCCAATAACTTGTCACATTAAGCTACAATACACACACAAACACATATAAATAAACAATGCATGTCATGCTTCTATATATAACGCTTAACAATAATTATTGTACTTGTAAATATTGTACAATAGTGTATTTTGTAATGTAATTGAAATATTAAATAATGATTCATATAGGAGAAGAAAGAAGATTTGACACTGGAACAACTTCTCGTAAATCTTTGTATCAGTAAACAGTAGAATTTCGAAGTTCTTGTCATTGCTTTATTCATATTGATATCATTTTATTCAAATATGATCGCGCCAGCAAAACAGCAGCATTTTTTCCAGGACAGCATTAACCTTTTCGTGTCCTAACCGCTTCAGTTCGATTTCAGCCTATGGGTATTCTCTCCATCCTTGAGGAAGAGTCTATGTTCCCGAAAGCCACCGATCAGACATTCGTTGAGAAGTTGAACAACAACCACTTGGGTAAATCTCCACCATACCTGAAGCCCAAACCCCCCAAGCCCGGCTGCCAAGCCGCTCACTTCGCCATTGGTCACTACGCCGGTAACGTAAGTATCAATAATTTCCAGTAACATCATCATCTTTATTGCGTTAGGTAATTAAAGTAATACTGCTTTTTTAGTCGTGTCTGAAAAGCAATGGTTATTTTACAGTTTAATAACTTTAGCCATAATACTTCCTCACGTGAAGATTAAGTAAAAGATTAATCTACAGATAGTCACCACTTACGTAAACAAACAATTTACCACTTACATAAAATAGACTTTGACGAAAATTGTGATATTTGTGAAATAGGTCGGCTACAACATCACTGGCTGGCTTGAGAAGAACAAGGATCCCCTTAACGACACCGTCGTAGACCAGTTCAAGAAGGGACAGAACAAACTGTTGATTGAGATCTTTGCTGACCATCCCGGTCAGTCTGGTGATGCTGGTGGCGGCGGTGGCAAGGGTACGTTCCATTTCTCTTTAACTCAGATATAAGATTTAAGTACTCTTACTATTATATTTAAAAATGTAATAATGAAGGTTTATTAGCAATACTTGAAAGAATGAAGCCGAGCGCACAGGTATGAGCTGTAGTATACATCTGTGAACATACTAGAGCAAAACTAGAGCACCGTATACGGATGGTACGTGGGACAATTCACTACATCTAAATTGACACATCATCAAACTTTCATCGTGGAACTATAGCCAAGTTCAAATCATACTTCAATGTTCTTGGTTCATAAACATAAGAATCTCATAACATCATAATATTATTGGATCATATTTAACTAACTTTCTGACATAACTGTTTTGAATAAAATAGGCGCTGGTGGCAAACGTGCCAAGGGTTCTGCCTTCCAGACTGTATCATCGCTCTACAGGGTAAACATGTTGACCGTGCCCTTATTTTGCTTCTATGACAACCACGTCGCTTTCTGTCTTCGTCTGTCAAACGCTTGAAGCTGACACCAGTATATTTATATAGATGGTGTTACTTTTCATTAATTCTGTTTCACTTTAAATTATACCATCTGTATATTCCACTGTGGCAACTTCTACTGCTTTTACATTAATCATCCGTGTCCGTCCGTGTCAGTGTGTTTTACAGCACAGCTCATGTCGGCGTTACGCTCCCAGGTATATTCTAGAGTAACTGTAGATGTCCCATAGACAATATTGCGATTGTCCTTGTACTAATCAATGCTTATACGTGTACGTCCATAGGCGGTCGCGGTAAGAAGGGTGGTGGTTTCGCTACTGTCTCCTCGGCTTACAAGGTTATTTAATTGTTATTATATATATGAGTTGTTTTCTGTTCTTAATCATCTAATCGTCGTATAATCCTACTTGGATGTAGCTATACCACGATTTTACTGTTGAGTGTAGTTGATTATCATTTTTGAATACATTTTTTAAGGTTATCATTATCTTGAACATAAATAGTAACTTCTACTTTTAATAATGTGTATAACGCACCACCACAGATTTTGTCGCGCACAGATTACTAAATGTGTCAACGTAATCTATAGCACAGCTGCAGAGTAGTCCAGATATGGGATACTTTCTGTAATCGCATGCAATTTATGTAAAAAGAATCAACTGAGACCGTTTACGGTTTAAACGCTACTTCCTACTGTCGCTGCTGTTAATATTAAGCTTCTTTTTGTCTGTGTGTTTCTATGTTTAATAATTGTTTTTATAGACGTAGATCTGTCAATATAGTAATTACTTGTTATATAAAACATGTTGTAATATTAATATTGTGTGTGAATTTATCTAATGACATAATGTTGTTGAAATATTTTTTATTGAGCAAACTTCATCATATTCCTTTTATTCCTACAGAAGGGAAATAAGGATAACTAATATAATTTGTCGATGTTTATCTAGCGGTTCTATATAATGTTACTAACATTTCTTCATACTACAGGAACAACTTAACAACCTGATGACAACGCTGAGGTCTACCCAGCCTCACTTCGTGCGTTGTATCATCCCCAACGAGTTGAAACAGCCTGGTAAGTTTACATATATTTAGAATATTTTCAACAATCATTCATAAATTTTAAGAAACAAACAACATTATATGTCTCTACAAAAAATATATATAGATTATAAGAAATTCTATATAAATATACTATAAAAAAAATAAAACAAGCAAATAATCATCTCTTACCTTCTTTTTAGTCTTTTTATTCTTCTTATTACTACTTCTTATCCTATAAATGTTATTTCTATTTTTTCGCAAAATTTAACGCATTGTAACTATTGAAGTGTTTTGCCACAGTCTATAAAATGAACAAAATTGTTCAAAGAATGAGGACAAAATAGTTCAATATATAAAATAAAAATATTAGATGTTTTAATGTTTTCATGAATATGACGATACAGTTTTATATTACATATTAGAAAAGTATCGTACCCTATTGACACTATATGTAGAGTGATAACGAACTTTGTCCACCAGGTCTCATTGATTCTCACCTTGTAATGCACCAGCTGACCTGTAACGGTGTGCTTGAAGGCATCCGTATTTGCCGTAAAGGTTTCCCCAACAGGATGGTCTACCCTGACTTTAAGCTCCGGTAAGATTTCAACGCTTCTAAATATTCTTTCAACTTTTAAACTATTTTCGTATAAACGAATCAATTTGACGCGAATATTTATGAAATAGTCATCGAATAAAATTATTTACTATGTTTTTGGATCAAGATATTAAATTTGTTTTGAAACCGCTATAAATTCGGTTGCTAAGTCTAAACAAAATTCTTTTACAACTGGAATATGTGGAGCGTTTTTATTTTTGGTGCTGCAGCTGACTCCTTTGACGTCAAATAGCCTTCCAGTCGTGCATTACTATGAGTAACATTTTCTAAAATTATTATGACGAGTGTGATTCTATTCTGATTCACACTTTGAGATGTTGAGTGGTGATTAAGATTAGATTTTTCTAAGATTTCTTCAAGTCATATTAAGTAATATTAAGATTGAACAATTTTATTTAAAATTTTATCTTGATCTACAATTGTACTTGCGAATATGAATAATCAACAGTATTATTTAATGGACAGTTACATGATTCTTGCACCAGCCATTATGACTGCTGAAAAAGACCCCAAAGAAGCAGCTAGGAAGTGTTTGGAAGCAGTTAATCTTGACCCTGAAAGCTATCGTATTGGTCATACTAAGGCAAGGATTTTGAAAATAGATACCATTTAGGAATAGCGTCAGCATGTATTATATTTCCTAAGGAATCACGTAAACTCTAAAGAATAGAGTTTGTTTATACCCTACCAATACTGTATGCTCACTGTTTACAGGTTTCTCTTCCATATGTTATAATTTTTGGTTTGCACCTATAGATATTCAATATGACATACAAGAAGTATGTACAAAAATATACGAATATAAACATGTGATTGAGGAATTTCTAACTCCTAGTCCGACATGGTCTGATAATAATAATTTATTAAAACATAAAGATGTGTTAGAAATTTCTCGAGTACCGACCTTCTTTCTTCCTTGTGACATTCGGATCCGATGAATGATCCGATTTCATTGACTTTCCCTCATTGTGTGCCAATATTTGATAATGTAGCTACAAGATCCTGGCCCCTCAAGCTGTGGAAAAGGAAAGTGACCCTAAGAAAATCGCCCAAGTCATCCTGGATGCCACTGGTTTGGATGTCGAGTCATACCGTCTCGGTCACACCAAGGCATGTCCTGAACCCGTTTCTGTAGTTAGCCGTGTGATATGACCCACAGGCGAATTGCGAGGCTTCAATGCTTTGTCCAATTATGATACCACCTATTGAGACTGGTGGACATAATTGGGCAGAAGAATATGTTTAAGCTGCTTAATATAGAGCCCAATCTACCCACAGGCTCCTTTTTGTTTTTCAACTGTACGCGCTTCCCCTACACACCCAACAAACAGTAGTTATTTTATTTTGTGTGCTCCCTAACGCAGATACAAAATTCTGTGCCCGAACCTGATCAAAGAGCCAATATCACCAGAGAAAGCTACTGAGAAAATTCTCGAACAAACCGGCTTGGATTCGGAGTCTTTCAGACTTGGAAAGACCAAGGTAGCAACAACATCCGACACATCACATTACTAATTGCTATTATATCTGTATCTGCATGATCTTATCTGGCTTTACTACACACGAGCTGCATTTTTTCTTGTCAATTATGTAATAAGTATAATATTATTTTCCTGTAAGTATTTACTAATATTAGATGTAATAATTTAACCCCCTTATTCAAAGAATCTCTAAACGTCTAATAAACCTATTTTAACCATTGAATTAGTTTTGTCCCCTTCTTTTAAGCTAACGCTTTCTAGAAAGTGACAGAACATTCTAATAGTTGAAATGGTTTATAAGTAGGTTTTTAGTTTTTCTGAGTAAGGGTAAGTATTTTGCATTCTCGTTTTTATCGTCATATGTATGTTTATATCAAGTAAAAATATATGTATATATATGATCATTTAATTTATCTATATATATATTTATATTACGTATTATTATAATTACCTTCGGCCTAAGTCAGCGTTCCCTTAACTCTTAACTATGTACGAGCAGGTATTCTTCCGCGCTGGTGTCCTGGGTCAGATGGAAGAGTTGCGTGACGACAGGTTGTCCAAGATCGTGTCATGGCTCCAGGCCTATATTCGTGGTTACTTGTCCCGAAAGGAGTACAAGAAGCTGCAAGAACAGAGGTCAGTACTACTGTGACATACACATTACCATATTTAGAGAAATAGAATATTGCCTTAGGATGATGTAGTGAAAACAATTATGGATAAATTTTGTTTACTATTGGTGGTTCTATAGCCGGCGAGACACTCAGGAATTTGAATTGATCTACAAAGCTTTTTTTCAAATTCTTCAAATGCGAACTTTACGATATAAGTCGGATTAGTAAACAATTAAGCAGAGATGCTTTCAAAATTTAAATTGAACCTAATTTGCACAGGCTCGCTCTCCAAGTTGTCCAACGCAACTTGCGCAAATACCTGCAGCTCCGCACCTGGCCCTGGTGGAAAATGTGGCAGAAGGTCAAGCCCCTCCTCAACGTCACTCGCGTCGAGGATGAGATCGCGGTAAGTATCTTTCATCGTGCCTGATTAAAATGATTAACAGCTATGGCCCAATATAATTTAATATAGGACGCGTGATTCACTTGAACGCAAATAGATCGACCGCACCCACCTGCCGGTTACGTGACACCGCAGCACCTGCCACGGCCATTTCTGGATTCCTCCCCTCTTTAGCCGCTACCCGCGCGCTTTTCCCTTGCACAATATTAATGCGGGGGCGATCATATCGCCACTGGAAAACTCCAGCGGTGCTCAGTAGCGGATCGGTCGGCGGCGCGCGCACCCTTCCTGCACTCACGAACGAACCGACTCTTGTATTCCTCAGTGATTTAACTAATAATTTGACAGTTTAATGATTTGACAAATTAATTATGACGGAAGTATTACATGTGACCGAGTGGGTTGGGACAATGAACAAAAGTGGTGACATTTTGCAGAAATTGGAAGAGAAAGCACAAAAAGCGCAGGAGGCTTTTGAGAAGGAAGAGAAGCTCCGTAAAGAGCTTGAGGCCCTCAACGCCAAGCTTCTTGAGGAGAAGACAACCCTGCTGTCCAGCCTCGAGGGAGAGAAGGGCTCCCTGTCTGAGTTCCAGGAACGCGCCGCCAAACTCCAGGCGCAGAAATCGGACATCGAATCTCAACTTAGGGTAAGCTAATGCACCACTTACTGTAATCCATTTAATGTATGACAATTCTGTATTACTTTTTAATTGCATCTTATGCATTACTGAAGTGATTAGTATATAAACCGCAAATTCTGTTCTTGGTCAGTCTAATTATTAAAGAGAAAATGAAACTTTCTAAATTAATTAATATATTCAATAAGTGACATTTGGGATGTTGACGAATATTATGTTACATATATGTAGGATAACTTATGACAGGCAGACAAAAAAAAATTATAAACTGATCTATATCTATAATAGTTCCTAATAGTTTTATCAATGCCCGTATGATTATTTGTATCGGCCTGGATATTTTCTATGTAAATTTAAAAAAAAATTCACCTACCCTGGATTATTATTACTATTTATAAATTTACTTAAATATGAAATAGCATAAATCATTATTGATTGCAATATAGAAATGACAAGCTGTTATTATTCTTAATAGTTAAAAATAGGTATAAAAAATGCTAAATTTAATTAATATAATATTCCTCTGCCTACCCAGTGTAGGCAGAGGAATAGTTTAGTTACCGAACTGCAGTGAAAATTGATGGTATCTAGACATCAAGTAGCATATATTATATATCGAGAATGCGATTGAAATAAATAATAAAATTTTAAGTATTCGATACGATATAATTAACGCGTTTAATATTACTAATGGTAGTTCCCGTATTTTATTTGATAATGTAAATGTTTTTATTTACATTGAACTAGTTCCAAATTAAAAGAAGGAAATAGATACAGTGTTGCAAATTACTCCAACGTGAGTATTGGTCGAGTTGTTTCTTTAAATAAACACGAGTTTGTTTATATGTTACGAATAGTTTGAGGAGTTAAAAATAATTGCACGTCTGCAGGTTGCACGATTTATTGCATACCATTAGTTGATATTAGGTGACGATAAACGCGGAACAGACATACTGGAGTATACATAATATATACATATAATCAGCGTAATGATGTAGTAAAAATATAATAAATTTTAAGTACTGTATTTCCCAAAAATGAATGGTAATTAATAGAGGAATTCGATGCAACAGAAGAGCTCTAGATAACTAAGCCTGATCAGCGTATAATAGTAACTAAATCATATTATTCAGACGTTACACCTATCCCCAGTAGTGTGATCTTAATTGGTAGTTAATATGATATAATACTCAGTATAGCATCCTAATAGTATTTTGATATTCATTTGATTATAAATATTTCTTACATTCCTACAGGATACTCAAGACCGTCTCACTCAGGAAGAGGATGCCCGCAACCAACTCTTCCAATCTAAGAAGAAATTGGAGCAAGAGGTGTCTGGCCTGAAGAAGGACATTGAAGACCTCGAACTTAGCGTACAGAAGTCCGAGCAAGACAAGGCGACCAAGGATCACCAGATCCGCAACTTGAATGATGAGATTGCCCACCAGGATGAGCTCATCAACAAGCTGAACAAGGAAAAGAAACTCCAGGGTGAATCCACCCAAAAGACATCTGAAGAGCTCCAAGCTGCTGAGGACAAGGTCAACCACCTCAACAAGGTTAAGCAGAAGCTCGAACAGACCCTGGACGAGCTGGAAGACTCTTTGGAGCGCGAGAAGAAACTCCGTGGTGATGTTGAGAAGCAAAGGAGGAAGGTTGAGGGCGACCTCAAGCTTACCCAAGAGGCCGTTGCTGATCTTGAGCGCAACAAGAAGGAACTCGAGCAGACCATCCAACGCAAGGACAAGGAAATCTCCTCCCTCACTGCCAAGCTTGAGGATGAGCAATCCCTCGTCAGCAAGCTCCAGAAACAGATCAAGGAGCTCCAGGGACGCATTGAAGAGCTCGAGGAAGAAGTTGAATCTGAACGTCAAGCGCGCGCTAAGGCTGAGAAGCAGCGTGCCGACCTCGCCCGTGAACTCGAGGAGCTCGGTGAGCGCCTTGAAGAGGCCGGTGGCGCTACCTCTGCCCAGATCGAGCTCAACAAGAAGCGTGAGGCTGAGCTCAGCAAACTCCGCCGTGACCTCGAGGAGGCCAACATCCAACACGAGTCCACCCTTGCCAATCTCCGCAAGAAGCACAACGATGCTGTCTCCGAGATGGGTGAACAACTCGACCAACTCAACAAACTCAAGGCCAAGTATGTATATTTCTTATTTAAATATAATTATAAAATATGCAATGCTCCAAAACGTTTCCCCAATTTATACCCCAATATGTATTATTTTGAGTGATTTTAAAGGTATATAAAATTGAATGAAATTGATTATTGAACTTCAATTAAATGCAAATTCAGGGCTGAACATGATCGTGCATCTTGCTACAGCGAGCTTAACAACACGCGTGCGGCAATCGATCAAGTTGCAAGGGAGAAGGTAACATGTCACCTTAGAGGCATGTGTACCGCCTGGGGTGAACCCTGCATGGAATCTATATTTTCTACTATCTGGTCAAACACATAAACACGAACCTGTATACAACATAGTAACAGAATTGTGTCCTCCAAATAATCTTGATCATCAGCAGAGCGTCAGTGATCCCTCAGTTGTTGGTACCGGTTTTGGCAGTTTACTAAATTGTTTTTGTCGTATTCTATCTATTCAGGGCTGAGAAAGAGCGCTCTCAATACTTTAGCGAAGTCAATGACCTTCGTGCCGGTCTCGACCACTTGTCCAACGAAAAGGTACAAATGGATAAAAAAATATGTGTTGGCATCAGCAATATGGCAGGACATCAGCTTCGCTTTCGCAAATAGTGGACGATCAAAATTAAAACACAACATTCAATACATAACTCATGTTACCATAATATTCAAATAATATTTACTAAACAATCTTATGTTTCCATTCGTATAGCATGAAGTCTAAAATATTTCTTTCCTACAGAGTGTAACGAAATGGATATAGGAATTCAATATCCATCGATTTTATTAAAAAAGTAATGAATGTTCTACATGTAAACATCTAGCAAATGATGTCAATATTTTTTAATTTTTATACGAAGAATATCGTATAAAAAGTCAAAAATATTTAGTCATCGGTAGATGTATCTAATGATGTCAGATGACAATCATATTTTTCGAATTTTGTAATTTCGACTACGCCTTTCAGTGAAAGTTATCCAATTTAATGACTATTTATTACTCTCTGATCACATGAGTGCCTTCTAACAATTTATTACTGTTATCCAAAAGTAAAAAATAACCTAACGCATGCTGAAAACAAAATAGTAATACTATCTATGCTACTTAATAAAATAAATTGTGTGCATTTATTTATTTCATAATCAATAATATAATTCTTTATTTACAATTAATAATAATGATTATTAAAATATTAAATTATTTTAATAATAACAACGCATACGTACAGTCAATTGAAATCATAAATAAGTTCTCAGGAATGGCAATTCAAGACGGGTACCATGAATGTGATGAATTGCAATTTATGTTCGTATCGACGGTTGCCACTTTCCATTGGATGGGCTGTCAACTTATTTGCCATTCCTGGTACATAAAGGTATACCGACCATTAAGATATGTTGTGCTAATATATATATTTATAACAGGCTGCCCAGGAGAAGATCGTCAAGCAACTGCAACACCAGCTTAACGAGGTCCAGAGCAGGTCTGATGAGGCGAACCGCACGCTCAATGACCTGGATGCCGCCAAGAAGAAGCTGTCCATCGAGAACTCTGACCTTCTCCGCCAATTGGAGGAGGCCGAGTCTCAAGTTTCTCAGCTTTCCAAGATCAAGGTGTCGCTCACCACTCAACTGGAAGACACCAAGAGGCTCGCCGACGAGGAAGCCAGGGTTAGTAATACAATGTATAACATTATTTACATACAAGTTGATTTCTAAAGAGATTAACATTGTCAATGTTTCTGACATTCTCTCCCTATATTTCATAATGACTCTATATTTCCTTAAAAAAATCATCAAATTAGTTTGCAGCTAAAGGAACGTTAATACGTAGCATAATTAAGAAAGTATATAATCGAATTGCGTGTCTAAGATAAACTTATTAAAATTGTTGGAAATAAAAATCTACAGTATTATATAGGACTACTATAATTGAGGTAATTAATCAATATTACTTTATTACCTACAGGAACGCGCAACTCTGCTTGGCAAGTTCCGCAACCTGGAACACGACCTGGACAACATCAGGGAACAGGTCGAGGAGGAGGCTGAAGGCAAGGCTGATCTGCAACGCCAGTTGTCCAAGGCCAATGCTGAAGCTCAACTGTGGCGCTCCAAGTACGAATCCGAAGGTGTTGCCCGCTCGGAGGAACTCGAGGAAGCCAAACGCAAACTCCAGGCTCGCCTCGCCGAAGCCGAGGAGACCATTGAGTCTCTCAACCAGAAGGTCGTGGCCCTCGAAAAGACCAAGCAGCGCCTTGCCACTGAGGTCGAGGATCTGCAACTCGAGGTTGACCGCGCCACAGCCATTGCTAACGCTGCCGAGAAGAAACAGAAGGCATTCGACAAGATCATTGGAGAATGGAAACTCAAGGTTGATGATCTTGCTGCCGAGCTTGACGCCAGCCAGAAGGAATGCCGTAACTATTCCACTGAATTGTTCCGTCTCAAGGGTGCCTATGAAGAAGGTCAGGAACAACTCGAGGCCGTCCGTCGTGAGAACAAGAACCTTGCTGATGAAGTCAAGGATCTCCTTGACCAGATCGGTGAAGGTGGCCGCAACATCCACGAAATTGAGAAGGCTAGGAAGCGACTTGAAGCCGAAAAAGACGAACTCCAGGCCGCTCTTGAGGAGGCCGAGTCTGCCCTCGAACAGGAGGAAAACAAAGTCCTCCGCGCACAACTCGAATTGTCTCAGGTCAGACAGGAGATCGACAGGCGTATTCAGGAGAAGGAGGAGGAATTCGAGAACACACGCAAAAACCACCAGCGTGCTCTCGACTCCATGCAAGCTTCCCTCGAAGCCGAGGCTAAGGGCAAGGCTGAGGCTCTACGCATGAAGAAGAAGCTCGAAGCTGACATCAACGAGCTTGAGATTGCTCTCGACCATGCCAACAAAGCTAATGCCGAGGCCCAGAAGAACATCAAGCGTTACCAAGGACAAATCAAGGACTTGCAAACCGCCCTCGAGGAAGAACAGCGCGCCCGCGACGATGCCCGTGAACAGCTTGGCATCTCGGAACGCCGTGCCAATGCCCTCCAGAATGAGCTCGAAGAGTCTCGTACACTCCTGGAACAGGCTGACCGTGCTCGTCGCCAAGCCGAACAGGAACTTGGTGATGCCCATGAACAGCTTAATGAACTGTCCGCCCAAAACGCTTCCCTCTCTGCCGCCAAGAGGAAACTCGAGTCCGAATTGCAGACCCTGCATTCCGACTTGGATGAGCTTCTCAACGAGGCCAAGAACTCTGAGGAGAAGGCCAAGAAGGCTATGGTTGATGCTGCCCGTCTTGCCGATGAACTCCGCGCTGAACAAGAACACGCCCAGACTCAGGAGAAACTGCGCAAGGCCCTTGAACAACAGATCAAGGAACTGCAGGTCAGATTGGACGAGGCTGAAGCTAACGCCCTTAAGGGAGGAAAGAAGGCCATCCAGAAACTCGAACAAAGAGTTAGGGAACTCGAGAATGAGCTCGATGGAGAACAGCGAAGACACGCCGACGCACAGAAGAACCTGCGTAAGGCCGAGAGGCGCATCAAGGAATTGACCTTCCAGGCCGAGGAGGACCGCAAGAACCACGAACGCATGCAGGACCTCGTCGACAAACTCCAACAGAAGATCAAGACCTACAAGAGGCAGATCGAGGAGGCGGAAGAGATCGCCGCCCTCAACTTGGCTAAGTTCCGCAAGGCGCAGCAGGAGTTGGAAGAGGCCGAAGAAAGGGCAGACCTGGCCGAACAAGCCATCAGCAAATTCCGTGGCAAAGGACGCGCGGGATCCGCAGCGAGAGGAGTCAGTCCGGCGGTGAGTTGAACAATATATTATTGTCTCTCTTTATCACGTATTTCTTCTTAGCTACTTACTAAACTTCTTCGTATTTCTTCCGTTCAGGCGTCCATTAAAGGGCGTCCATAAGTCATCACTGGAGTATTATGTAAGTGGGCAACTCTTGGTTGCACGTCCCCCAGAGCACATAGAGCAGTGCTTCTTTGTTTTAGTCGACTCCGATATAGAGATTAGTTCCTACATGCATTCTATACCTGGCACGTATCCTGCATGAGATCGATTATGCCGTTGCAGCTTCACGGAGATGATAACTGTGATGTTTGTGTTTCAGCCCCAGCGCTCGCGCCCCGCGCTGTCTGACGCCTTCGGCACCTTCCCACCTAGGTTCGACCTGGCGCCCGAAAACGATTTCTAAACGTTCCACAAATAAAAACGGACTGTACAGATTTTTCGTTGAAATGTAACCTAGTTTTTTATACATAACGTTGAATGTGTTACGAAAGCGTGAAACGAGAAACTGTAAAAATCATTTTTTAAACAACCAAAAAAATATACACTTAGTGATCTAATCTTTTTACGAAAGGCTATTTTATAACTTGTTGATATTTATTTATATTATTTATTACCGTGAAACATTGTGCGTATCGAGAGTGCGAGAGAGCGCGAGAGAGGCGCGCACGGCGGCCGCTAGCTCCGAAGAGACACGCCCCCCACCCCCCCAACCGGCGCCGACGCACGCCTCCCTCGCATTCTCTCCTTTAACATCTAATAAAGCGATATCGTTGTCATAAAATACTAAAATATTCATGGTTTTTATTTTATCACCTTTTATGTACCCCAAAAATATTGCATTTAAAAGATGAAATAACAATAACGAAAAAGAAAAAAAAATCTTTTAGATTGAATGAAAATTAAATTAGCTAAAGGTAAATTAATATATTTATCATTATGATAATTTAGAAATTAAGTAATTCATTTCAAAACAGAATTGGAAAATAATGTTGAAACATTTATTTTTTAAAATTACTCACGATTTTCTAGGGCTTGATGATTTATTAGTAATTAAAATATTCTAAGAGAGCAGCATTCTTTATAATAAGCATAAATAACTTTTGCTATAATATCGAATTACAAGTTTATGAGAAGTTTAATAAAAGACACACAGAATCCACGTCACTAGAGTAGAGTAGAAAATCTAAATATATATAACTCAAAGGTGACTGACTGTCATAGTGATCTATCAACGCACAGTCCAAACCACTGGACGGATCAGGCTGAAATTTGGCATGCAGGTAGATGTTATGACGTAGGCATCCGCTAAGAAAGGATTTTGATTAATTCTACCCCAAAGGGGATAAAATAGGGGATGAGAGTTTGTATGAAACTTTGTCAATTTTAAACCGATCGGGCTGAGACTTTGCATGCATAAAGCTACTATGACGTAGGCATCCCCTAAGAAAGGATTTTGATAAATTTCACCCCTAAGGGGATAAATTACCGTGAGCTTAACCGCGGGCAAAAGTTATTTATTTAAATAAACTTAAGCACTTGAATAGTCATAGTTACTTTTGAATCTACCGCTCAGTCCAAAAATTGTCTCATTACAAGACGAATAAGCAAGAAACTTGCCTATTGCTCTTTTATATACTTGTTGCAACATTACATTTATAAGTAGAAATGTGTGCATACAAACTACCAATTAGCACTAATTCATTAGACTCAAAATAATAAATACATAACCAACTGGTTGAGTAACTAAATAAGAGTAAATCTGTCGTAGTAACTAGAGCAGATCAGTCCGTACTAGCAGTAGTTCACGAGTATGACGGATGTGATGTATGTAAATGAACTTACGATCCACAATATGCAAATAGAGCATTCTATGAAACAAACAAACTATTCACCTTTTTATATTAATAAAATATAATTATTATAAATAAGCATAATATAAAAGGTATACATATTCGTCCTAGTGGAACAATCTAGCTACATGTGAAATTTCAATACACTCCATTCCCCCGTTCATACATGAAAAGGTGACAAATATACATACATATAATATTTTTATGTATTGTAATGGAATGGCACACCCGCCAGTGCTAACGGTTTACGCTGGCGGGGCACCAGTGGAGGATGATTAAAATGAGTATGAGGTCAGATCAGTTAGCGCATTGTGACTAATTTACTAGGAATTTGTCACTTTACTTTCATCCTGTGTACTTACTTAGTACTTCTTCATTTTATGCAGCGATGGCTGGCTCATCCGTCATAATCATGAACGGATGCTGCTTGTGGGGACTGGCCTGTTCGGGTTACGATCATTGATTAGACTATTTATTTCACATTTGACAAAATTTCAAATATATGCTGATGACTCTATTCTCTAAAATATGAATATAATAATTATCTGTTTTATTGTAAACATGTACAAGCTCATTTGAAAAGAATAAGAGCTGAGTTTCTTGTCAGTTCTTCTCAACTCCAAAGGACTCCGAACCCACTGTAGAATTGACATATCAATGAGATCTACTTGAATAAAGATATTTTGATTTGATTATGAAAGAACTAAAATGACCCTTATAAGTTTCACGGTGAGTCTGCAATAGACCTGCACGAAAAAAGATATTTTGATTTGATTTGATTATGAAAGGACTAAAATGAGCCTTATAAGTTTCACGGTGAGTCTGCAATAGACCTACACGAATAAAGATATTTTGATTTGATTTGATTATGAAAGGACTAAAATGACCCTTATAACCTTCTCTGTCATTCAGTTTCAGGGTGAATCTGTAATAGACCTGCATGAATAAAGATATTTTGATTTGATTTGATTATGAACGGACTAAAATGACCGTTATAACCTCTCCGCTCATTCAGTTTCACGGTGCCGGCGTTACGAGAATGACGCTTCGTCTGTTTGTACTGCATATGTTAATATTTGTAGTGTACGGTAGAGAGTGTCATTGGAACACGTGTCCTTATGTATATTTTGGCGGGAAAACCCTCTACGACGATGTCCGGGGTGATATCAGAGATGTTGCAGATATAAAGGGTGAGTGGTTAAATTTTCATTGAAAAAATAAACAATAATATAATCATTACATTAATACGTGAAGCAAAAACTTTGTACCTTTTTTTTACGAAAATTTCGCGGACGGAGGAGTATAAAATTTCGGCTGGACCGATATTGACGGGACTTTCACTCACCGATAGCTAATGACATAAGGAGTAACTTAAGCTACTTTTTATTTAAGAATTATTATTAATTTTAATAAAAAAAAAATAAAAGTCGCTTTTTTTTACGAAAATTTCGCGGATGGAGGAGTATAAAATTTCGGCTGGACCGATTTTGACGGGACTTTCATTCACCGATAGCTAATGACATAAGGAGTAACTTAAGCTACTTTTTATTTAAGAATTATTATTAATTGTAATAAAAAAAAAGTTAAAGTCGCTGCTAACTGGTAGCTACATTTAAAAATGAAGTTACGTACATTAAACTTGTTTACAATAATAACCAACATTGTATAAATAGGTATAAATAAAAGTAATATTGCGTAATTAAATAACAGTATGTTTCCTTATTCATTAATATAGCTGAAAAGATTCATTGTTTTCAGAAGACGTCAACCATTTATAAAGGTACTATTGTATTGTATTTATTATAATTTTGTTTTCACATCATCAAAGAACAGTATCTTCAAGTGTATACATATAGTCATATAGTTCGATGGCCTCGGTGGTCTAGCGGTTTAGCTCACCGCTTTACTTCCAATGGTCATGGTCTTGGGTTCGAGTCCACGGTGCAAACATTTGTTGTATTCATGTGTATGATTGTTTATATCAGTCTAGGTGTTTTCTATGTGTATTAAAAAAAAAACGAGTTTTTATATCAGTTGTCTGGTACCCATGTTCACAAGCACTGTTCACCATGGGTCTAGATGGCGCTGTGTTAATTGTCCAGGATTATATATTTATTCATATAGTGTTATATACATTTTCTTACACACATCATATAAATATAAGTAATTGTTGTCTGTACATGGAGAATATATTATGAGAAAAAACTATTATTGAAGGACGTTATCAACGTAATCCAACACAAAGCAAATACTGTCAGATTTTTTGTCTGTTTGTTTCTGTTCTCTAGGAAACCGCTTAATCGTTTCGTGTACTAACGTAATATGTGTAAGTATCACTTAATATTTAATGTTTGTTTTATGAAGTCGCGAGATTAAATAGTATATATTGACAAGAATAGTATTTTGTCATTTTCCGGTGATTTCTTTTGTTCATGTTATTTGACGACCTCGGTGGTCTAGCGGTCTAGTACACCGCTTTACGACCGATGGTCGCGGGTTCGATTCCTCGCACGGCACAAACATTTGTATTCACAAGTATGATTGTTTGTATCGGTCTGGGTATTTTCTATGTATAATATGTGTGTTTATTTACAAAAAAAAAATATCTATGTATATGTATCAGTTATCTAATAACCATAACACAAGCTTTAGCTAGCTTAACTTGGGTCTAGATGGCGCTGTGTGAATTGTCCTGAGATTATATGTTATATTATAATATATTATGTTATTTAGAAAATGTTAGCTTAAAAGTTAAGTATTATGGATGAACAAATTTGCTTTAACATAGATAGTGAATTTTTAAGTAAGACTGATGCTCTTCAAATGTTTAATTTATTTTCACCTTAATTATCAACAATAATCAACATCACAACCGGTCGGCTCGACTACACAAATTTTCGCGGATTTTCCGAAAACGGGACAATTTTGTGTCCCAGAGTTCATTTTGGGGACACCGGGACTCGTAATTATAAAAAGGGACAGTCCCGTTTAAACGAGACGTCTGGTCACGTTATATATGATTAATATTTACATCTATACATATAAATAAAATTGGAGTGTCTGTTTATAGTATTGAAATAACCGTTGTTTACTACATGCATATGAATATAAATAAGGAGCATATAACATTTTGTGTACATTTTTTACAATTTTTGTCTGTCTGTCTGTTTGTTCCTGCTAATCTATGAAATGGATGGACCGATTTTGAAAGGGGGCCTTTTGGCAGGTAGCTGATGTAATAAGGAGTAACTTACGCTACTTTTATTTTAGAAAAATAAAGTTTAATTCCACACGAACGAAGTCGCGAGCAAAGTTAGTTTCTTAATATAATATAATGTAACGAGAGCTATAAATTTGTATATAATATTATGCTTTTAGTGCGAAATGTTTATCGAAAGTAACTGGCTGTATACGAAAGAGTTTGTGTTATGTATGATTCATCTAAAGTGATTAATTTTATCCTCTTAATTTAGCACGTAGTGAATTTAAAAATAGTCTACTACAGTGTTTCCCAACCTTTTTAGTGCCATGCCCCACTTTAGCCTTGCTAAAATTCTCTCCCTTCATTTGTTTAAGATACATAATTTGTATTCCTTAGATATATATTTTATTCTGTTTATACTTTTTATTTATCATTTATTAAAATTCTCTGAATTGTTAGAAAATGCCGCATGGTGTTAAGTCCGCCAAATGTACTTTACTATATTTTGTATATTGTGTGCATTGAAGTTAAATAAATAAAAATAAATAAATAAATAAAATAATTTATATCATTAAAAATTTAATTGTTAACTTATGAAACTTAAATAATAGGTTTTAGAAAGAAATCACTAAGAAATTGTTCATGAAAAATACAAAATAAATGTTCAAAAGATGTAATGAAAAATTTAAATTTACAAATCATACAATTTTAATAAAGATTACATTTTCGAATTGGCCCCTTAACAATCAAATTGCCCCCTGTGGTACGTGGGCCCTGCGTTGGGAAACACTGGTCTATTACATAAGAAGCATAATATATTTAGGTGCATCGGTTTTATAATAGTTTCAACAACATATGTAAATTTAAAATCTATTTATTTATAATTGGGGGCATTCCCCGAAGTTTATATATTACGTAAGCATTAGAAACAAGTAGGTATCTAAATATTATCTATACATGTAAATAAAATTGGAGTAATATATTACAAACAGACACTCCACTAAACAACCGTTATACAATAAATAACCATTTTTTACCACATGCATCAAGATAACATTTTTTTACAATTTTTGTCTGTCTGTTTGTTCCGGCTAATCTCTGAAATGGCTGTATCGTTTTTGATGGGACTTTTTTTGGCAGGTAGCTGATATAATAAAGAGTAACTTAGGCTTCTTTTATTTTAGAAAAATAAAGTTAAATTCCACGCGGACGAAGTCGCGGGTACAGCTAGTTGTCTAATAAAAACTATGAAGTATTTAGTGTGAATACCTAAGGAGCTTTTATTAACCGATGATTATGGAATGCGCCTGCCTACGCTAACGGTATACGCTGGAATATATACATAATAGGACGAGCTTGAAGTCAGGTGAGCCACCTTGACATGTTCACCAAAAATTTATAACGATGGTTTCCATGGGACAGTGCGTGGAGGTTGACTTTTCATGATACATTTTTGTTTATAATGGGGCTCCCAGCTCCCACCATTACTACCTTCGTTTTCTTAACCAAAGGAGATTGTATAAATGTGACTCTCCCAGAAATAAAAACATAATCATAATCAAAAGGATTTTTACTCTTACTGTATAATAATGATATCTCAGGAGAATTCACACAGCGCCATCTAGTCCATAAGTAAGCAGACTTTGTTTTATGGGTACTAGACAACTGATATATATAATTAGATTCATTTTTTTTAAACAAACATAATATACATAGAAAACACCCAGACCGATACAAACTATCATATTCATGAATACAAATGTTTGTATCGTGCGAGAAATCGAACCAGCGACCATTGGAAGTAAGGCGGTGTGCTAAACCACTAGACCACCAAGACCGTCGGCCGTCGCTGTCACCAAAAACATTTCTATTTCTGTCTTTATCAGGATGTGTGCCATCCAGCGTTTGGTTGCTCGGCAGACATGGAACTCGCAATCCAAGCTCATTTGACATCGACCAGATGATGGAAACCGCAAAATTGAAAGATGAAATAGTAAAGAATCATGCTGAGGGACGTGGACAAATGTGTGCTGAGGTAAGAGTGAGTTTTTGGCTTTTTCGATATTAATAAAAATGTTTGGAATTGCAACTTGCTCTTGAATTGCAACAATACTTCTGGATTGCAAGAGTTTAGTTTTTGAATTAGAATAGAACAGAGTAAGTTTATTACATGATAAAACATTTCTTTCTATTTTGTTCAGTTTTTAATTAAATAAGTTATAATCTTGAACTGCAATGCCTAAGTAATATTATGATTCATAAGCAAGTTACTTATCTTGAAGAACTGGTATAAAAAATTCTTTATTCGTATAGGCCTATTGATATTAAATTGGCTTTATGACGGATTAAATTTTTTAGGAACTTATAATAGATCAAACTGAGAAGAAACTTAGTAATTCTTTAAAAATGGGTAAAATCCTATGTTTATATTATCACAGATTTAGAAATATCACACGTTTTAAGGTTAATATAGTGACCAGCATAGGAATAGAAATGGAAATAATCTTGATTGAAATAAACTTAATATAAGCACTTTTGAATAATCGGATATTTTTATTCTACCACTACATATATTATTATACACTACTACTGTTATAAATCTGCCAGAAAAAGATTTAAATGGCAAATAAAACAGTTCCTTTGCAAAAAAGCTTACTTATAAAATTGAAGAATTCGTTAACGATAATAATGTTTTTATAGAAAAACTTTAAATCTATAGCACTGACAATATTATCTGATTACATTAATAATGAGTGCGTAGTGATTTCTATATTGATTATCGCATGCCTCTTACTTGTTATTCTGTAATTATTTATATAAAAAAACATTTATTAAAAAAGCAACACACAAGTTTCTTGCTCATTCTTCTTGTGATGCATCTGCATTCCGAATGAGTGGTAGAATCAAAATATGACTATTCAAAAGCGCTTGTAATGAGTTTATTTGAATAAAGATTATTTCTATTTCTATTTCTGTTAAATTCATACACCAGTAGCTAGAGCAAACATTTATTTGTAGAACTGGCGGAGTTGTTTACAAATTTTGTAATATTTCTTTTGATCTCTCTGTAGACTTAAGTGCATTAAAGGTAAAGAGCGTAAGAGGAACATAATCTTTACTTTTGTCCTAGATTTTGTTTTTCATCGAGGTTAGCTAATTGTTAAGAATAACATTCACACATGCTATAACAATTTCCCTCAATGAAAGCCATCAAAAATCTGTAATACCCTCTTCCCTAAAACATTTCTTAGATTTCACGGCTTCAGATAGATTTTAGGACATTAGTAACGCAAATACCAGCAATGGTATTATTGAACCGATAAGATATTGAAACCATCAAGAAAAGAGTTTATTTCTTCTTAAAAGGCCGGCAACGCACTTGCAATTATTGTGTTGCGGGTGCTCATAGATTGAGGCTCTCTTGATAGTAAATAATTACGGCTAACTGATTTGTCCCCTATGCAATAAAAGGTCAGTGAACACCAACAGAATATCCATAATTAATAAACATTTCTATTAATTGCAGGACATCAGCAATCTCAAGAATTGGAAATGGAACGGCACAATAAATGAACCTCACAACCTAAACTATAGAGGCTACATCGAGCTGAAGCAACTCGGAAGCAGGATTCGTGAGAAGTTCACGCAACTTCTTGAACATGTAAAGCAGTATCAGATCAGGCCGACAAATGAACGGAGAACTATTGACAGTGCTAAGGCGTTTGTTGATGGTCTCAAGCGAAATTTGAGTTTTAACGTTACTACTCCTTTAGAAAAAGATGTAATTTTGATGGTGAGTATAGGATTACTAGGATTTAGGAGCATTGTCTCTGTTACTAAAGGTGTCAGCTTCACTAGAAATCATATTAGTTACTATCTGGTTGGCTGCATGTCTTTTACACCTCTATATTTTTCTAAAATGGATAATAAAGAAATTATTTTATCTTATTTTTTATTAAGTTTATTATGTTAAAGAAACTAGGGTTTTTTGGTGGATGCTAATATAATGATGCACCCGCCTGCGCTGACAGTTTATGTTGGCGGAGCACCAATGGAGGACGATAAGATGAGCATGATGTTAGGTCAGTTCCATCGTGGCAAATTCACCAGTAATTTATCACGATGGTTTCCAGAGGGTACCGGGTCAATCTGATACAGTACATTGCTAGCAACGGTTATTAATCCATATTACTAACAATTCTATTCTCCACGGAGATGGGTCCGTTTAAAACGTGTTACTGCAGTAACGTGTACAACTTTTGAAAATATTTTTGTCCATACAATAATGCAATTAATATCAACGTTTCACACTAGTCGAATTATCTTTAAACAATTTTATTTTATAATTACACGTACCTGAAAAAATATGTTCGTACTTTTATAGCGTGGACACACTCACTTTCAGTCGTCAAGCAACTTACAACTTACAGCATCATTATATAGTGTAAAACAAAGTCGCTGTCGCTGTCTGTCCGTCCCTATGAATGCTTAAATCTTTAAAACTACGCAACGGATTTTGTAGCGGTTTTTTTTAATAGATAGAGTGATTCAATAGGAAGATTTATATCTATAATACATGTACACTCGTGGGAAGTCGGGGTGTGTAGCTAGTAATTAATAAGACCGGCATTGAATAATTTTCGTACTTTACTTTTTCCAGCCTTATAAGTATTGTCCAAAGCACATACAAGAAGTGTGGGAAGGAAATCGAACCCAGGCGGAAATGAACCAATATTACGAGAGCAACGAATTTAAAAAAGTAAGGTCTTTAACAACATTTTGGTCTTTATTTTCTTTCTTCACTTTAAACTATGCCTTTCGTATAAATAGATAATAAAAGTTAAAGATCTTTTTAATAAGATTTTACCTTTTTTAGCTTGTGACTAGATGACACTGTGTAAATTGTCTATGTTTATTATTATTATTTATATTTATGATATATAAAAAAACATTTTTAGATGCAGACTGACATGAAAGCACGTGCCGATCTGACTGAGCTGTCAGCCACCAACATTATAGGCATTTACGATCTGTGTAGATACTACAGAGCATATTCAGACTCCAAAAAATCGGCATGGTGCGCTTTGTTCACTAACCAAGACCTAGCATTGGTTGAGTACTCGAAAGACTTGCAGCATTATTATAGGTAACTTTGATTACCATATTTTTATGTATCTAGAACTATACAGACAAACAAGCTGATTACCCACACAATAAGATAACTAGCCTATAACTGCTTCCTTAGTAACGAGGATCAGATGGAAACTTAGATCTGTGCTTAACAAATATTTGCACATTTTGCTAAATGGAAGACAAAATGCCACTGCCACACACATCCCATGTGGTTGTAGGTCACTCATGCTTAAACGAAATATCTCCTTTGGAAAGTAGATACTCTATTGTGAGGAGATAAAAACCATCGCTCCTAAGAATATCATACTATTCTTGTCCCTGAAGGCCTAGGTGGCGAAAAAAGGGCGAGTAGCTCGCAGTGCTACAGGTCTCTTTAATACAGAGTAAGGGGAAAGGGAATTGTAAGTAATATGGACTGTTGACCCTATTGCTATAATGTATGGTATATCGCTAGCAGTAGGGTTAACTTCCGTGAGACTCTCTCTGGAAACCATCGTGATAAATTCCTGGTGAATATGTCTAATATGGGCTAACTGACCTGACCTCATGCTTATCTTGTCATCCTCTATTGGTTCCCCGCATAAACTCTTAGCGCAGGCGGATGCACCATTCTATTAGCATCCTTTAAAAAAGTACTAGTTTTTTTAACATAAAATGCTTAATAAAAAAAGTAATAAAATCAATGTTAGCGATGTACTAAGTCAGGTCGACCTCGACGCGGTCCTCGCTGGTAACCATCGTGGATAATTTCTAGTAAATTCAAATTAATATTAATTATTTATTCATGTAAGATATTTTAGCCGCTTAAGAATATCAAGTTTTTACATTATAATTTTATTTTTTCTTTCCCTACCGTCCAGTTCGGTATATACATCCAATTGAGAAGAACTGGCAAGAAACTCAATTGAATTACTTTTTTTTAAAGTCAGTTTATTTACAATTTATAGGTATTTATATAGGTGCCTATGTCTAACATTAAAATTGACAATGATGGTTATGAACTCCTCTAGGTGGCCCATTATAGCATATATCGTTATTATCGGCTATTTTAGCCTATATTTTTAAAAACTCTAATAATATTACCATATTATTTACAGAAACGGCTACGGTAATCTGATCAATGCAAAACTAGGCGAATTGGTTTTAAAAGATTTATATGATAGTTTCCAAAATGCCCTCAAAACCAACGATACTAGTTTCACAGCGTACTTCTCTCACGACAGTCTTATGGATATGGTGTACAGTGCCCTAGGACTGTTCCAGGATTATCCACAATTAACTGGCTTCAAAAGAATATTGGACAGGAAATGGAGGACCAGTTTGCACACGCCGTTTGCAGCTAACTTCATGGCTATTCTTCACAGGTGCAGTAGTTCATTCTTTCTTCAGGGTCCTGATTATATAAAGCTGCTCGTAAAGTATGACCACGTACTTATCTATCCTATTGTAAAAGAAATTCAACTTAAATATCCTTTTCAAGATTTTTCCATATATTTTCTTTTTACACTACGATGGTAGAAACCGGTTGGTTTAAACGTATGGTTATACGTTTTGTAGCTAACTCCTTGATAGGTTTTATACCATTTTTAAATTTTATAATAATATTCTTTGACATATTATTTTTGTTACTTTCTATTACGACCTCGGTGGTCTAGTGGTCTAGCACACCGCTTTACGACCGATGGCCGCGGGTTCGATTCCTCGCACGGCACAAACATTTGTATTCATGAGTATGATTGTTTGTATCGGTCTGGGTGTTTTCTATGTATAATATGTATGTATTTACAAAAAAAAAATATCTATGTATTTGTATCAGTTATTTTATTTAAACTCCGTATTTTCCTATAACTACGAAAAATGAACTATAAAAAATAGGTGCGCTATAGGTAGAAGGACCAAAATGAAGCGGAGGTATCAAATGTGTCTGATGAGTGAGAGGTGCTGAGGGTTTTAATGATGAAAATATGGAGATAAAATAAAATGCGACTAGTATGACAGCGACATATAATAGAAAGTAACAAAAGGAATATGTCAAAGAATATTATTATAAAATTTTAAAATGGCATAAAAACCTATCAAAGAATTCGCTACACGTTCCATCTGAGGGGTAACCGGTTACCGTAGAATAAAGACTATATTATTCATATTATTTTAACAGATGCAACCCAGATTTAGAAGCAACAGTGGACTCTACCTACAGAGTACAGTTTCTCATAAATGAAATAGAGATTCAACTCTGCGAAAGTCAGATGTGCAGCTGGAGAGAGTTTGAAGACAAATTCAAACCATTCCTCGATAGCAGTTTGGACTTTTGCGGCGTTGTGTAGTTATGGATTTTATTTAAAATATTGAATTAAAATAATAAGAACTGATGTGTATTTTTTATTTTACTTAATTAATACATCATCTACTTCTTCCTTATGGTCGACGTAATGTTTTTCTCATATATACATCCCTGCTTGAAATCATCTGTTTATACACTTCCTTTCTTGCTATATCATCTTGTACACAGTCCATCCATCTCTTTTTTGGCCTTCCCTTCCTTGTGGATGGTCTTATTAACCATTCACATTACACCTACGCATTGCATGCGCATATAATTAATATGTAGCATATATTTGACGACCTCGGTGGTCTAGCGGTCTAGCACACCGGTTTACGATCAATGGTCGCGGGTTCGATTCCTCGCACGGCACAAACATTTGTATTCATGAGTATGATTGTATCGGTCTGTGTGTTTTCTATATATTATATAATATGTATGTATTTACAAAAAAATATATATAAATATATATATGTATCAGATATCTAGTACCCATAACACAAGTTTTAGCTAGCTTAACTTGGGTCTAGATGGCGCTGTGTGAATTGTCCTGAGATTATTATTATAGCAGTTATGGCGTGCAACTTGGAGTCTTGGAGAATGCAACACTTAATAACGTAATAAATTTTAAAACCTCGGACCAGGTAGAACATAGAGTCTACGAAGCTACCAAGAAGCTTCTGCATTTCTAGAGCTGTCTAGAAGTGATTCGGTGATCACAATATGCATACGCTTGTAATATTTCTGGAGGTTGATAGGATGAAAATGAGATCAGGTCAGTTAGCCTATCGTGACAAATTCACCAGGAATTTATCACGTTGGCTTCCTGGGGGAAGCGCGTGGAGGTCAACCTGACATGGTATTGCTATTAATGGGGTAATGAGTCCACATTACTAACACACACACTCTCCTATGATTACACCAACCTACGTAAATTGTAATATATCATAACAAACTCACTTAAAGTACACCTCAATATGGAAGAGGAGACTGACTTCTGAAACACAGGTATTTTCTATACCTACCTTAGAATTCAGGGACTTCTTAAGTATTTGTATTTGTAAAAAAAAAAAAATTTTTAACAATAAAGATAAGTTAAGTTATATACTAACAATCCCCTTCACTCTTGAATAAAGATTATTTATGGCACTAGCCATTTGATCGGGAAAAATGATACTAATCGTTACTTTTAATTATTAATATTTTATATCTATATTTTACAATTTTATATCATACATATTCATATCCACAGATAAATAATTAATAGTGATGTTAACATTGTTATTGTACCTAAACGATGAATTCCTGCATCGTCAGTTAAAGGCTGTACTGGGTTGACGTAATCTGGACTGCAGAATTCCAAACTGGAGGTGTACTTTGAGAATTTGCTCTGAAATTCATCCCATTTGCAACCTTCGAAGGGACAAAGTTCTGTCTCTTTTTCATTAATGAAAAACTGTACACGGTATGACTGGCCCTCAGCTTCATTGCACCTGCAAGAATATTAGGATTTGAAAATTAATAATAATGATAATCCAATACAAAGCCACTAAACGATTACTTGAATGACGAGCGTGCATGGCAATAGTTGTTCATGCACAGGTTTTTTCTTTTAATGTTAGATTCAGACACCTATATAAATATACATTGTAAAGAAACTATCGAAATTCGAGCACATAAAAAATACAAAAAACATTTTTGTACCAGCAATAACAAATAAAGAAAAGAATATATACCTATGCGTGTGTTCAATACATGGTAGTGTACTGTTTTTTTTAATTCAATTAATGTTATTTTTATGCATAATTAAAAAATATATTAGCATTCTGCACTCTTTCTCTAAAGAAACTAATAGTGCGAAGTTTTCTAATTTTTTTTTTACACCACTTTTGTGACAAACAAGCATACAGCCCATCTGATGGTAAACGGTTACCGTAGCCTATGGACGCCTGAAACACCAGGGGTGTCACATGCGCTTTGCCGACCTTTAAGAAACCTTAATATACCCTACTTGAAAAACCCCACGCTGTAGTCTCTCGAGAAAACCTAATCCTACGTTCCCGCAATTTTCGTAAAAAGAGGTACAAAAATTTTGCTTCAGGTATTAATATTATGATTCCAGGCATGACTATGTCTATATGTTGTATTATATTTTGATACCCATGGGTAACAGCTTGTTATCAAAATATAATACAATGTATAACATTGAAGGACATGTGAACAATATTACACAGTGTGACGGTCACATAACGTATAATTGTCACAATTTATTGTACTTAAATATAAATACTATAATAATAATAATACACATAAATATTGCAAATGGTATAAAAGGTACATAAGGAACATAATGAACATAATGACGCGCTAAAACTCGGCGGTGCAATGTAGTGTCTTGTACCTACCTACTATTAAGTGACAATGAGAGAAAAATAATAATCTGAGAATAATAATAATCCAGACCAATTCTCACAGCGCATTCTTGTACCAAGTTAAGCAGATCTTGTGTTGCAGATAAGTATAAAAACTTGTATATTTTTTTATATATATTCAAATTCAAATTTAAAAATCATTTATTCATGTAGAACATTTTAGCCGCCTATGAACGTAGATGATCCAATTGAGAAGAACTGGCAAGAAACTCAATTGTATTACTGTTTCTTTTAAAAGCCAGTTTATTTACAATGTATATTTATATAGGTGTCTATGTCTAACATTAAATGAAAATCCCGTGCATGAACAACTATTGCCATGTACGCTCGTCGTATTATACATAGAAAATAAACGGACTGATATAAACATTCACACGCATGAATACAAATGTTTGTACCGTACGAGGAATCGAATCGGCGACTATCGGATGATACTCATATTAATGTCATCAAATGTTACAAACTATGAATAACTTCAGACTAGATGGCGTTGTGGGAATTGTTCTGAGTAATTCATATTATTATATTACAATCTCCTTCATTATGCTCCATTTATGGTATGGGTTCCAGGGAGTCATTGCGAGAGTGTTTTAAGGAATCAAATATCCTCACCGTTGCTTCTCAATACATTTATGAAAATATCATCTATGCCAGAAGGAATATAGACAGTTTCAAAAGAGTTAGTGATTGCACTAATAAAAGCTTACGTAACAATAACAAACTGATTTTACCTAAATGTGGTTTGGCTAAAGTTAGTAATTCCTTTTATGGCAACTGCGTAAGGTTTTACAATAAAATACCAGAGTCTGTTATAAATCTGCCAGAAAAAAGATTTAAATGTCAAATAAAACAGTTCCTTTACAAAAAAAGTTTACTATAAAATTGACGAATTCGTTAACGATAATAATGTTTTTATAGAAAAACTTTAAATCCATAGCACTGACAATATTATCTGATTACACTAATAATGAGTGCGTAGAGATTTCTATGTTGATTATCGCATGCCTCTTTTTTATTTTTATTTATTGGGTCTACAAAACTGGATGTCTTACATATGTAGTACATAACTTAATACACATGCTTGTTATACTGTAATTATTTATATAAAAATACATCTATTAAAAAGAGCAACACACAAGTTTCTTGCTCGTTCTTCTTGTGATGAATCTGCATTCCGAATGAGTAGTAGAATCAAACAAAATAACACTATCAAGAATGAAAAGTGCTTGTAATGAGTTTATTTGAATAAAGATTATTTCTATTTCTATTTCTATTACAATTACACGTAAGCATTTTCCTACTAAAAGCTACACGCTAGGACCTAAGTGGTCTTGGACAGTATATTTTCAGAGGAGCTTCCTCTCGCGTACACTTAAATTGTGGAATGAACTACCTGCCGAGGTTATCTCACGAGATTACAGCATGCGGTTTTTCAAGAAGGGTATATTAAGGTTTCTTAAGTGTCGGCAACGCGCACGTGATATCCCTGGTGTTTCAAGCGTCCATAGGCTACGGTAACTATTTACCATCAGGTGGGCCGTATACTTATTTGCAACCCTAGTAGTAAAAAAAACACTAAAAATTTGACGGCCTCGGTGGTCCAGCAGTTTAGCACACCGCCTTACTTCCGATGGTCGCGGGTTCAATTCCTCGCATGGTACAAACATGTCTGGGTGTTTTTTATGTATATTATGTATGTATTTACGAAAAAAAAATCTATGTATTTGTACTAACTGGGTCTAGATGACGCTGTGTGAAATGTTCTGGGATTATTATTTACCTGTTCAAAACAGCTATGAGGTTGACAGAAAAAGAGGCAATAAAACTGGTCTTCCACTTTCTGTCAGGCACTCTTCTTGCTCCTTGTATGACGAAGTCATCTTTGTAAAGGCCCAGTGCGCTGAATGCCATTTGGAGCATGGTGTCGTGGGTGAAGTAAGAGATGATCTTCTTGCCTCCACCTTGTACCACTGCTTCGAAGTTGTCATACAAATCCTTTATTACTGGACCGCCCAATCTCTCATTAACCTATTGAAATATATCAAAATATACGTACAGATTGCAATTCGTATCGTAGTTAGTTCCACTATATTGTATGTAAGTTCTAAAATATCAATCTGCCTAAATTAAAAATTCTTTATTCACCAATTACAGACACATAACCTACATGAGTAAACATGTATTAATAAAATAAATATAGCTGACTGTATGTGCCGCAAAGGTGAATAGGCAGCTAACTCAGCTGTAGGCCACGCATTACGTTCTCAAAATGTCGTATACTTTTTTTATATAGTTAATTTCATTATTATACGTACGTATATATACATAAATATACACGATACGTTTCTGTTCTTTGTCATATTAAATAAACTAGCTTTTGTCCGCGGCTTCGCTCGCGTTAGTTTATCCCCTTAGGGGTGGAATTTATCAAAATCCTTTCTTAGCGGATGCCTATGTTATAACATCTACCTGCATGCCAAATTTCAGCCCGATCCGTCCAGTGGTTTGGACTGTGCGTTGATAGATCACTTTGTCAGTCACCGTTTTGAGTTATATATATGTATATATTTAGATACATATGAGGGTGCCCACAATCTTCTAATTAATATAAAACTACCAGTTTTCTAAACAATATTGTAGTTGGACTCTGATGATCGCGGTGACCTCGGTGTCACATCTACATATACATATAAATAAAATTGGAGTGTCTGTTTGTAATATTGAAATAACCGTCTTTTAGTACATGCATATGAATATAAACACGGTATATACACCAAAATAACATTTTTTACTATTTTTGTCTGTCTATCTGTCGGTCTGTTTGTTCCGGCTAATCTTTGAAATGACTGGACCGATTTTGACGGAACTTCTTTTGGTAGGTAGCTAAAGTAATAAGGAGTAACTTAGGCTACTTTTATTTTAGAAAAATTGTTTTATTTTAGAACAATAAAGTCAAATTCCACGCGGACGAAGTCGCGGGAACAGCTAGTATAAAATAAGTACGTGCTCTCACTTTGCGAAAATAACTCGGTGTTTTAATGTTACATCCTTTTTACTCAACATTATAGATAAATCTGCAGCGCAGATATTCTGTTAGCTGCTGTACTTATACTATACTTATTACTAAAAACTATTTGAACATATAAGTTGAAAAATATCTCATATTTACCCAAGATCCGTAGCCATTTCTGTAGTAATGCCACACATCGTCCTCATACTCCAAGACAAGTAAGTCATCATCGGTGAACACTGAACACCAAGGAGATTGCAGCGTTGGTGTCCAGGAACGGTAGAATCGACAAATCTCATACAAGGTGTATATATCATCTGATGACAACTTCGTGTTAATGCCAAGACGTTGTTGGACGTTATTCTGAACCTGTTGTAATATAATAAAAAAATAACCCTGGACAATTAACACAGCGCCATCTAGTCCCACGGTAAGCAGAACTTGTTATGGGTACTAGACAGATGATATAAATACTTTAGATTCTTTTTTGTAAAGTCATACATAATATACATAGAAAACACCGATACAAACAATCATACTTATGAAAGTGATAGTTATATTAGAAATATAAATAATTTTTATACAAATAAACTTAATATAAGCACTTTTGAATAGTCACATCTTTTTATTCTACCGCTCATTCGGAAGGCAGACTCATCACAAGAAGAATGTGCAAGAAACTTGTGTGTTGCTCTTTTAAATAAATGTTGTTTTAATTAGATTTACATTATCAAGGAAAGAGAGTACTTACTGTTGTAAATTCTTCTGTTTTATAGTAAGCCGCTAACTGATTCTCTAATTCTGGACCTTCTTTGGTCTCCACTTGATACTTCTCACAGTTCTCATATGGCTGAAATATAAAAATAATATACATAGAAAACATCCAGACCGATAATAATAATAATAATATCTCCGGAAAATTCACACAGCGCCATCTAGTCCCAAGCTAAGCAGAGTTTGTGTTATGGGTACTAGACAACTGTTATAAATACATGGATACATTTTTTTTTGTAAATAAATACATATTACACATAGAAAACACCCAGACCGATGCAAGCAATCATACTCTAGATAGATAAAAATTTCTGCTACGCGAGGATTTGTAACCGCGACCATGGGAAATAAAGCGATATACTAAACCTCTAAATCACTCAGGCTGTCAATGCTAGAGGGATATTGACATAAGGACCTAATATATTGGTATTGTTCATGTATATTAGCGATGGTTACCAGTTACCATCGGATGGGCCATATGAGTTGTCATTCATTCATCTTATAAAGAAAAAGTCAACTGCGTAGTTACGTATTTCTGCCTCGGAGATTACATTTGTGATTTCATATGAAAATATTGATAACTACCATTTTTTCGGACTATTCTAAATGCTGTTGACCGCAACTGGCCTTCACAGCTTCATAGAACTATAGGCGCGAGTGCAAGTGACACTCCAAACCTTCGGAAGGTCTTATGGAGAGGTTTAAGTCCAACTCCCGCCTGACTGACACGACTTTAGTCTCAGACACCGCTGGGAATTCGAACCTCGGCTCAGGCCACTGTAATTTCTATCCTCGTCTGAATTGGACGGGGCATTGATTGATTGACGGGTTAACTAACTGACCTATGCAATTTCGTCGGCGTCAAATTTTCCCCTTTTTGCAACATGTTTAATAACTCCGCTCCTATTGGTGGTAGCGTGATGTTACATAGCCAATGATAGTAAAAAATAACGTGGGTCCTATTGGTAAAAGAATTTTCTAAATCGGTTCAGTATGTCCGGGGAATTAACCACTTTAAAACTTTGCTTCTTTGCTCTTTCATACTAATATCTCCCATATTACACACAACATTAATTATCACACAGAGTCATATGGTCCCAAGATAAGCAAAGCTTGTATTATGGGTACTAGACTATTGATATAAATGATAAATAGATTTTTAAGTCCATACGTAATATACATAGAAAACGCCAAGACCGATACAAGCAATCATAATGAATACAAATGTTTTTGTTTTTATAGATGATAATGGAATGGTGCACCCGCCTGCGCTAACGGTTTACGCTGGCGGGGCACCAGTGGAGGATGATAAGATGAACATGAGGTCAGATCAGTTAGCCCATCGTGACAAATTCACCAGGAAGTTATCACGATGGTTCCAGGGGGAACCGCGTGGAGGTCAACCTGACATGGTAGTAATAGGGTCCTGAGTCCACATTACTAACAATCCCCTTCCCCCCAATACAAATGTTTATACCCTACGAGGAAACGAACCCGCGACTATCGGATGGAAGGCAGTGGTTTATAATATTAATATAGATAAAAAGAATACTTACTCTGATAAGATCATCCCTATCCCAGGGTCCATCAATGGAGAGATTCAAATTGGTGTTATCAGTCAAGCCGTGCACATAAGCAATGGAGCTGGTGATCGTTCTCTGCTCCTTCGTAGTTCTGAAGTAGTAACTATCACTGGACCCTGACAGTAGTTGAGGGTACTTCTCCCGGAGTCTTTTCCCAATATCATACAGCTCTTCATATCCTGTACCAGTCAGATATGCTGGCGATTCCTCGATAGTTTCGTTCCAGGACCAACGACGGAGATCTTCAATGTCCTGAAGATATTTATTTAGTCTTAATTTTTAGAAAGCATTCCGAATTGTAGTATTGACATATCATAAGAGTCTGTAATAGATCTACAGGAATAAAGATTGATTCTGATGGATGGATTATGATCTCTATGGATTTTACTTGTTCACATTAGTTGAGATCGTAGTCTAGTTTACTATTCCAATGTAGGTCCCAAAAATAGTTCGAATATGGGAGACATAAAAAAAATATGTCAATTTACATTTCATCGAAAGGTATCTCAGATGTTATGGATGAACAGGTAATACAAACAGACAAGACGACTGTATGTATATGGATATTTAACATGATAATTTTGTTTATATGTTTATATATTGTGTACAATATTATACAACCATGAACAACAATTAAAACAGTGCATAGGAATGTACATTCTGTTTTTTTTTTATTAAGTATTTTACGGCCCTGGAAATCTCCTTTCAGCCAAACAATTACATTCTACAAATATAAATCAACTATTAATTACATCTATAGCGTTCTTATAGTATTTTGTATGAAGTCGTATAAAAATTGATAACTTTCTGTATTAACATTAGGGTTGTCATCCGTCCTGGTTTCCCCAGATTTGGCCTAGTTTAGAGGGCATCTAGGGAGCATCCTGGGTAATGTAATTTTTTAGGTATAATATTAAAGTATATTAATAATTTGTGTTTTATTTATATAACAAAAAAAATCGAACTGATTGTTAAAACAATTTGTAACAAACTGTAACAAGATTTTGTTTTGTTAGGTACATTTAAAATGATGATAAAAAGTGACTACACTATACTATTTTTAAGGTCTAAAAATAAATACAAAATATTATATTCTATATTTTAAGGTTTTTAGTTTAGGTTAATAATATTAGTGTTATAAAATATTAGTTATTGTATGTCTTATTAAATAAATAAAAAGGTGATTTATGACATTTCAAACTGTTTTTTATTGCACTTACTATGTTTAAAAAAAAACAGTTGATATGTCCGAATTATGGCTTCTAAAATTCGGGATTTTCACGCGGCTTGTCCGGGTTTCCAAATTTTAGAGATGGCAACCCTATGTAACATCAAAAGTCCGCAAAACGTTTAGTTTAATTACCTGGGCGCATAACTGACTAGTTCCCACTTCGTAGCTGGCTATAATCTCATCCTTTAGTCTCACAATCGCCTTCATATTGTCAACGACTCCATCTCCAGGATTCCTGTTGCCATGTCTGTTCAACGCCCACACACTGACGGCCTCACAATCTGAAGGAACAATATTATTTTTTTTATATATTTTAGGCTACTAGGCCCATATTATAAATAGCTTATAGACTAACATACATGTGAAATAATATTATATAATTACGATATTGAAATTATCTGTATAGTCACGGTACTGACGACAGCAATCTTCCACGGTAGAGCCGATACACCTGTGGAGCACCGAACTGCGCGTCGGTGAGGCTCTCTCAGATATGCCCTCGCAAACTCTAGTGGTGACGTCACGTCTGACCGCGCGCTACTCGGTGCTCCACACCTAGTCGGTGCTCCACACACCAAACTTTTCGGCCAGTAGTCCTTCCTCATAAAGGTGGGCAGTATGTCGGTGGGGACCCGGGCCACAAACGCCTTGAAACTCGCGTTGTGGCTCGACTCCAGCTGCGTCACCTTCGATGTCAGGTTACTTTTCGTTCATATATAATCGACAATATCCTATTCCTTATATGAGCCTTTATTACTCTGGACAATTTAGCCAGCATCATTTAGTCCCAAGCTAACTAGAGCTTGGCGTTATGGATACTTTTTTTATCGTGTAGAAAAATCTTCATAAGACCATCCGCTGGAGGACGACGAGGAGGTGTAGCATTCTTAGATACTAAAAAAGCATACGTTGTACTTACGAGTACCAGTGCCTTTATTACGAGGACATGCTTACATTCTATCACAACTCTTAACTTATTTAAAAAAAGAATTGTTTATGCATTCTTATGCATTCTTCCATTCATACCTGTCTCTACTATATATTTTTTTTTGTGGATGATAATGGAATCGTGCACCCGCCGGCGCCAACGGTCTACGCTGGCGGGGCACCAGTGGAGGATGATAAGATGAGCATGAGGTCAGATCAGTTAGCCCATCGTGACAAATTCACCAGGAATTTAACACGATGGTTTAAATTCCTGGTGAATTTGTCAGGGGAACCGCGTGGAGGTCGACCTGACATGGCACATTGCTAGCAGTCAGTTTCCAGTTAGCAGACAATTTCCAAATTCAAATTCCCCGTCTCTACTATATTGATGCCTTCAAGAAAAGAGCTTATTCCTAATTAAAAGGCCGGCAACTATAGAGTTCCCAGAATTTTTTTCAGCCTATAAGCGGCAAATGCTTGAATAAGCAAAAAATATGGGAATTTAGTTTTTTACCCGGGAGAAATAAAAAACTAAATTGTATAGTTATTTTTTTATATATTATTCTGAGGATTAAGTAAGCCTTAACATATTTTTATTGGTTTTAATATATTTAAAAAAAACAATACTAATTAGAAATGGTCATTAACTCTCTTTTTATTAAATTAGGGGTACAAACATTGCGTGCACGAGTATTTTTGTCTAGCCTAGACTGATCGATTTAATAATAAAAAATGGAGCACGGTTAGAATACGAGATAGTCAGTCCCGCCGGGACATTTTAAACTAAGCTGAAAATACGGGACGTTACGGGAAATATGGGAGTCTGGCAACGCTACTGGCAACACACTTGTAATTCCCTTGGTGTTGCGGGTGCTTGGCGGCGGTTATCACTTACCATCAGGTGAGTCACGTTATCCACGAATCTCGTTACTTCTTTTCTTAGCATATCATTCCAAAACAGATATAGTACAGACAGATCTTATAGATTAAGATAGAACGCTTTTATCTCAGTTTACTGGTAATGTTAATGTCCAACGTTTTAGAAAATAACAATTCTATCACTTCTAAAGTTGTAAACATATATTTTTCATCTAAAATATCAATCATTGATAACTGATTACAATATATCATATCGTTTATCAACTAACTCGTTGGTGTGGCAATTTTGCGCACTGTCTAATCGTTCTATTTTTTGCGGATTTGAAGCCGCAATTTAAAAATGAATGATGAAAATGATGATGATGATGTGAATTGTACAGAGTTACCTATACTAATAAAGAGAGAGAGGAGAGATACCAGACTTTATTATAAGCATATAAATTCCTATATTTATTTAGAAATATATATTTTTGTAGAAAAAATCTAAATTAAAATTCATGACGCTGACAATGTTTGCGTGCGTTGCGGTTTCTATAAACATTGTCGCATGCCTAATCCTTGTTAATGTGTCTATTTAAAAGAGCAACATTCAAGTTTCTTGCGCAACCTTTGTGTGTGTTCCGAATGAGTGGTAGAATCAAAAACATATGCGTTGTAGTTTTATTTTATTTGTATACAGGTAAAACGAAAAATACTAGGTACGTATACGGAGAAAATATATTCTGAAAGACTATTGACAACAGAACGAAATATTAAAGAACTATAAATTCAAATACAAATTTGGACTATAAAATACCATATCTGATTAGCCATTTACAACAATATGTGCTTATATTAAGTTTTTTTTTTTCGGACTACTCTAATGCTATTGGCCGCAGCTGGCCTTTACAGCTTCACCGGACGTTAGGGGCGAGTGCAGAGGGCACTCCAAACCCGCGGAAGGACTTATGGAGCGACTGAAGGCCAACTCCTGCCTGACGGATACGACTTTAGTCTGAGGGCACCACTAGGGGTTCGAACCTCGGCTCAGGCCGTCGTAATTTCAATCCCCGTTTGAATTGGACTGGGGATCGATCGGAGGGGATTAAGTTTATTTGACTAAAAATTGGTTATATTTCTCTAAACAAAACGCAGTTATAAGAACACGGCTGAGGGGAGGGAGCCGGGGGGAGGGGTCATTAGTTTATAAAACAAATGAAAGATAAGGGTTATTGACACTGATAGAGATAACTTTAAATTAGTGAATATTAGCAATATATATGCAAATTACATGTTACACATACACGCGACTGGATATTTTGTTAGCAATTAGCATAGTGTGATAACATATATATATATATATGGGTTATCGTTTAACAATACCTTGACCTATTACAAATACTAACTCAATATTATAACAAAGATCAAACTCGAATCTTGTCGATTATAATCATCATAAAATTTATATCTTGTAATGGTCGAAACCTTCCTCTTGAGTCACTCTATCTATTATTAAAAAAACCCGCTTCAAAATTCGTTGCACAGTTTTAAAGATTTAAGCATAAATAGGGACAGACAGCGACAGCGACTTTGTTTTATACTGTGTAATGATTCTCGTGTCTCAATATTAGTTGCCATACAACCCAAAATTGAATACATTTCACACCGTGCCATTTAATCCCAAGCTAATCAGAATATGTGTTACGAGTACTAGATCACTCATATAAATATATCGATATATTTTTCTGTAAATACATACAAAATACCCAGATCGAGACAAACAATCATATTCATGAATATAAATGTTTCGACCGTGCAAGGCATAGAACACACGACCATCAAAAATAAAGCGACCGCTAACCGCTAAACCACCGAGGCCGTCACATATATACATAATAAAATTCAAATATTCAAATAATTAACCCTGCGAGAAATCGAACCCGTGACCATCGAATGTAAAGCGATATGCTACACCACTAAACCACCGAGGCCGTCAGTATAAAATATAAGAATTACTTACTTGGTAGGTTAGGATAATCTCTTATATCTCCACGGACGGTGTCGTATGGGGTTTTTGATGAATAAAACTGATATGGACATTCTGCGTTCCAATAACACGATCTGTCGCCGAGCACGCAGCAAACAGATGTAAACACAAGAACCAGATGCGCAAACATTTGTCTGTCCGTATGATAATATGGCAAGATTCAAGTTTTCATTCACATATATAATAATGTTTATCAGATTAACACTATATCCGTTCTCGATATTAAGTACATTCGCGTACTATGTTTTTACATTATTTCACAACACTATTTATTAAAAAAACAATTGTAACAATTATTATTCTTACACATTTTTCAAAATTTACAATTGCACCCATTATTTAAACGCGCGATTTTTACCGAAGCAATATTATTCATGAGCGATCAATATTGTTTATTATTCCTGCAGTATTTTATACATTTTTCACGATTTACAATTACACACATATTATAATCGCGGAATATTTAACGAAGTAATATTATTTAGGAGCTCTAAATATTGTTTATTAATTCCTGCAGTATTTTATAATTTTTTTACGATTTACAATTGCACACATTATGTAATCGCAGGTTATTTACCAAAGTTATATTATTTACTCAATATTGTTAATTATTCCTATAGTATTTTATACATTTTTCACGAGAATTGCACACATTGTATAAACGCGGGATATTTCCCGAGATAATAGTGTATTTTATACATTTTTTACTATTTACAATTGCACACATTATATAAACGCGGTATATTTCCCGAGATAATAGTGATTTTATACATTTTTCACGAGTCACAATTGCACACATTGTATAAACGCGGGATTTTTCCCGAGACAATAATGTATTTTATACATTTTTTACTATTTACAATTGCACACATTATACAAACGCGGGATATTTATCGAAGTAATCATATTTATGAGCTCCCGATATTTCGACGCTGTCATAAGCGTTGTAGTCACGGGTCGACTGGAAATAACAGGAAATAATAAACAATATTACTACGGTATAAATCCCGTTTTTCTAATGGCTGTATTATAATAGTACTAGCTGTCATTTTAATTAGAAAGTTAGAAAATAATTTGCTCACATACAGTATGATTTAATATAACCGTTTGAATAATTTATCGAAACTAGTACAGGAATGTAGTAGGTGAGTATTTATTTGTACAAGAATATATAAATATATATAACTCAAATGTGACTGACATAGTGATCTATCAACACACAGCCCAAATCACTGGATGTATCGGGCTGAAATTTGGCATACAGGTAGATGTTATGACGTAGGTAAGCTAAGAAAAGATTTTGGTTAATTCTATCCCCAAGGGGATGAAAGTGAAGTTGAATGAAACTTCGTCAATTTTAAACCGATCGGGCTGAGACTTTGCATGCATAAAGCTACTATGACATAGGCTAAGAAAGGATTTTGATAAATTAACTGATGGGATATAAATTAACGCAAACGAAGCCGCGAGCAAAAGCTAGTTTAATAATATTACAATACAACCTGTATAATCGAGTTCCATTAAGAGGTTACAGCAATAACAACGAATGTTAGCATTTTATGTTATTGTTATTATATTACACTTGTTGATTCACACTGTTAGTAAAAAAATGTATTAAAACAATTATAAGATTTTTTGTAAAATCCACTTTAGAGGTTTCATCTTAAAGTCGATAGTCTAAAAATATATTTTTGGAGATAATACAGTTTTTTGTTATAGTTATTATAATTTATTTTACAATAGCAGCGAATGATGTTATGTGGGTCTATATAAGAACACCTCCGAATGTACTAACCGTGCTACGGAATTTGCTTACAATTGAACCAAATAGGCATCGTCAACATTTTGTGTGACACACATACACAAAAAGTTGGTTGTGTGATTATCATACATTAAATTATAATATATAAATATCAGTTTGTTTGTTTGTTCATATTTTATGCGTTGCAATATATTGAACCCATGCTTCTTGTAAGTAACTTATTAATTCTCCGAATATACTAACCGTGCTTGGAGTTTGCTTACAATTGGAACCAAATAGGCGTCGTCAACATTTTGTATGACACACATACATAAAAAGTTGGTTGTGTGATTATCATAATTTTAAAATGTAATATAAAAATATTAAGATTTGTCTTTTTATTCATATATTATATGTTGCAATATATTGAATCCATCCTTCTTAATCTCCGAATATACTAACCGTTCTAGGGAATTTGCTTACAACTGGTACCAAATAGGCGTCGTCAACATTTTGTGTGACACACATACATAAAAAGTTGGTTGTGTGATTATCATGCATTAAAATGTAATATATAAATATCAAGGTTTGTGTGTTTGTTCATCTTACTAATATTATAAATGCGAAAATTTGTGAGTATGGATGAATGTTTGTTACTCTTTCACGGACTAAACTACGGAACGGATTTTGATGAAACTTTACAGTAACATAGCTTATACATCAGAGTAACACATAGGCTATAATTTCAAAAGATATTATGTAAATTGGGCGAATTATAATAATATATGTCATGTAAGTGTGATGCAGTAGAAGTTGTATTGCTAGTATATTACACGTTGCAATATAATGAATCCATTCTTCTTCTAATTGACTAACTAATTAGCTATAATAAGCATTAATTAATGTACAGTAGATGTCGCGCGTGCCAACCCGGAAAATAGTTTTAATGAACATTTCTACAATATTATTTACTTCAAATAGAATAGAATAGAAAATCATTTATTCAAATAAACTTAATTTAAGCACTTTTGAATAGCCATTACATTTTTTTTTTAATCTACCGCTCATTCGGAAAGCATCACAAGAAGTACGAGCAAGAAACTTGTGTGTTGCTCTTTAACTATCAGATGGCAATTGTGAGCAGCTTTGACGTGGTCTAGTGTTTTCAAAGGTTTTTTGAGTCATGCTCACTAAAATGTCCAGACTTGTGGCGGGGTGGTGGGCCGGGTCATTGTTTTTCTATTTTAAAATATGGTCGAGCGCAGTGATGGCTGGCT